>NC_092091.1:12707071-13307071 GCF_045679555.1 Salvelinus alpinus | reverse complement strand
AGTCCAATAATTTAAAAGTATTAAGTGCAGATTGTCCCTTAAATGGCAGGAAACCTTTTTAAATTCTCCTTGTCGTGCTACTCTCCCTTTATGAATGTGTTGCATTGTCTTGCTCTGTTTAATGTTCTGTTATTTTGAGTTTGACCTTAATCTATCCAACAACAGTCTGGGATTTCAGAATGTTGTGACCATAGACATGCTGAGGGATGCCTATCCGCTTCAGGACATGGTGGATCACAACAGAAGACCCAAAGACATGGTGAGGATTTAGTTGGAGGAGAAAGGGCGTGACTTGGATTGTGTTCAGCAGGAACAAACTAATAATGGTATGAAAGAGGAGAATGGAGAGCTAAATTAGACGTTTATGACGCATCAATTCTTATGCATTTACCATTCGTATCTCCAGCATGTTTACAGTGTTGAATTATCTTAGGTTCCACCAAGTAAAGAGTTACCCCCGATAGAAGGTAATATATACAAATAAAACAAATATTTTGAAACTTACGGAAGATTGATTTTTGACTGACTGTCTTCAACATTGTTTTTTTTAGCCATCATTCTGTTTGGTGAGCCAGTCAGATGGGAGACCAACCTCCAGCTAATAATGGACGTGCTCTTAACCAATGGGAAGCCTGGGAATGCCCTGACAACACTGCAGTATCCTCACATTCCAGTGCTGGCCTGTAACATGGACCTGATGTGGGTAGCTGAGGCCAAGAACCCCAGGTGGGAACACACGCACTTCCACTCAGAGAATACCATCAAGGCAATTTAGGTCTTATAGCCAAATTGTTGTAAACAACAGAACATGTGTGTTGTAAATATCCCTGTTTGCTAGGTTTGGTCACGGTATGTTTCTGGTGTGTCTGGAGAGTCTGTATAAGAAGGTGACTGGCTGTGAGCTGAAGTATGATGCTCTGATCGGAAAGCCCAGTGTGGTGACCTATAACTATGCTGAGCTGCTCATCAGACAGCAGGCTGAGAGTCTGGGCTGGACTGAACCTGTGGAGAGACTCTACGCCATCGGGTGAGACTGCCTGCCTGGGTTACATACTGTTTACGCCATCGGGTGACTGCCTGCCCGCCCGGCATAGATACTGTTTCAATCTGTGTATTCCATCTTGACTAACTCAAGCCCCCTTAACACTCTGCCTTCACTCCGTCTCTCCCTCAGTGACAACCCCATGGCAGACATCTACGGCGCCAACCTCTACAACCGCTACCTACAGTCCTGCCACCGCACCCGGGCCCTGATGCAGCTCGGAGGGGGGGAGCCTCAGAGCCAACCCCTGGAGGACCCCCACGAAATGACCTGTGCCGAGATGGGAGGGGTTACAGGGGCGTACGGGGGCGAGGAGCCCCTCCCTGTGGGGTGCAGCTCCATCCTGGTGTGTACGGGGGTGTACAGCCGGGACCAGCAGGAACTGCCCCCTGACCCCAGGCATACGGTTACAGAGCATCGGATCTTCCACGGTCACAGGGACTTCCGCTTTGACCCCAACCTGACCCAGCCATCCTTCATGGTGCAGGATGTGAAGGAGGCTGTGGAGCTGGTGTTCCAGCAGGAGGGATGGCCCCTGGAGTAGGGGCCTGAGTCTCAATACTGTCCTGTACCCTGGTCACAGCACTGCTTGCCAAGTCAATTAACAGCAGCTCAATGTCTGGGTCTCTGAGGCTGTGTTTACACAGGCAGCCCAATTCTGATTTATTTTCTTATCTTTTTCAGAGCTGATCTGATTAATCAAAAGACAAATGAGTGGCAAGAAAATCTAAATTGTGCCACCTGTGTAAACACAGCCTCTCTTTGGTTAGGACAGGGTCTAAGAGTTCACATAGACCCCTCTGTGACCAAGAAACTTCAAAACGTCCTCAACTGCCTCACTCGGCCATGCTAGTACAGTCGCTCATACAGCGAATTACATCACAAGTCTAGAATGTCCATGCACATTTACCATACTGTACTGCCATTGAGATTTCCCTAACTTTTACATTTCTGTTGCGTGTCCTGTTCTAAGGAGTGTAGTATGCTGACTAGACCTGCCAAGTTCCGTGCACGAGCATTGCAAAATGTATGCATGTTATTCAATCAGTTCATCCAAACTGCACGCGGGCGTAGTCAGGTGCTAAAATAGAATTTTGGTATTTTAATCTGCGTGTCATGAACGCGTCTGGTGGGGAGAAACAAAATCAACATGTGCACGATGTTTGAATATGTAATGCTATCTGTTGTGGCTATCATGACTGTTTTCGGCTTGATGAATAATATTCTTAGTGGACTGAATACATGAAATACACTGTTGATAGGCCATTTACTTTACTGTAATGGGTTAGCTTTTACAATATATTTGTCTATCCAGGCTTGTAGCAGAATCACAGGAACAACTTAATGCAAGTGACCAGTTTAAGTCCAGGAATGTTCTTTGATGGACTCCACAATTGATGCAAGGCTAGTTGTTCCATTTACCATGAACTAAACATCTGACTGTTCAAGTAACGTTTGGAGCGTCTTACAATAGCCATTACCATGTGAAGGCAGGCAAAGCATTTTGTATTTTTTAAACAATTTATTTTTATGAGATTGTTATTGAGTGTTTTATGCAGGGATGTCAACATTTTTAGCTATGTTCAATTGGCCAAAAGTTCTGAGGGAAAGACATGTGACTGGAATTGTCATAAATGCAACACTGTATTTGACAAATTGAAGGACAATAAAGTGTTCACTGAAACCAGTCTTTCTCCCCCCCGGTCGTGGAAATTCAGTACTGAGAGACTTGGTAATTTCTTTAATATTGATTCATTGTTGTAATAATGAGACCGTTAGGCTGAGAGTTTGAATCATACAGACAATGCAGTTCATATACCCAGAATGCTTGGTTCTACCCCTCCCATATAGATTGGGGGGACACCATGAGCCAATCCTATCTGTATCTATACCCCCGACCCTGGCCTAATTTCCCAGGCCAGGATGTTTAAGAACCATTGAGGCCTTTATTCTACTCCTCTCTAACAGTCACAACCTCCCCACATCCTGTCCCTGGAAGGCCAGCTGTAGGTTTTATCACCGGGAAGCTAGAGTTGACACCATAAAACTCAGCATTAGCAGGACAGAAATCTCACTGTTTAAGTAAATAATTGTTACATATCCAACAAATAAGGTGAATACATCATTCCCCCCCCATGTACGATAAGCCACAGGTGGCATGGGATACTTTTAACATTAAGTACTGGTAACAAGTGTTTGACTACTGGTACACTCAGTGGCAGTGATATTTGCCATTATCAGTAGAGTACTCATATCACATCCACACAATATAGTACACTCATCCCCTATCCTGAAGCACACTTCTTGACAGCACCTGTAGATGTAAGCCGTCGAAAACGAGTGGGCTTTGTTGCTTTACATCTACAAGGTCAAGTGTCAAGGGACTGTGTAGGCGATGTTGATTCCAGACAAGTTATCAGCACCACAAACCCTCTCCCACGCAATTCTCTCAACAACATGACTTCCTGTCTGTAGGATCGGCGCCATGGATTGGATGGGAGTTTGGGAAGATGTGTGGGGAGGCCTGTGAGTGTTGGTCTGTGATGGCGAGGCCATTCCTCACCATCAGCTCCCGGGCCATGAGCATGAAGGCTGCCTCCACATTCTGGGCCTCCTTCGCAGAGGTCTCCAGGGCGGCCAGCGCACCCCTCCCCTCAGCCAGGGTACAGGCATCCTCAAACAGCACCTGTCTCTCCGACTGCCGGTCTGACTTGTTCCCTAGGAGAGAAGAGCAAAGGAAGTTACAGATGGAAATTTGTCTTTCTATTTTAGTTTCTGTTGATGAAAGTTGGTGTCAGACATTTCTCTCACCCGCCAGAAGATGAGCACCACATCTGTTATGTCATTAACAACTTAAGTAGGCTTTTTAACAGAGTTTATATAAAGCCATGTGTTTCCTGTGTCTCCCACCCACCAATGAGGATGAGCACAACGCTTGCAGCCCCGTCTTGTTCCACTTCCTGGATCCAGCGTGTCAAAGAGTCAAAGGTTGGCCGGCGTGTGATATCGTAGGCCACTATGGCGCCGTGGGCGCTGCGGTAATAACTCTGGGTGATTGAGCGGAAACGTTCCTGTCCAGCTGTGTCCCACACCTGCAGCTGAGGAGACGACACACACTTCAGCTGGAGAACACACACACACACACACACTACACTAATTCCTTACACACACACTCAGCTAAGGAACAAAGTGTCCGTTGAAAAACCACCCCTAGCACTTTCCCCAAGATCGGTGAACATTCCCCTAAACACATTGGAAGGCCAGCTGGAGACCATATTGCTTACACCTATCCAGTCGTTTTGGCAAACACTTAACAGGGAAGCGACTGTGGGTTGTTTATTTACATACATCACTGTGGAGGAGAAACTGGTACAGGGAGGTTAGGCACTAATTCATGGACAAGATGTTAAGGTCCGAAATCATCTCCCTTCCCTTTTTCAAATACACAGACAAACATGCACCTAGAAAAACACTTATACCGTTCATACACTCAATTGTAGTCATTTGGCGTACACCCAGAAAATACACAGCGGGGCGATCAAATGTTGGTTAGACCACCCCTGTTCTTTTGACTATGAATAAGGATTTGCACTGTGTAAAGACAGTTGCGCTAGCTAGGCCTATTGACAAAACTGAAATAATGACACAGCAAAGACAACATGTCCTGTACGTATGATTGATTATCCTAGAAAGATAGAGAATGTACACATGCTTCTTACCTTGACCTTCCTGCCATTGATGAGCATGGTTCTGACGGTGAAATCCACCCCGATAGTGTTCTGCTGTTTCTCCATGAAGACACCAGATTTAAATCTCTGGACCACGCAGGTCTTCCCCACGTCTGAGTCTCCCACCAGGACAATCTTAAAGAGGAAGTCAAAGGAGTCGTCCTGCTCCGGCCCAGAGGACTGCATGGTAAGGGATCACCACAGGGCCAGTCAGACACCACTAAACTAGGGCCAGTCAGACACCACTAAACTAGGGCCAGTCAGACACCACTAAACTAGGGCCAGGCTGAGATGCCCTGCAGCAGTGACAGAACTGGTTCTCTACTCTGTGCGTTGTTAGATGCATCAATAACAGTTGAAACTGTTGACAGAGATTGGTCACATCCTACTCAGAAACATGGGGAGAACTCTTCCTCAAGAGGAGCTAAAGAAGTACATGAATGTCCTACTTGAACTGTGTATCTTTTACTCAGATTGTCTTGGGGAACTGAATAAACAAAACAAAAAAATGGTAGTTACGCAGAAAATACATTGCTGAAGAAGTATTGAAGATCAGGCTTCAGTAGTCTGTATCCTCTACAAGTGTTTCCTACTCGGCACCGCTTCAGTAGTCTGTATCCTCTACAAGTGTTTCCTACTCGGCACCGCTTCAGTAGTCTGTATCCTCTACAAGTGTTCCCTACTCGGCACCGCTTCAGTAGTCTGTATCCTCTACAAGTGTTCCCTACTCGGCACCGCTTCAGTAGTCTGTATCCTCTACAAGTGTTCCCTACTCGGCACCGCTTCAGTAGTCTGTATCCTCTACAAGTGTTCCCTACTCGGCACCGCTTCAGTAGTCTGTATCCTCTACAAGTGTTCCCTACTCGGCACCGCTTCAGGTATTTCCTCAGGTGAGCTCATTACACGCTAAATAAAATGTTGACCTCCAACAGATTCTGTCACAGTAGAAACAACATCACATATAACATGTTATTCCTCAATGTGCTGGAATTTTTAAATTTACATTTAGGATAGGTTGTATACATCCAAATCACTCACATTCTTTGTGCTCATTCCTCCAACTGCTTCCCTGTGCAGTTAGTGTACTTATGCCTCTCATACCCTCTCTCTACTCTGTTGTTCTCCCCACTCTCATTCGTTCACAGACCACTAAGGTACACCCCTTACCTTTCCTGGCAGGTGCGAATATCAGTTGCCTGGCCACCTGCACCGCTGCATCTTGGGAATTGTAGTTTTCTAGGCAAGGTCTAGGGTCTGTGAGGACAGGAAGGAGGGATTAGTCAGTGAGAAGTTTCTTGTTTATCAAGAAATCACATCTAAGACTTGTCTCTGGGTGCTTACAAGGCTCACTAATGTAGGTACACATCCTTCAACAGAGGGAATCACTCCTATAGCTGCTCCTGGAGAAATGGAACCACAACTCTTTTGTCTCGACAGGTGTCATTTGGACCCCAGCTGCATATAAAACACTGAGAAACACACAGACGAAGACAGAGACACATGGGCTGCCCCTCTATCACTATTTGCCACCTCCTGACTGCGGTCAACTAACACATTCCAGTGCATTCAGAACCACACGATAAAGGCTAAGTATAGAGCAGGCAAAAACACAAGACAAACACGTAGGCATTTACCAGTAAACATCTTGGGGGGGGGGGGGGGGTAGAGCAGATAGATTGTAGCTTCCATCAATGTAATTGTCTGCATCATTTCCAGTACTGTGTATATATATAAATATATATATTTCCCTTAATTATTTTCCCCAAAACCTGCCACCCCGCCCCTAATTGGAGGAAACTAATGGACAACAACACTAGGGCTTCTACTTCCAGCTTATATATACTATATACATTTTACAGACACAGTATATTTGACAAAAGTTATATTTTGTTTGTTTTTAATCCCATTCTTTAGCTACCCTCAACCCCTCCCATCTATATCTGACGAGCATCTAGTTTTGATTTCTATTTGCCATATATTTTTAACTGTGTTGTTTAACAAAAGTTCTGAACCCATTTACATTAACGGGCCCAGTATATTTTACATTAGTTATCTTGTTGTTTTTAAACATCTCGTTAATGAGGGCTGATTTAATTTAATCTGTGTAATGAATTCATTTGACCTCAATCCATACAATGACCTTCTTCCTCTCTCTACTGACACACTGGTTCGTTGTCATCTCAGCCCACAGAAGCACATGGACACAAGGCTGGGCACAGAACAATGCATGTGAGTGAAAGGCACTGTGCACCATACCTGGCCACCATTTTGTTCTTCAGTGTGTGTGTCACATGATGGTTCCACATTAAGCACTGTAGCCTGAGGAATGTTTATCTTTCACCCACTGACACCATATCTCCTGTTATTGGCTACACACACACACACATCCTACTATTGACTACATGCACACAAACACCCACCCACTGACACCATATCTCCTGTTATTGACTAATATTCTACAGCTCTCTACTGATGTGACCATGTTTGCATTTTTGTTAGCATTTTTTCCCCACTGTATCTGAGAAATACAGTTTGGGGAGAATTCAGACCGGAGTGTGTAAATGGAACTTCTTTCCCTTTTTATGAATCTTTTTTTGTACGGGTATTCTGACCTTGAATTTTATTATGGGCAACGCATGTGTCAGCCAGGTATTCATTTGGGGTGGAGCTTGCAGAAATGGAGGTGTGGCAGAGGTGTGTCAACAGATTCTGACCTTGACTTAATTCCCTCATAATTAGCATTCTCCACAAAGTGTATATGACACAATGACAACACTAAACAAGGTGAAGACCGTTATGTCACCTCGTGGGCAGCCGGGTGCCTTGGGACTGGGTCGACTCTTGTCCTGCGCACAAAGCCATTTCTTAAACTTCCCCTCTGCTCTCTGTCTGCGCTCCCTATACTGGCTGCCTCCTCCTGTCACAACACAAGCGCTCCAACCTCAGGACCGGAACATCTCATACTAGTTTCCATGGAAACCAAAGCTAATTTGTCAGAAACATTCAAACCCTAGTTCAAATGAACATTTACAGGTATTTGCCTTGCGTTAATTCAGTTCCACAAGTTCATATCAACTTGTATTCAGCAAACTGCAAAGCATTCAGCAAACTGCTGTATTCTTCAATAACATGGTTTAGTTGTGTGTTGTTGCATGAGAGAGAAAATGGGAATATTTTGCAAATGGCTAACATGTCGATCTCTTCTAACAACTGCAGGCTGTTAATATAGAGAGCAAAGCAACAAAACATTTCCAAGATTTTCATTCGTTTTCCTCTTTTTCCATTCTCACAGTTAACGGTTCTGAATAATTATATGAATAATTCTACAAGGCTCCTGTTAAGGAACCTACATTCTCTCTGTATTTTCTCCAGGTTCTTCCTCTGTAACCACTCTCTGTACTTCTCCTCTGCTTTCTTTTCAATCTCCCTCTGCATCTCCTTCTGCTCCTTGCTCTCCTTCAGCTGTTTCTCCTGGAGATGGCAAACAATAACACAAAAATTACTCCCACCTTTAGGTGCCCAGATACTGTACGCATCAGAAAGCACACAAACTGCACGGTTCCTCTCTGGGATTGTGCTAATAACTGGGTGAAAAGAAGGGGGCTCTTCATCTGCAGCCACTCCTGAATCTCCTCCTCCACCATCTTCTTCATCTTCTACTACTGCTCCCTCTCCGGTTCCTCATTCCTCTCCTTCAGTAGGCGCTCCATGTGGAGACATTTGCGACCCTAATTTACAGAACTGAAAATATCAATAATTATCAACAACTAAGTTATCAAATTCTGACTCAAATGCAAACAGGAGTTGCCGAACCGAAGAAAAAACTAAAAAGATATGCCAGTGCACCTCCTCTGCTTCCTTTTTGCTCCTCTTTGGCTTTGTAGACCAGCCACCTCTCTCATGCAAAGAGAGAGATGCCTCTAGATGCTCCACCTCGGTCACTGCTGTCCTCTCTGGGGGCTTCTGTGGTGGATCATGTTTCCATGGCAAAAATAAAAACACGAAGCAGACAGACTCTTTGGTCCTTTAAAAACCTGCTTGCTGTATGTCAAATAGCTATGTGCTGTAGCTTGGAAAATAAATACATTTAACTCTGGATGACAACATAATGCTTTTTGTTTCCAACATTAGAGTTGTTTTCTTAAAGAAGTTATATCCGCTTCATGTTTTGTCTCCTTACCACGATACTAACGAGTATCGTGATACTGGTATCACCCCGGCCCTAATGGATTGCTGTCATACGTTATCCATATACTGCTTACAGGGTTAGGAAACCAATGTCACATTTTGTAATTTGGGTGAACTATCCCCTTACTTGTTGATGAGGGGATCAACCCTAGCTAAACAGCAGGTGGTGCTAATGACAATTTAGCTCATTTTCTGCTGAGTCAAGTTGGGTAATACTGCTCTTGTACACCAACCATATCTGATGGGTGAGAGGGGTCTGGCGTCTTTACTCTGTGTGGCTGAGGTGTCTATCTGATGGGTGTGGTGACCTGCAGACAGGTCCTCATCACTCTCATAGCTGTCGTGGTGGTAAATGGGGGAGAGCAGAGGGTAGGTGGCATCGCGTGTCGAGTCATAGTCCACACTTTTGGATCGGTGCAGTTCCCTGCCACTGTCCTGGTACATCTTCAGAGGAGTTCAGCTTAAACTCTTGGAAGCAGAGGCAGGGAAGCTTGACATCTTCCCCCCTGGTATCAAACAAACAAATGACTTGAGCTAAGAAAGAGCACAAGCCATTTTTATTTTGTGGATCCTCTTGCTGGTGTATTGTGCAGTCACAGAGAAGGAAATTAGTTAGAGTTTAAACAACTTGATAAAATATAGATGTGTCAGCAACAAAGCAAATCTATGCAAAGGGTATCCTAAAACTGAACAGCAACTCCTCTGAACAGCAGTAATTGATGTTAATCTAGCGAGCGTCATGTACATGGCTACTTGAACGTTTACAGACATGCCAAATCAGAGCTTCAAAGACCCACCAGCTTGACCACACATTAGTAAAGTTATCCAAGCTATTTGCAGGGCTGAACAGCCCTAGCAAGCCTAGCAGACTGTTGTTGAATATGCTTAGGATTAATTACTGTAAAAGGGTCAGACAGCTAATCCTCTGGCACTAGCTTCCCTTGGCTAGTTAGCTATCTAGCTAGGTAGCATGTTTGCCAGTTAGCAAATGAGCTAGTTACTTACTTAGCTAGCTATGCGTGCAATTTGTTGCTTTGCTTTGTCTCAGCCTCCAGTATCTATGCTGCAATAGTCTATGTCCCAGGGAGCTAGGGTCAGTCTGTCCAATCTGGTGTCCTGTGTGAACTTAAGTATACTCCCTCTAATTCTCTCAGGACCTGAGCCTAGGACCATGCCTTAAGACGATCTGGCCTGATGATTCCTGGCTATCCCCAGTCATGCTGCTGCTCCAGTTTCAACTGTTCTGCCTGCAGCTATGGAACATTGAACTGTTCACTGGATGTGCTACCTTGTCTGTTGCACCCTCTACAACAACTGTGATTATTATTTGACCCTGCTGGTCATCTGTTACGGATACAGGTATCCTGTGAGTATTTTTTTTCTTTCTCCTTCTGCCCTAGTCACAGGTGGCAGTCATCAGTCGCCAATCAGTCATCAATCTGAAGACACACCTCCTCCTTTTCCCTTACCCAATCACATTCCCTTTCCCTTGGTTTAAAAACCCAGTCAGTTGTTTTTCCAAAAGCTCTCTCTTTCTGTTTGGATTGAGCTATTATCTCTTCTTGTTTTGGTGCCTACATCTCACTTTGTCCGTTATCCTGTGAGTATGTATGGTTGTGTTGAATGGCTGTTTGTTTGTTGGTGGGAAAAGGGGATGCCAAGACAAGTCACCCATGGGCATACATTACCCGTAGGAAAACATTGTCTAAGAATCCTAGTTAGAACTGGGCGGACCACCCACTGTATTTTATTGGTTAGTTAGCTAGCGGTTATTGAAGCAGGTAAGACTAGCTTAGGGGTTTTGGGATATTTATTATTTCTTTCCTTGGGTCCAGCTCAGCCCCTTTTTCCCACACCCAATTTAAAATAAACTCGAAGTGTTTGACGGTAGGTTTAAGTTGTCTGGATTTCTTTTAGTTCTCACTGTTCCTTTTTACTGTTATGATTTGCATGAGATATGTTACGGGTCTCATTTCCATCCCCCCTAGACTGCAGGGCCAAAGGGGTTCGTAACATCATCTATGAACGTTTGAACATCTTGAAGAACGATCTGGCCTTAACTCTTACACAGTGGTGATTTTAGAATGTAAATCTAAAAATATATATATTTTGATGCATGCCTGCAAAGCCACTACACACACAACACTAAACAATACATCAAATCAAGTTGATTTTTTTTTTCAAATCAAGTTTATTTTATATAGCCCTTCGTACATCAGCTAATATCTCGAAGTGCTGTACAGAAACCCAGCCTAAAACCCCAAAAAGCAAGCAATGCAGGTGTAGAAGCACGGTGGCTAGGAAAGGCCAAAACCTAGGAAGAAACCTAGAGAGGAACCAGGCTATGAGGGGTGGCCAGTCCTCTTCTGGCTGTGCCGGGTGGAGATTATAACAGAACTATGCCAAGATGTTCAAAATATTCATAAGTGACAAGCATGGTCAAATAATAATCATGAATAATTTTCAGTTGGCTTTTCATAGCCGATCATTAAGAGTTGAAAATAGCAGGTCTGGGACAGGTGGCGGTTCCATAACCGCAGGCAGAACAGTTGAAACTGAAATAGCAGCAAGGCCAGGTGGACTGGGGACAGCAAGGAGTCATCATGCCTGGTAGTCCTGACGTATGGTCCTAGGGCTCAGGTTCTCCGAGAGAGAAAAAGAAAGAGAGAATTAGAGAGAGCCAAGATTTTCAAAATGTTCATAAATGACAAGCATGGTCAAATAATAATCAGGAATAAATATCAGTTGGCTTTTCATAGCCGATCATTAAGAGTTGAAAACAGCAGGTCTGGGACAGGTAGGGGTTCCATAACCGCAGGCAGAACAGCTGAAACTGGAATAGCAGCAAGGCCAGGCGGACTGGGGACAGCAAGGAGTCATCATGCCCGGTTTGCCGTGACGTATGGTCCTAGGGCTCAGGTCCTCCGAGAGAGAGAAAGAAAGAGAGAAGGAGAGAATTAGAGAGAGCCAAGATTTTCAAAATGTTCATAAATGACAAGCATGGTCAAATAATAATCAGGAATAAATATCAGTTGGCTTTTCATAGCCGATCATTAAGAGTTGAAAACAGCAGGTCTGGGACAGGTAGGGGTTCCATAACCGCAGGCAGAACAGCTGAAACTGGAATAGCAGCAAGGCCAGGTGGACTGGGGACAGCAAGGAGTCATCATGCCCGGTTTGCCGTGACGTATGGTCCTAGGGCTCAGGTTCTCCGAGAGAGAGAAAGAAAGAGAGAACGAGAGAATTAGAGAGAGCATACTTAAATTCACACAGGACACTGGATAAGATAGAAGTACTCCAGGTATAACCAACTGACCCTAGCCCCCCGACACATAAACTACTGCAGCATAAATACTGGAGGCTGAGACAGGAGGGGTCAGGAGACACTGTGGCCCCATCAGAAGAAACCCCCGGACAGGGCCAAACAGGAAGGATATAACCCCACCCACTTTGCCAAAGCACAGCCCCCACACCACTAGAGGGATATCTTCAACCACCAACTTACAATCCTGAGACAAGGCCGAGTATAGCCCACAAAGATCTCCACCACAGCACAAACCAAGGGGGGGCGCCAACCCAGACAGGAAGATCACGTCAGTAACTCAACCCACTCAAGTGACGCACCCCTCCCAGGGACGGCATGAAAGAGCACCAGTAAGCCAGTGACTCAGCGCCTGTAATAGAGTTAGAGGCAGAGAATCCCAGTGGAGAGAGGGGAACCGGCCAGGCAGAGACAGCAAGGGCGGTTCGTTGCTCCAGAGCCTTTCCGTTCACCTTCACACTCCTGGGCCAGACTACACTCAATCATATGACCTACTGAAGAGATAAGTCTTCAGTAAAGACTTAAAGGTTGAGACCGAGTCTGCGTCTCTCACATGGGTAGGCAGACCGTTCCATAAAAATGGAGATCTATAGGAGAAAGCCCTGCCTCCCGCTGTTTGCTTAGAAATTCTAGGGACAATTAGGAGGCCTGCGTCTTGTGACCGTAGCGTACGTATAGGTATGTACGGCAGGACCAACTCGGAAAGATAGGTAGGAGCAAGCCCATGTAACGCTTTATAGGTTAACAGTAAAACCTTGAAATCAGCCCTTGCCTTAACAGGAAGCCAGTGTAGTGAAGCTAGCACTGGAGTAATATGATCAAATTTCTTGGTTCTAGTCAGGATTCTAGCAGCCGTATTTAGCACTAACTGAAGTTTATTTAGTGCTTTATCCGGGTAGCCAGAAAGTAGAGCATTGCAGTAGTCTAACCTAGAAGTAACAAATGCATGGATTAATTTTTCTGCATCATTTTTGGACAGAAAATTTCTGATTTTTGCAATGTTACGTAGATGGAAAAAAGCTGTCCTTGAAACAGTCTTGATATGTTCGTCAAAAGAGAGATCAGGGTCAAGAGTAACGCTGAGGTCCTTCACAGTTTTATTTGAGACGACTGTACAACCATCAAGATTAATTGTCAGATTTAACAGAAGATCTCTTTGTTTCTTGGGACCTAGAACAAGCATCTCTGTTTTGTCCGAGTTTAAAAGTAGAAAGTTTGCAGCCATCCACTTCCTTATGTCTGAAACACAGGCTTCTAGCGAGGGCAATTTTGGGGCTTCACCATGTTTCATTGAAATGTACAGCTGTGTGTCATCCGCATAGCAGTGAAAGTTAACATTATGTTTTCGAATAACATCCCCAAGAGGTAAAATATATAGTGAAAACAATAGTGGTCCTAAAACGGAACCTTGTGGAACACCGAAATGTACAGTTGATTTGTCAGAGGACAAACCATTCACAGAGACAAACTGATATCTTTCCGACAGGTAAGATCTAAACCAGGCCAGAACTTGTCCGTGTAGACCAATTTGGGTTTCCAGTCTCTCCAAAAGAATGTGGTGATCGATGGTGTCAAAGGCAGCACTAAGGTCTAGTAGCACGAGGACAGATGCAGAGCCTCGGTCTGATGCCATTAAAAGGTCATTTACCACCTTCACAAGTGCAGTCTCAGTGCTATGATGGGGTCTAAAACCAGACTGAAGCATTTCGTATACATTGTTTGTCTTCAGGAAGGCAGTGAGTTGCTGCGCAACAGCTTTTTCTAAAATTTTTGAGAGGAATGGAAGATTCGATATAGGCCGATAGTTTTTTATATTTTCCGGGTCAAGGTTTGGCTTTTTCAAGAGAGGCTTTATTACTGCCACTTTTAGTGAGTTTGGTACACATCCGGTGGATAGGGAGCCGTTTATTATGTTCAACATAGGAGGGCCAAGCACAGGAAGCAGCTCTTTCAGTAGTTTAGTAGGAATAGGATCCAGTATGCAGCTTGCAGGTTTAGAGGCCATGATTATTTTCATCATTGTGTCAAGAGATATAGTACTAAAACACTTAAGTGTCTCTCCCGATCCCAGGCCCTGGCAGAGCTGTGCAGATCCAGGACAGCTAAGCCCTGGAGGAATATGCAGATTTAAAGAGGAGTCCGTAATTTGCTTTCTAATGATCATGATTTTTTCCTCAAAGAAGTTCATGAATTTATTACTGCTGAAGTGAAAGCCATCTTCTCTTGGGGAATCCTGCTTTTTAGTTAGCTTTGCAACAGTATCAAAAAGAAATTTTGTATTGTTCTTATTTTCCTCAATTAAGTTGGAAAAGTAGGATGATCGAGCAGCAGTGAGGGCTCTTCGGTACTGCACGGTACTGTCTTTCCAAGCTAGTCGGAAGACTTCCAGTTTGGTTTGGCGCCATTTCCGTTCCAATTTTCTGGAAGCTTGCTTCAAAGCTCGGGTATTTTCTGTATACCAGGGAGCTAGTTTCTTATGACAAATGTTTTTCGTTTTTAGGGGTGCAACTGCATCTAGGGTATTGCGCAAGGTTAACCTTTTGTCAATAGGGGGAGCTGTTAGCATTATTTTTTTTTTTACATTTCCAAATTAAACTGCCTCGTACTCAATTCTTGATCGTACAATATGCATATTATTGTTATTATTGGATAGAAAACAGTCTATAGTTTCTATAGGAGTTGAAATTTTGTCTCTGAGTGGTACAGAACAATTTCTACAGCACTTTTCATGACAGGGTTCAGATTTCAGAAATTTTTACCTCTGATCTGGGGTCTGTTTATAAGGCCACAGTGAATGCTATGAAGAAACCGACACTACCTACGTCTTCCTCTGGGTGTCTGTACGTCATCACGTTTTCAATGAACTCTATGGGACGTTCACAGCCATTATAAATGACAAAAATGTACAGAGACCCCTCTTTCTCAACGTGCGCCTCAAGCGTGAAGGCCATCGGACCTGCCTCGTTCCAAATCGTTTTCTAACCAGCAGTATTTCTCCGGTCATGTTTTCAGTCGTTATAGTTGTTAAAAACATCATAAGGTAGTGAATTTTAACCGTTTTATAGCAATTTATATCCGTTTAGTGCGATTCTGAGGAATTTATTTGTCGTGCACTTTCTAGCTTTGGGAACGTTTCGCGGTCTCGGTCGTTGTTAGTGGACATTTCGAAGGACAGAGGACATCTATCGACCAAAAGACGTTTATAACATAGAAAGGATACATTGCCCAAGAATATGATGGAAGATCAGCTCAAAGTAAGCAATATTTAATATGATAAACCGTGTTTCTGTCGAAATATTTTAAACGCATACATCGCCATTTTGTTTGGTATAGCTTCACTTGGCCAACCCTGTATTGAAAAGTAAGGATAATTTTAAAAATGTAAATCAGCGGTTGCATTAAGAACTAATTTGTCTTTCGATTCCTGTCAACCCTGTATTTTTTAGTCAAGTATATGATTAGCTTTTAATTAAACTAGATCACTCTGATAGATGACGTCAGACATATTGAGGCTTGATTTCCTAGTATTTTCATTGTGTAACCACGGTTTTGTATGGCTAAATATGCACCTTTTCGAACAAACTGTATATGTATGTTGTAAAATGATGTTACAGGAGTGTCATCGGAAGAATTCTGAGAAGGTTAGTGAAAAAATTAATATCTTTTGGCGGTGGTTACGTTATAGCGCTCTTTGGCTGGAATCGATGCTCTGGTAACGTTGGAACATGTAGTATGCTAACTTATCGATTTATTGTGTTTTCGCTGAAAAACGCTTAGAAAATCTGAAATATGGTCTGAAATCACAAGAACTGGGTCTTTCCATTGCTATGCTTTGTCTATTTTTATGAAATGTTTTATGATGAGTAAATTGGTCATACACGTTGCTCTATCTAGTAATTCTAGTGGATTTGTGATGGTCGGTGCAATTGTAAACTGTGATTTCTACCTGAAATATGCACTTTTTTCTAACAAAAACTATCCTATACCATGAATATGTTATCAGACTGTCATCTGATGGTTTTTTTTATAGGTTATTGGCTATCAATATCTTAGTTGAGCCGAATTGGTGATAGCACCTGAAGGAGTAAGAAACTGATGGAGTTAGAATAGTGGTGTATTTTGCTAACGTGTTTAGCTAATAGATTTACATATTTTGTCTTCCCTGTAAAACATTTTAAAAATCTGAAATGGTGGCTTTATTCACAAGATCTGTATCTTTCATCTGGTGTCTTGGACTTGTGATTTAATGATATTTAGATGCTACTATCTACTTCTGAAGCTATGCTATCTATGCTAATCAGTGTGTGGGGGGTGGGGGGTGCTCCCGGATCCGGGTTTCTGAGGCAGTAAAAGTTAAATTGAGTTCCTCAGTTAGGTGGTTAACTGATTTTTGTCCTCTGACGTCCTTGGGTAGGCAGAAGGAGTCTGGAAGGGCGTCAAGGAATTTTTGTGTTGTCTGAGAATTTATAACACGACTTTTGATGCTCCTTGGTTGGGGTCTGAGCAGATTATTTGTTGCGATTGCAAACGTAATAAAATGGTGGTCCGACAGTCCAGGATTATGAGGAAAAACATTAAGATCTACAACATTTATTCCATGGGACAAAACTAGGTCCAGAGTATGACTGTGGCAGTGAGTAGGTCCAGAGACATGTTGGACAAAACCCACTGAGTCGATGATGGCTCCGAAAGACTTTTGGAGTGGGTCTGTGGACTTCTCCATATGAATATTAAAATCACCAAAAATTTAAATATGATCTGCTATGACTACAAGGTCTGATAGGAATTCATGGAACTCAGAGAGGAACGCTGTATATGGCCCAGGAGGCCTATAAACAGTAGCTATAAAAAGTGATTGAGTAGGCTGCATAGATTTCATGACTAGAAGCTCAAAAGACGAAAACGTCATTTTGTTTTTTGTAAATTTAAATTTGCTATCGTAAATGTTAGCAACAACTCCGCCTTTGCGGGATGCACGGGGGATATGGTCACTAGTGTAACCAGGAGGTGAGGCCTCATTTAACACAGTAAATTCATCAGGCTTAAGCCATGTTTCAGTCAGGCCAATCACATCAAGATTATGATCAGTGATTAGTTCATTGACTATAACTGCCTTTGAAGTGAGGGATCTAACATTAAGTAACCCTATTTTGAGATGTGAGGTATCACGATCTCTTTCAATAATGGCAGGAATGGAGGAGGTCTTTATCCTAGTGAGATTGCTAAGGCGAACACCGCCATGTTTAGTTTTGCCCAACCTAGGTCGAGGCACAGACACAGTCTCAATGGGGATGGCTGAGCTGACTACACTGACTGTGCTATTGGCAGACTCCACTAAGCTGGCAGGTTGGCTAACAGCCTGCTGCCTGGCCTGCACCCTATTTCATTGTGGAGCTAGAGGAGTTAGAGCCCTATCTATGTTAGTAGATAAGATGAGAGCACCCCTCCAGCTAGGATGGAGTCCGTCACTCCTCAGCAGGTCAGGCTTGGTCCTGTTTGTGGGTGAGTCCCAGAAAGAGGGCCAATTATCTACAAATTCTATCTTTTGGGAGGGGCAGAAAACAGTTTTCAACCAGCGATTGAGTTGTGAGACTCTGCTGTAGAGCTCGTCACTCCCCCTAACTGGGAGGGGGCCAGAGACAATTACTCGATGCCGACACATCTTTCTAGCTGATTTACAGGCTGAAGCTATGTTGTGCTTGGTGACCTCTGACTGTTTCATCCTAACATCGTTGGTGCCGACGTGGATAACAATATCTCTATACTCTCTACACTCACCAGTTTTAGCTTTAGCCAGCACCATCTTCAGATTAGCCTTAACGTCGGTAGCCCTGCCCCCTGGTAAACAGTGTATGATCGCTGGGTGATTCGTTTTAAGTCTAATACTGCGGGTAATGGAGTCGCCAATGACTAGGGTTTTCAATTTGTCAGAGCTAATGGTGGGAGCCTTCGTAACGGGAGGAGTAGAGACAAGAGAAGACTCGGCCTCAGACTCCGACTCGCTACTCAATGGGGATACATGAACTGCACTATAATGAACTACATGCACTACATTACACTACATGCACTACACACTACTGCACTACATGAACTGCACTATAACGGTGACAAATGGTGCCCACAAACTGTTAGGGCCTACATAAAGCTGTCCCAACAGCAGAGTCAGCAGTCCCAACACCTTACCACTGCTACACCTGCCTATCAGCGGAGCCTTGTCTGGCTGCGAAACAGTTCATTCAGCCTCATTTACTGCCTTTTAAAAAACATAGCTGATATGGCTGACTTGCTTAAACAAATGTGGTTTCTACGGACAATTGAGATGTACAAACTATGGCATAAGGGGATGACGAGCAGATATGAGGCAATCCGTAATTTCGATTAAGATATTCATAAACGAGTTAGGACGGACGTAGTCAATATAACTATTTGTTCAGCACTTTTGAAATGTACAGCGACAGAATTCAGAACATGGGCCGTTCTTACAATATTCTCCCTGTACAGAACAGTAGGATGAATAAAGGAGGCATATCAGCAGACAATGAAAGCTCTTACAATATTTGATGATTACATTCTTCTAAAACAGGCAATAGGCTACATGTGCACCACCAAGTCAGAACAGTAGGCTAAATGATGAGGGGAAAATGGACCAAATTATAAGGGTGAGGCACATGGGCTACTAACAGCATACTATTAGTATTACTTTCTTAGCTACAGTATACATATCTCCTTGGCATACTACATCATTTATGCAGCAGCAAATACATTCTTGGACTCACCTTGTGGTGTTGTGCTCACTTGAACTGGAAGGTGGCACGGCCGTCCTTCGTTGGCAAATTTTGCCATCAAAGGCTGTTATTCTCTGGATTTATGGCGCTTTCAAGACAATTTATTTTTGTTCACCTTTATTTAACTAGGCAAGGCAGTTAAGAACAAATTCTTATTTACAATGACGGCCTACCTGGGCCAATTGTGCGCCACCCTATGGGACTCTCAATCACGGCCAGATGTGATACAGCCTGGATTTGAACTAGGGACTGTAGTGACACCTCTTGCACTGAGATGCAGTTCCTTAGACCGCTGCGCCATTCGGGGGGCCAACAACTTCGAACTTAAAAAAAAAAAACTGGGTTGTATCATGACTTAAGTGATCTTCAGGTCAGAACTCTAGAAAGAGGCCCGAACATGGAATTTTGAGTTGGATGACAGTTCAAAACTTATTTCCCAGTTGTCTTGAACACACTGAAGTCTGAGAGATGTCACAGTTTCCAGTTGTTTTGAACACAGCAGAAATCATGCCAATGTTGTGAATGTTTATCCTTTTAAGCTTGGAAAAGAGACCATTAAACCCAGATTTGGACCACACACAAACCCACTCCACTGAATAGCAGGCTAATGATGGCCTAGGAACAGTGACCCCTTGTTCAGGGACAGAACGACAGATTCTTACCTTGTCAGCTCGGGGATTCGAGCTAGCAACCTTTCACTTACTGGCACAACGATCTAACCACTTGGCTACCTGCTGTCCCGAATCAGTTAGCCACTGATTCCTTCCAAACCACTCACTGTTGAATTTCCAACTTGTGTCATTTTTATGTCCAATGGTCGGTGAGCACCGATACGTTTTACCTATAATTTATCTTCATATGACAAGGATTGAAAGGGATTTGCCAGTAGATTGTCGACTTGATTCATGATGACTGCTAGCTTTTGTTAGCTAAGATTTTGAAAGTATGATGACATGAGTCCAATCAAAGCTACGGTAGATATAGCGTGATTTGACATCATTATATCTGTGGCCAATGACCTTGGGTCTTCTTGGTTGGGCACTTCTAATGTAACTGTATGGCAGCACCCAAGGGGCTTGACTTTTCGATTTTGCGGTGACAGAACACTAAGCCAATCATGGCTGCCCCACCACCACAGAAAGCACTGAGCTAGGCTGAAACACCTGTATTTTGGAGCTTCCTTACTCAAGAAAGCAAAAGATATGAAGATAAATTATAGGTAGCAAGAGATATGAAGATAAATTATAGGTAGACGCCAGCGAACTGATATGAGACATGTATTAATGCCTAAATAACATGCAATAGGGCTCAAAACAGGTGGGGCTCTCACCTGCCCTGAATGACGGGTCACCCCTGCTTTTATAATCTCCACCAGGTACAGCCAGAAGAGGACTGGGCCACCCCTCAGAGCCTAGTTCCGCTCTAGGTTGCCTTTCTAGGGAGTTTTTCCTAGCCACTGTTCTACATCTGCATTGCTTGCTGTTTAGAGTTTTAGGCTGGATTTCTGTAAAAAAAACACTTTGACATCTGCTGGTGTAAAAAGGGATTTATAAATACATTTTATTTATTCTGAAATGACATCGAGGACTATCTAAGAAACATTTGGATGTTTCTCTTTCCTTCTGATTACTTGGTTGTGATTACAAAAAAAGAAATCCCCATGATACGCCACGCAATGTCTAGCCAATCACCAACGCGGAACGCGACGCCCGGTGTTGACACTGTGCGGTAACCACAGTGACATCATGAAGCGAGGGTTGTTACCACAACCACAAAGTTAAAATTGGCTATAGTAAAAATGTGCTTTTCGATCTTAATTTAAGGTTAGAGCATATGGTTAGCAGTGTGGTTAAAGTTAGAGTTAAGGTTAGGTGTCAAATCATATGTTAAGAAGATGAATTGTAGAAATAGGCGGGGTTTAGTCATAATTCTGACTTTGTGGCTGTGGTAACTAGTGACGACCATGAAAACATTGATTAACATGGAAATAGACTGTTTCATTTTCTTAAAAAGGGGTAACGTTAAATATTGGAAATTGTACAATGCGGTTATTTTTCTATGGGCCAGGCCAACCGTTAGGGAGATGCTATATTAAGGAGACCTGCTGACTCTTCAAGGTCTCACACTTCACACAAGCTGTCTAATTGTGGCAGCAACTCTTCAGGGTGAACCTAAATTAACTTTCACTTTGGAAGACTGCTCTAGCAGTTGAGTGTGACATAATTTAGGTGTCTGTAATGGTGTTGGCCTCTATTTCAATTGTCTGTAATTTGATTTGATATAAACATGTAACATTTTTTTGGGTAGTCTTTTTGGGTGGCGATGAGGGCACAGCCAGAGAACTCACTGTTGTCCAAAGGGTTTGATAACAAAACACAGCACACAGAATTATAGTCTTTGCTATTTTAGAAAATATATATATATTTTTTTTTTATCAATGTAGAAAAAAAAAATGATTAATTTAATATCAGTTATTCATAACTCCATTATTTTTATCAATACACTATAAACATTACAGAAACCATCGAAGCACATTATCCCTTAATCATTACCTCTGTTTTGTAACAGAGGAGCCCTCAAAACAATATTAGTATACCCTGAAGCTCATTTAGAAAATATGTCAGGGACACTTCCTAAATATCTCCTATCACTCACACCCGCGTATGGGTCACAGGGAACATATGGCACAGCATAATTTGTACGTGGTGGCCCCCAATCAAACTACTGCTGGGACCTTACCATCCTAGTCAGCAGACACATCTGAGCCACAACAGGATCAATTACAGAGCACCCAGTGCGGACACTTTGGTCACCGACACCCCATTCCGGTTCCAGACCACTCACAGAAAGGTGTATAATTCCAGCCCTGGATTCTACAGTAACTCCTCTTCTGAGAAGGAAGGCGCTTCATCCCAGTGTTCTCTCTCTGTTGTTATATTCTCTTAGACACATTCAGCCAGCCAGGCAGACAGACAGATAACCAGGCAGGCAGTATGGTGGCAGTGTACCTCCAAGGGCTGCCGGAAGAGGGGTGGCACTACCATCAGTTGCGTCGGCCCCCCATGGAAGGGGGGCACCACCAGCTGTGTCGGCCCTCCATGACCCCGTGCCCGAGCAGGGGGCTGCCCCAGAACCGTCCCCAGCAGACCCGCAAAAAGCTCCAAGTCATCATCTGCATCCTGCTGGTGGAGCTGTTTGAGAGGTTCACCTTCTTTGGGATTGTGTGTAACATGATCCTGTTCTGTACGGTGAAGCTGGGCTATGATCACTACCAGGCTGCTACCGTTAACCTGTGCTTTGTGGGGGCCAGTACACTCACTCCTGTCATGGTGGGATGGTTTGCTGATACCTGCCTTGGGAGAACCAAGGTGCTCTACTTGTGTACTCTGCTCCATCTCTTTGGTAAGGTGCTCCTGTTTGTTTTCAAGGGGAGGGGGATGAGTGGAACATTGATGTTGAACACTCATCCTTGTGTATTGGTATAGGGAGTACTTATTGTTCAAACCGATTTAATTCATGGAACATCATTTTTACTTTTTTCAAAGCTTTAATTTCTCAATGCCTAATCATTATCTATTTCTTAATGCGGAATGATTTCTAAGTATTATAGTCTCTTAGAGAAACTACACGGTGGAGGGACAGAGATTAACGTTCTGAGTTTACTTGACATTTGCATTGAAGGAGAGGATGTGTGGACTGCACTGCATTATATTGCACTGCAAAACTCATAATGAGAGACAGATGTTTGACTTTGGCTCTGCACTGTGTTATGGCTTCCAACAAAGGTTTTTTACTACTTCATTCGAAACACCTTGGCCATTTGAGTAGTTCAGCTGTAAGGCTAGTTTTGGTCTAGAGCAAGGATGGGCAAACATTTTGTCTCGAGGGCCACATCAGGATTTTGAAATTCAACGGAGGGACACATTTTTTGGGGGGGCCAATTGTTTGTTAAAATGAGACCGCTGCGCATAGGGCACTGAGGCGTCATTATAGACCCGGGTTCGATCCCAGGCGGTGAGACCCATGAGGCGGTGCACAATTTGTCCGGGTTAGGCTGAGATTTCCTTGTCCCGTTGCACTCTAGCGACTCCTGTGGTGGGCCGTGTGCATGCACGCTGATGCATCTGGCTTCTGGGTTAAGTGGGCATTGTGTCAAGAAGCAGTGCAGCTTGGCTGGGTCGTGTTTCAGAGGACGCACGGCACTCGACCTTTGCATCTCCCGAGTCCGTACGGGAGTTGAAGTGATGGGACAACACTGTAACGACCAATTGGATACCATGAAATTGGGGAGAAAAAAGGGAAAAACATTTTTATAAAGTAAAAAGGACCTTGCGGGCCGGGTTGAAGTGCCCAATGGGCCGGATACGGCCGGCGGGCCGTAATTTGCCCCCCTTCGTCTAGAGACATAAATACATGTACAGTTGAAGTCGGAAGTTTACATACACTTAGGTTTGAGTCATTAAAACTCATTTTTCAACCACTCCCGAAATGTCTTATTAACAAACTATAGTTTATTTAAGTCAGTTAGGACATCTACTTTGCATGACACAAGTCATTTTTCCAACAATTGTTTACAGACAGATTATTTCACTTATAATTCGCTGTATTGCAATTCCAGTGCGTCAGAAGTTTACATACACGCTTTAGAAGTTTCTGATAGGCTAATTCACATAATTTGAGTCAATTTGAGGTGTACCTGTGGTTGTATTTCAAGGACTACCTTCAAACTCAGTGCCTCTTTGCTTGACATCATGGGAAAATCAAAAGAAATCAGTCAAGACCTCAATAAAACAAATTGTGGACCTCCACAAGTCTGGTTCATCAACTGCTGTTGGATAAAGGGCTTTATAAAAATACAATTGATTGATGGATCATCCCTTCTAAATAATTGACACATTAGGGCTGAATTACTTCTGAGCTCTCTACTTCTCAGATCCCTACTTTGCCCCATACTATTGACATTTTCCCAATCTAAATAAAATCCCTCTAATGGAATTCTGATTCCACTCCCCCGTCCTCCCTCAGGCACAGCCATGCTCCCAGTGGTGGCGTTCCCGTTCGAGGACTTCTACATCGACACGCACAACATGATTCACCAAATGGAGCACCGGGAACGGCACATCCTGTTCTACACTGGCCTGCTTGCAGCTGCCCTGGGCATCGGGGGCATCCGTGCCATCCTCTGTCCCATGGGGCCATACAAACTACAGGGCTACGACCAGCACCAGCTACTCTCCTTCTTCAACTGGTGGGTTGTTGCATTATAGTGGGGTGTGTGTATGTGCTCAACAGGGTAGAGGTGATGCCTTGAAACAGTAACGAAACTGTACTATACACATTTAACCTGTTGTATTGGACAAAACAAAAGTCATACCAATCTTACTTTAATTGGATTAATCTGACAATCAAAAACACATATGAAGCCATGAGTGCTTGCCCATCTACTGTCGTGGTAATTTCCTGTATTACTCAATGATGAGAGAGCCAACCACACACAAGTCAGAGTTATATTATAAAGTCCATCTTTAATTATATATGAACTTCACCATAGCCCTTTTTGACTCTCAGATCAATTCAGTGTCTATAAATGAATTGAAATGAATGAGAGTCCCTACAAAACAATTCTTAGTATAATTTATAGCCAAGACACACCCCTCTCAACTCACATGACGAACAAACGATCTTAGGAACATTACAAAGAACCTTTTACTTGAAAGAGGAGTATCCCATAGCTAGATAGCATTAGCTATAAATTATCGTTCAGTTTGGTCTCCTAAAACGAGATTCTAATCTCGTTCTTGGTACCACTTAGTACGAAAACATTACCTCATCCAATGGCATATATCAATTGTCAATTCCAGATACTCCCATCTCAAATACACCCACTCCTGGACAAGCTCAGAAAAGACAGTGAGCCTCTTAGGTCATATACTAGGTCAAGATAAGGGCAACCTCAGAGGGGACATACAATAGTTACAGACACATTCCCATAAGAAGACAAGCCTCCATTCTGTCCTCCTCCCCTTCTGATATTCTTCATAGCATCACATGGTTTAACAGATACATTGACATATGAAGACAAGCCTGACCTCTCCCCTCTCTGGGCCCCAAGTGACTAAGCCCTAGCTGAGAAGGGATAACTGCCAACAGTATAGTCCAAAAGAAGACATTCTAATGACAAGAATAAGATAAAACATCTTATTTATCTATGTTACCTAACTAATTCTGATTCAGCCACGACACTACTAATATAGACGAGCTGAAATTAGAATGGAATAAAAAATCGAAAAAAATGTAATTGTATTTGCCACATGCGCCATGAAATGCCTACAAACCCTTTACCAAAAATATCGGCACTCCTTTTTTAACAGTGCAATGCTTTTTACAAAAGGATCTGGCACAGCATATTTAACAAAAATAAAGTGAGTAAAACGTCAGTAGAGCAAGCCTAGGGTTACTGTACCAGGACCATAACATGTTAGGAGGGGTTTGAGTGTTGTTAGAGCATTGTCATACTGGCAGGGGGCATATCTTTAGAGATGATCCTAAATCAACTCCAAACCCAGGATAGAGGGGCTGAGTGAATGTGGTCTGGACTCTGTGGAGGAGGGTCATTGTGTCAGAGACACTGTAGAAGGACAGAGTACCTGCCTTGTGGTCCAGGTACACTCCTACTCTGGAGGCGCGGGGGACAGGGATGTTGGTTTTGTAGTTATTATTGTGCCAGAATGAACAACTGGAGGGAGAGCAGACCAAACTCCAGGACTGATCATTGTGTCCAAAACAACAGTCATTGCCCCAACCTTTCCTGCTGATCCCTCTGTATGAGACTGCCACATCAACGATCCCCCCGCTCCACTCTACCTCCCAGTAGCAGATTTCAGACAGACCCTCTTTGCACAGAGCCTGGTGATAGTAAGTAAACCTGTCTAGATGGTCTGAAGAGGCCTGGGCCTTGTCACTCCATGCTATCTCCTTGTTTCTGTTCGACAGAGAGAGAGTTGCACATGCTGTGTTGGGATCCACTTCCATGGTACGATAGTCTGCAAAAGAGGTCGTAAAACATACTAGGTCAGTGCTGTGTGTGTGGGGGGAGGCGGGAGTGTGGGCATGAGTGAGAGAGAGATGGGAGGAGGCAAAAAGTGCGAAAGAGAGAGAGAGAAAGGCGGTAGTGAAAAAATAATGGGTGCGTAGCAATATTGTGGACATCGAGAAACAAGGCGGTGATTGGAGATTAAGAATCAAGACGGAGCTGCTCTTCCTCCCGGGGAAGGACTGCCCGTTCCATGATCTCGCCATCACGGTTGACAACTCCATTGTGTCCTCCTCCCAGAGCGCTAAGAACCTTGGCGTGATCCTGGACAACACCCTGTCGTTCTCAACCAACATCAAGGCGGTGGCCCGTTCCTGTAGGTTCATGCTCTACAACATCCGCAGAGTACGACCCTGCCTCACACAGGAAGCGGCGCAGGTCCTAATCCAGGCACTTGTCATCTCCCGTCTGGATTACTGCAACTCGCTGTTGGCTGGGCTCCCTGCCTGTGCCATTAAACCCCTACAACTCATCCAGAACGCCGCAGCCCGTCTGGTGTTCAACCTTCCCAAGTTCTCTCACGTCACCCCGCTCCTCCGCTCTCTCCACTGGCTTCCAGTTGAAGCTCGCATCCGCTACAAGACCATGGTGCTTGCCTACGGAGCTGTGAGGGGAACGGCACCTCAGTACCTCCAGGCTCTGATCAGGCCCTACACCCAAACAAGGGCACTGCGTTCATCCACCTCTGGCCTGCTCGCCTCCCTACCACTGAGGAAGTACAGTTCCCGCTCAGCCCAGTCAAAACTGTTCGCTGCTCTGGCCCCCCAATGGTGGAACAAACTCCCTCACGACGCCAGGACAGCGGAGTCAATCACCACCTTCCGGAGACACCTGAAACCCCACCTCTTTAAGGAATACCTAGGATAGGATAAAGTAATCCTTCTCACTCCCCCCCCCCTTAAAAGATTTAGATGCACTATTGTAAAGTGGCCGTTCCACTGGATGTCATAAGGTGAATGCACCAATTTGTAAGTCGCTCTGGATAAGAGCGTCTGCTAAATGACTTAAATGTAAATGTAAATGTAAGAAGAACAGAGGCTACGGAGAGAGAGGTTGAGATGGAGGAAGCAGAAGTGTTTGAAGATGAGTGGACAATAGTGAAGTCCAAGAATGGAACAAAAGGGGCGAAAATTTATTCTGATGAATCGTTGCTTGTTGGAGTAAGTTTTTGGATAAGGATGTTTCTTTGGGAAACCCTTTTGAAGTCACAAGGATGGTGAAGAAGGCACTGAGAAAAGTAGATGCTGTCAAAGTAACCAGGAGTGGTATGGTGTTGATATCATGTTTAACAAAATAACAAAAGGAGTGTGCATTGTGGCTTGCATAATTATTGACTCATGAAGTGGACAGCTGGGAGTTGGGCCGGTGCCGAAAGGTAGCTGGTTCTAATCTCCGCCAACTAGGTGAAAAATCTGACGATGTGCCCTTGAGCAAGGCACTTAACCCTAATTGCTCCTGTAAGTCGCTCTGGATAAGAGCGTCTGCTAAATTAGGAAAAATGTAAGGATCAGAGCCTTTTTTACAATTTTCGCCTAAAATGACATACCCAAATCTAACTGCCTGTATCTCGGGACCTGAAGCAAGGATATGCATATTCTTGATACCATTTGAAAAGAAACACTTTGAAGTTTGTGGAAATGTGAAAGTAATGTAGGCGAATATCACATTAGATCTGGTAAAAGATAATACAATGAAAAAAAAAAAAATTGTGTGTTTTTTTCATCATCTTTGAAATTTAAGAGAAAGGCCACCATGTATTATTGCAATCTAGGCACAATTTAGATTTTGGCCACTAGATGGCAGCAGTGTATGTGCAACGCTTTAGACTGATCCAATGAACCATTGCATTACTGTTCAAAATGTTGTATCAAGTCTTCCCAAATGTGCCTAATTGCTTTATTGATACAATTGCAATTACATACTTGTGCACTCTCCTCAAACAATAGCATGGTATTATTTCACTGTAATAGCTACTGTAAATTGGACAGCGCAGTTAGATTAACAAGAATGTAAGCGTTCTGCCCATATAAGACATGTCTATGTTCTTGTTCATGTCTATGTTCTATGTTCTTGAAATGTTCTTGTTACTTACAATGTCATGCTAATCACATTAGCTCACGTTAGCTCAACCGCGTTAGCGACGATACCAATCCCATAGAGGATAAAAAGAGGCCACAGTGCTGAACCAGTTGCAAATGTTATACGTCAGTCAAGTGATCTTGATACACGTATTGGATTTTGTAGCATTTATAGCCACAGTTATTAATTGTATTGCATAAGTGTCCAAGAAGCTGGACATCATTATATCTGAAGCCGAGAAGTTTTTTGGGGCCTCCAAGACTTCACGGCATAAGCACTGTAAGGAGTACTGTCGCCAGGAAATGTCCTTCTGAGCCTGTGTAGGGACCTGATTAGAATGTTGTTAGAAAAGCATGCTGATTTAGTTTAATTGCATTTTCGTTATTGATAGTTTGTATATATATTAAGTACCAGTCAAAGGTTTGGACACACCTACTCATTCAAGGGTTTTTCTTTATTTTTACTATTTTCTACATTGTAGAATAATAGTGAACACATCAAAACTATGAAATAACACATATGGAATCATGTAGTAACCAAAAAAGTGTTAACAAATCAAAATATATTTGATATTCTTCAAAATAGCCACCCTTTGCCATGATGACAGCTTTGTACACGCTTGGCTTTCTCTCAACCAGCTTCACCTGGAATGCTTTTCCAAGGAGTTCCCACATATGCTGAGCACTTGTTGGCTGCTTTTCCTTCACTCTGCGGTCCAACTCATCCCAAACCATCTCAATTGGGTTGAGGTCGGGGGATTGTGGAGGCCAGGTCATCTGATGCAGCACTCCATCACTCTCCTGCTTGGTTAAAACTTCTTGCTGATCAATGGCATGCTAGCGTCCCATCTGGCCAACATCCGGTGAAATTGCAGAGCGCGAAATTCAAAAATGCAACATTCGTAATATTAAGCATTCATGAAAATACAAGTGTTATACATCAGTTAAAAGCTTAAATAGCCCTTACACAGCCTGGAGGTGTGCTGGGTCATTGTCCTGTTGAAGACAAATGATAGTCCCACTAAGCGCAAACTAGATGGGATGGCGTATCGCTGCAGAATGCTGTGGTAGCCATGCTGGTTAAGTATGCCTTGAATTCGAAATAAATCACTGACAGTGTCACCAGCAAAGCACCATCACACCTCCTCCTCCATCCTTCACTGTGGGAACCACACATGCGGAGATAATCTGTTCACCTACTCTGCGTCTCACAAAGACATGGCGGTTGGAACCAAATATCTCAAATTTGGACTTTTATTGATTTATTTTATTTCACCTTATTTAAACAGGTAGGGAAGTTGAGAACAAGTTCTCATTTACAATTGCGACCTGGCCAAGAGAAAGCAAAGCAGTTCGACACATACAACAACACAGAGTTACACATGGAGTAAAACAAACATACAGTCAATAATAAAGTACAAAAATAAGTCTATATACAATGTGAGCAAATGAGGTGAGATAAGGGAGGTAAAGGCAAAAAAAGGCCATGGTGGCGATGTAAATACAATAAAGCAAGTAAAACACTGGAATGGTAGATAGTCTCCCCTTACCCATCTGTCTATCGCCTCCTTTGAATTCCATGCTGTCACAGTTACCAGCCCTTTCAAGCTTAACATCCTTATCATTTATCGCCCTCCAGGTTCCCTTGGAGAGTTCATCAATGAGCTTGATGCCTTGATAAGCTCCTTTCCTGAGGACGGCTCACCTCTCACAGTTCTGGGTGACTTTAACCTCCCCATGTCTACCTTTGACTCATTCCTCTCTGCCTCCTTCTTTCCACTCCTCTCCTCTTTTGACCTCACCCTCTCACCTTCCCCCCCTACTCACAAGGCAGGCAATACGCTTGACCTCATCTTTACTAGATGCTGTTCTTCCACTAACCTCATTGCAACTCCCCTCCAAGTCTCCGACCACTACCTTGTATCCTTTTCCCTCTCGCTCTCATCCAACACTTCCCACACTGCCCCTACTCGGATGGTATCGCGCCGTCCCAACCTTCGCTCTCTCTCCCCCGCTACTCTCTCCTCTTCCATCCTATCATCTCTTCCCTCTGCCCAAACCTTCTCCAACCTATCTCCTGATTCTGCCTCCTCAACCCTCCTCTCCTCCCTTTCTGCATCCTTTGACTCTCTATGTCCCCTATCCTCCAGGCCGGCTCGGTCCTCCCCTCCCGCTCCGTGGCTCGACGACTCATTGCGAGCTCACAGAACAGGGCTCCGGGCAGCCGAGCGGAAATGGAGGAAAACTCGCCTCCCTGCGGACCTGGCATCCTTTCACTCCCTCCTCTCTACATTTTCCTCTTCTGTCTCTGCTGCTAAAGCCACTTTCTACCACTCTAAATTCCAAGCATCTGCCTCTAACCCTAGGAAGCTCTTTGCCACCTTCTCCTCCCTCCTGAATCCTCCTCCCCCCCCCCCCCTCCTCCCTCTCTGCAGACGACTTCGTCAACCATTTTGAAAAGAAGGTCGACGACATCCGATCCTCGTTTGCTAAGTCAAACGACACCGCTGGTTCTGCTCACACTGCCCTACCCTGTGCTTTGACCTCTTTCTCCCCTCTCTCTCCAGATGAAATCTCGCGTCTTGTGACGGCCGGCCGCCCAACAACCTGCCCGCTTGACCCTATCCCCTCCTCTCTTCTCCAGACCATTTCCGGAGACCTTCTCCCTTACCTCACCTCGCTCATCAACTCATCCTTGACCGCTGGCTACGTCCCTTCCGTCTTCAAGAGAGCGAGAGTTGCACCCCTTCTGAAAAAACCTACACTCGATCCCTCCGACGTCAACAACTACAGACCAGTATCCCTTCTTTCTTTTCTCTCCAAAACTCTTGAACGTGCCGTCCTTGGCCAGCTCTCCTGCTATCTCTCTCAGAATGACCTTCTTGATCCAAATCAGTCAGGTTTCAAGACTAGTCACTCAACTGAGACTGCTCTTCTCTGTATCACGGAGGCGCTCCGCACTGCTAAAGCTAACTCTCTCTCCTCTGCTCTCATCCTTCTAGACCTATCGGCTGCCTTCGATACTGTGAACCATCAGATCCTCCTCTCCACCCTCTCCGAGTTGGGCATCTCCGGCGCGGCCCACGCTTGGATTGCGTCCTACCTGACAGGTCGCTCCTACCAGGTGGCGTGGCGAGAATCTGTCTCCTCACCACGCGCTCTCACCACTGGTGTCCCCCAGGGCTCTGTTCTAGGCCCTCTCCTATTCTCGCTATACACCAAGTCACTTGGCTCTGTCATAACCTCACATGGTCTCTCCTATCACTGCTATGCAGACGACACACAATTAATCTTCTCCTTTCCCCCTTCTGATGACCAGGTGGCGAATCGCATCTCTGCATGTCTGGCAGACATATCAGTGTGGATGACGGATCACCACCTCAAGCTGAACCTCGGCAAGACGGAGCTGCTCTTCCTCCCGGGGAAGGACTGCCCGTTCCATGATCTCGCCATCACGGTTGACAACTCCATTGTGTCCTCCTCCCAGAGCGCTAAGAACCTTGGCGTGATCCTGGACAACACCCTGTCGTTCTCAACTAACATCAAGGCGGTGGCCCGTTCCTGTAGGTTCATGCTCTACAACATCCGCAGAGTACGACCCTGCCTCACACAGGAAGCGGCGCAGGTCCTAATCCAGGCACTTGTCATCTCCCGTCTGGATTACTGCAACTCGCTGTTGGCTGGGCTCCCTGCCTGTGCCATCAAACCCCTACAACTCATCCAGAACGCCGCAGCCCGTCTGGTGTTCAACCTTCCCAAGTTCTCTCACGTCACCCCGCTCCTCCGCTCTCTCCACTGGCTTCCAGTTGAAGCTCGCATCCGCTACAAGACCATGGTGCTTGCCTACGGAGCTGTGAGGGGAACGGCACCTCAGTACCTTCAGGCTCTGATCAGGCCCTACACCCAAACAAGGGCTCTGCGTTCATCCACCTCTGGCCTGCTCGCCTCCCTACCACTGAGGAAGTACAGTTCCCGCTCAGCCCAGTCAAAACTGTTCGCTGCTCTGGCACCCCAATGGTGGAACAAACTCCCTCACGACGCCAGGACAGCGGAGTCAATCACCACCTTCCGGAGACACCTGAAACCCCACCTCTTCAAGGAATACCTAGGATAAAGCAATCCCTCTGCCCCCCCCCCCCCCCCCCCTTAAAAGATTTAGATGCACTATTGTAAAGTGGCTGTTCCACTGGATGTCATTAGGTGAATGCACCAATTTGTAAGTCGCTCTGGATAAGAGCGTCTGCTAAATGACTTAAATGTAAAAAATGTAAATGATTTGCAGTGGAAGAATGTGCAAAGTAGAAATAGAAATAATGGGGTGCAAAAGAGCTAAATAAATAAATACAGTAAGGGAAGAGGTAGTTGTTTGGGCTAAATTATAGATGGGCTATGTACAGGTGCAGTAATCTGTGAGCTGCTCTGACAGCTGGTGCTTAAAGCTAGTGAGGGAGATAAGTGTTTCCAGTTTCAGAGATTTTTGTAGTTCGTTCCAGTCATTGGCAGCAGAGAACTGGAAGGAGAGGCGGCCAAAGGAGGAATTGGTTTTGGGGGTGACCAGAGATAAATACCTGCTGGAGCACGTGCTACAGGTGGGTGCTGCTATGGTGACCAGTGAGCTGAGATAAGGGGGGATTTTACCTAGCAGGGTCTTGTAGATGACCTGGAGCCAGTGGGTTTTGCGACGAGTATGAAGTGAGGGCCAGCCAACGAGAGCGTACAGGTCGCAGTGGTGGGTAGTATATGGGGCTTTGGTGACAAAACGGATGGCACTGTGATAGACTGCATCCAATTTATTGAGTAGGGTATTGGAGGCTATTTTGTAAATGACATCGCCGAAGTCAAGGATCGGTAGGATGGTCAGTTTTACGAGGGTATGTTTGGCAGCATGAGTGAAGGATGCTTTGTTGCGAAATAGGAAGCCAATTCTAGATTTAACTTTGTATTGGAGATGTTTGATGTGATTCTGGAAGGAGAGTTTACAGTCTAACCAGACACCTAGGTATTTGTAGTTGTCCACATATTCTAAGTCAGAACCGTCCAGCGGACAGGTGCAGGCAGCGATCGGTTGAAGAGCATGCATTTAGTTTTACTTGTATTTAAGAGCAGTTGGAGGCCACGGAAGGAGAGTTGTATGGCTTTGAAGCTCGTCTGGAGGGTTGTTAACACAGTGTCCAAAGAAGGGCCAGAAGTATACAGAATGGTGTCGTCTGCATAGAGGTGGATCAGAGACTCACCAGCAGCAAGAGCGACATCATTGATGTATACAGAGAAGAGAGTCGGCCCAAGAATTGAACCCTGTGGCACCCCCATAGAGACTGCCAGAGGCCTGGACAACAGGCCCTCCGATTTGACACACTGAACTCTATCAGAGAAGTAGTTGGTGAACCAGGCGAGGCAATCGTTTGAGGAACCAAGGCTATCGAGTCTGCCGATGAGGGTGTGGTGATTGACAGAGTCGAAAGCCTTGGCCAGGTCAATGAATACGGCTGCACAGTATTGTTTCTTATCGATGGCGGTTAAGATATCATTTAGGACCTTGAGCGTGGCTAAGGTGCACCCATGACCAGCTCTGAAACCAGATTGCATAGCGGAGAAGGTGTGGTGGGATTCGAAATGGTCGGTAATCTGTTTGTTGACTTGGCTTTCGAAGACCTTAGAAAGGCAGGGTAGGATAGATATAGGTCTGTAGCAGTTTGGGTCAAGAGTGTCCCTCCCTTTGAAGAGGGGGATGACGGCAGCTGCTTTCCAATCTTTGGGAATCTCAGACGACACGAAAGAGAGTTTGAACAGGCTAGTAATAGCGGTTGCAACAATTTCGGCAGATACTTTTAGAAAGAAAGGGTCCAGATTGTCTAGCCCGGCTGATTTGTATGGGTCCAGATTTTGCAACTCTTTCAGAACATCAGCTGACTGGATTTGGGAGAAGGAGAAATGGGGAAGGCTTGGGCGAGTTGCTGTGGGGGGTGCAGTGCTGTTGACCGGGGTAGGGGTAGCCAGGTGGAAAGCATGGCCAGCCGTAGAAAAATGCTTATTGAAATTCTCAATTATAGTGGATTTATCGGTGGTGACAGAGTTTCCTATCCTCAGTGCAGTGGGCAGCTGGGAGGAGGTGTTCTTATTCTCCATGGACTTTACAGTGTCCTAGAACTTTTTTGAGTTTGTGTTGCAGGAAGCAAATTTCTGCTTGAAAAAGCTAGCCTTGGCTTTTCTAACTGCCTGTGTATATTGGTTTCTAACTTCCCTGAAAAGTTGCATATCACGGGGGCTGTTCGATGCTAATGCAGAACGCCATAGGATGTTTTTGTGTTGGTTAAGGGTAGTCAGGTCTGGAGAGAACCAAGGGCTATATCTGTTCCTGGTTCTAAATTTCTTGAATGGGGCATGCTTATTTAAGATGGTGAGGAAGGCATTCAAAAAAAATAGACAGGCATCCTCTACTGATGGGATGAGGTCAATATCCTTCCAGGATACCCGGGCCAGGTCGATTAGAAAGGCCTGCTCGCTGAAGTGTTTCAGGGAGCGTTTGACAGTGATGAGTGGAGGTCGTTTGATCGCTGACCCATTACGGATGCAGGCAATGAGGCAGTGATCACTGAGATCTTGGTTGAAAACAGCAGAGGTGTATTTAGAGGACAAGTTGGTTAGGATGATATCTATGAGGGTGCCCGTGTTTACGGCTTTGCGGTGGTACCTGGTAGGTTCATTGATAATTTGTGTGAGATTGAGGGCATCAAGCTTAGATTGTAGGATGGCTGGGGTGTTAAGCATGTCCCAGTTTAGGTCACCTAACAGCACGAGCTCTGAAGATAGATGGGTGGCAATCAGTTCACATATGGTGTCCAGAGCACAGCTGGGGGAAGAGGGTGGTCTATAGCAGGCGGCAACGGTGAGAGACTTGTGTTTAGAGAGGTGGATTTTTAAAATTAGAAGTTCAAATTGTTTGGGTACAGACCTGGATAGTAGGACGGAACTCTGCAGGCTATCTCTGCAGTAGATTGCAACACCGCCCCCTTTGGTCGTTCTATCTTGTCTGAAAATGTTGTAGTTGTAGTATGGGGATGAGGTAGGTAGATTGGGTGGGCAATTTACAGATGGACTATGTACAGCTGCAGCGATCGGTTAGCTGCTCAGATAGCTGATGTTTAAAGTAGGTGAGGGAAATATAAGTCTCCAACTTCAGCGATTTTTGCAATTCGCTCCAGTCACTGGCATCAGAGAACTGGAAGGAAAGGCGGCCAAATGAGGTGTTGGCTTTGGGGATGATCAGTGAGATATACCTGCTGGAACGTGTGCTACGGGTGGGTGTTATCATGACCAGTGAACTGAGATAAGGTGGAGCTTTACCTAGCATAGACTTATAGATGACCTGGAGCCAGTTGGTCTAGCGACGAATATGTAGCGAGGGCCAGCCGACTAGAGCATACAGGTCGCAGTGGTGGGTGGTATAAGGTGATTTGGTAACAAAACGGATGGCACTGTGATAGACTGCATCCAGTTTGCTGAGTAGAGTATTGGAAGCTATTTTTTAGAAGACATCGCCAAAGTCGAGGATCGGAAGGATAGTCAGTTTTACTAGGGTAAGTTTGGCAGCGTGAATGAAGGAGGCTTTGTTGCGAAATATAAAGCCGATTCTAGATTTGATTTTGGATTGGAGATGTTTAATATGAGTCTGCAAGGGAAGTTAGTCTAACCAGACACCTAGGTATTTATAGTTGTCCACATATTCTAGGTCGGAACCGATTCATCACAGTTGATGTTGAGATGTGTCTGTTACTTGAACTCTGAAGCATTTATTTGGGCTGCAATTTCTGAGGCTGGTAACTCTAATGAACGTATCCTCTGCAGCAGAGGTAACTCTGGGTCTTCCTTTCCTGGGGCGGTCCTCATGAGAGCCAGTTTCATCATAGCGTTTGTTTTTTTTGACTGCACTTGATTGACTGACCTTCATGTCTTAAGGTAATGATGGACTGTCGTTTCTCTTTGCTTATATGAGCTGTTCTTGCCATAATATGGATTTGGTCTTTTACCAAATAGGGCTATCTTCTGTATACCACCCCTACATTGTCACAACACAACTGATTGGCTCAAACGCATTAATAAATTCCACAAATTAACATTTAACAAGGCACACGTGTTAAATAAAATGCATTACAGGTGACTACCTCATGAATTAAAGAAAAACCCTTGAATGAGTGGGTGTGTCCCTCAATATTTAATTTTTTGGGAGCTTTATTATCCAGCCGCACAGTAGGTGGCGGAATGCACATATAATTGTTGCGAACACCATTATACCGAAGAAGAGCGCCAGAGGCAAAAATAATTATTACTCACTTTTTAAAAATCCACTTCTCGTGCTGTACTCTTGCACAGGTGGTGAAGATGGATGTGTCACTGTGAAGACAGATAGAGTTAGAGTCATTCACAAAACTTTTACCTTAGAATTACAAAACTCTTATTACTTTAACCAGAAACGTACCAAGAGAAAGTTCAATCATTATGTATTACTTCTCACTGCAATTCAACCACCTTAATAATGATTTTATGATTTTTTTCACTTGACATAACATATGTATAAATTATACTGAACCTAAATATATTGAAATAAATTCATTAGGCCCTATTCTATGTATTTCACATGACTGGGAATTACAGAGATAATGCATATGTTGTTCACAGACACAGTATTTCTGTGCATTCAAATTGCCATCGATAAAATGCAATTGTGTTCATTGTCCGTAGTTTATGCCTGCCCATACCATAACACCACCGCCACCATGGGGCACTCTGTTCACAACATTGACATCAGCAAACCGCTTGGCCACACAACACCATACATGTGGTTGTGAGGCTGGTTGGATGTACTGCCAAATTCTCTAAAACGCTGTTGGAGGTAGCTTATGGTAGAGAAATTAACATTCAATTCTCTGGCAACAGCTCTGGTGGACATTCCTGCAGTCAATATGCCAATTACAGTCCCTCAAAACTTGAGACATCTGTGGCATGGTGTTGTGTGAGAAAACTGCACATTTTAGAGTGGCCTTTTATTGTCCCCAGCACAAGGTGCACCTGTGTAATGATCATGCTGTTTAATCAGCTTCTTGATATGCCACACCTGTCAGTTGGATGGATTATCTTGGAAAAGGAGAAATGCTCACTAACAGGGATGTAAACAAAGTTTTTCACAACATTTGAGATAAATGATCTATTTTTGATGGAACATTTCTGGGATCTTTTATTTTAGCTCATGAAACATGGGACCAACACTTGACATGTTGCGTTTATATTTTGGTTCAATGTAGATAAGATTCTACTAGCCATACACATTTTTTTTTCGAGACAACTCAAGATCTTGTCGGTTTCCTCCTTGCATGTATTTTCCATTCGCTCTTTCTGTTCAGAGACAAATTTCTTCACTGCTTCCAAACTGCTAGGTAATGCCTTTGGTCCAGGAGGGTCACAGAGAGAATCGATACTCTGAAAATAAATTCAGAATGAATTGAGTCAAGGACTTCTGGAGCTCAAACAGAATTCACTGACAACATTGTCTAAGACAGAGAGTAACGTTACCTGGAGGAAATGGATGTGATCCTCTGTGTGTGACAGCTGCTCCAGCTCAGAATCTCTCCTCTTTAACTCAGAAACCTCCTGCTCCAGTTGCTTCAGAAGTCCTTCAGCCTGACTCACTCCAGCCGTCTCCTGGGCCTTGATCTGCTCCTTCACCTCAGAACGCTTTCTCTCAATGGAGCGGATATATGAAAGGACGTGCATGGTACACATTCTCTCAAAGTCATCCACGGCTACCCATGAAGACTCCTGTTAAGACAGAAAAACACAGCTCTCACCAGGACTGTAAACCCCCTGTTCCTCTTGGCTCCCCAAACCCAGAGCCCCAGAACCATTGACACCCACATCATTTGAACCTTGATTTAAACTCACCTTAATGGCATCTACAGCCTGTCTCAGCTCCTGCGCCTCCTTCTCTCTCCTCTGGGCTCTCTGCTTCCCTTCCTCCTGTGTTTCTACCAACTGTTGCTGCTCAAAAACACATTACATACTTTACTAGTAGAAACTCTGCCATACCAAAAGGAAATCTCTTTGAGAGTTCAGCATACTTATTTAAGTTGTCTACATGTTGGGGTGGTTTCCCAGACACGGATCAAGCCTAATCCCGGACTAAACAGCATGTTGGGGTGCTTTCCCAGACACAGATCAAGCCTAATCCTGGACTAAACCGCATGTTGGGGTGGTATCCCAGACACAGATCAAGCCTAATCCTGGACTAAACCGCATGTTGGGGTGGTTTCCCAGACACAGATCAAGCCTAATCCTGGACTAAACCGCATGTTGGGGTGGTTTCCCAGACACAGATCAAGCCTAATCCTGGACTAAACCGCATGTTGGGGTGGTTTCCCAGACACAGATCAAGCCTAATCCTGGACTAAACAGCATGTTGGGGTGGTTTCCCAGACACGGATCAAGCCTAATCCTGGACTAAACAGCATGTTGGGGTGGTTTCCCAGACACGGATCAAGCCTAATCCTGGACTAAACAGCATGTTGGGGTGGTTTCCCAGACACAGATCAAGCCTAATCCTGGACTAAACAGCATGTTGGGGTGGTATCCCAGACACAGATCAAGCCTAATCCTGGACTAAACCGCATGTTGGGGTGGTTTTCCAGACACAGATCAAGCCTAATCCTGGACTAAACAGCATGTTGGGGTGGTTTCCCAGACACGGATCAAGCCTAATCCTGGACTAAACAGCATGTTGGGGTGGTTTCCCAGACACGGATCAAGCCTAACCTAGACAGCATTTTAAATTGAGTTTCTCTATTAAAGTTGCACTATGGAGAAATCGCTCAGCCGTTTCCTGGTTGCTAAAACTCTAATAGTTCGCCTAATTTCAGTTTAAGTGACAAAATAAGCAAGTATAGTGTAGAGAGTCATTGTACCATCTAAACCGCTGAGAAATATATTTTCCATTTTTGTTTCAGCTGTTTGAAGCTGGTGAACAAAACCGAAAGTAAAATCATTTAAGAACGGGAAGCATAGAAATAGCGCACATAGAACATATCTACTGCTTCTTAGACTTGCTTTCAAGTAGAATGACAGACCTATAACTCACATTTCTATGTTAATTTGGTCAGGTGCCCAAAAAGTTACATATTGCCACTTTATGCTTGTTTTTAGTCCCGGACTAGGTTTCATTGGTGTCTGGGAAACCCACCCTTTATGTTTTAGTGAGGGCTGGAGAGATGGACCTGCCTGGGTTATGTTGCACTTGCTACTCTATAATGGTGGATATTACATTGAAGGCATGCTAATAGATTCTAGTTTTTGGTCTGGGTTATGTTGCACTTGCTACTCTATAATGGTGGATATTACATTGAAGGTATGCTATAGATTCCATTTTTTGTTGGATCGGTTGACATTAATGTCATGTGGTTTGATCCGTCCAATAATGATGCAATTCTTTATGTAAACAAGTATACTGCATATAATGGGAGAGTAATATTTAGCATATTACCTGTTTCTCAGTCCTCTCTGCTGCAGCTGACACTGTATCATGGCCTTTATGTTCATCCATCACACACAGCAGACAGATACACTTCTGATCGGTACGACAGTAAACCTCCAGCAGTTTGTCATGATGAGGGCAAATCTTCTCCTGTAGATCTGTCACTGCATTGACAAGCTTATGCTTCTTTAGTGGGGGCACATAGTAGTGAGGCTGGAGATGAGTCTCACAGTAAGAAGCCAGACACACCAGACAGGACTTGACAGCTTTGCGTTTTTTCCTAGTGCAGACATCACACTCCACATCTTCAGGTTCAGCATAACAGTGTGCAGGAGTGGTACCTTGGAAATCTGCCATTTTCAAATTCTCCAACACTTCCGCCAGCACGGTGTTTCTCTTCAGAGTAGGCCTTGGAGTGAAGGTCTGTCTGCACTGTGGACAGCTGTAGACACCTTTCAGAACATCCTGATCCCAGCATTCTTTAATACAGCCCATACAGTAACTGTGTCCACAGGCAGTAGTCACCGGATCCTTCAGTAGATCCAGACAGATGGAGCAACAGAACAGTTTCTGATTGTCAGCCATTTTAGTGCTTTCACCCGAAAGTTCAGCAACAGTTTGTCAGATTACTTTCTGTTTCATTGAGGGAGTGGCTTCCTACTGGGCTGTGAAACTCTGTGTCTACAGAGGATGTGGTTTGGATGGAAGTCAGACTAAGATGACGTTGCATACAGCTGTGTCTGAAGGGAAAAGTAACCGGATCCTTCAGTAGATCCAGACAGATGGAGCAACATAACAGTTCTAGATGGTCGGCTATTTTGGTGCTCTCTCCTGTAGGTTAAGCAATGGCAGTGTCAAATATTACTTTCTGTTTCATTGAGCTCTATACCAGAGGACAGGGAGTGTCTTCCTACTTGACTGTGTACTCTGTATCTACAGGAGGTGTGGTTTCTTTGATAAGGAAATGTAACAATGTTGGGTAGTAGGCAGATATTTATGCCAGTGTTTATGTTACATATTTGAAATACGCATTTTAATTTTAATTACTTAGGTCATTTGAATTATGCTGGGCTGAATTACACAACTGTAATTTGTATTTTCAAAATTCTAAATACTTTTCGATACAATTTTTTTTTTTAATCGCTTCACCCTTTCACCCTGCAATGGTATCAGAAGTCTGATAGAACTATGGTGTGATAAGAGCGTCTGCTAAATGAACTAAATATAAATGTATATGTAATTTTTTATAAATACTTTGTTGAGGGAAAATATAGTTGATATGATTGTGATATGTTACGTTAGCAGTCATGGTGGACACACACACACACACACACACACACAGATGGGCAGTATTTCTGTTACATGTATTTGAAATATGTATATTGTAACTTTAATTACACTGAACTACACTCCAATGTAATTTGTATTTTCAAGATCGAAAATTCAAGCCCCTTGGGTGCTGCCATGGAGTTACATTAGAAGTGCCCATCCAAGAAGGCTCCAAATCTTAGCTAGCAGGCTATCAGTCATCATGAATCAAGTCGACAAACTACTGGCAAATCCTTTTTAATCCTTGTCATATGAAGAGAAATAATGTAGAGAAAAACGTATCGGTGCTCACCGACCACTGGACATAAACATTTCCACAACAAGTTGGAAATCGCAAATTCAACAATGAGTGGTTTGGAAGGAGTCAGTGGCTAACTGCAAGCATTGCAAAGCAATCACTAGCCTGCTATTCAGTGGAGTGGTGTGTGGTCCAAATCTTGGTTAAAGGGTCTCTTTTCCAAGCTTAAAAGGATAAACATTCAACATTGGCCATGGTGTCAATCCAGCATGACTTCTGCCGTGCTCAAAACAACCTGAAACTCAGAACTGTGAAATCTGATTTCAGTAAGTTCAAGACAACTGGTAACTCGTCGGGAACTTGGGCCTCTTTCTAGAGCGCCGACATGAAGATCACTGACGTCATCATGATTCAAACTTGTTTTTTTCAGAGTTCCCAGTTGTCTTGAAAGAACCATAAATCCAGAGAATATCAGACTTTGATGACAGAGTTTGATGACAAAATTTACCCACAAAGGACCACAGCGCCACCTTCCCATTCTAGTGAGCATGGCACAATAAGGTGAGTCCAAAAATGTATTGTATGCTGCTGCATAAATTATGTAATGTGCTAGGGAGTTATGTATACTGTAGCTAAGAAAGTACTACCTGTTATGTTGTGTAGTAAGCTGTTAGTAGCCCATGTGCCTCACCCTAATAATTTGGTCCTGTTTGCCCTCCTAATTTTGCCTACTGTTCTGACTTGGTGGTGCAGATGTAGCCTATAACCTGTTTTAGAGAAATGTAACGTTAATCATTGAATATTGTAAGAGCTTTCATTGTCTGCTTATATGCCCCCTTTATCTATCCTACGGTTCTGACTTGGTGTACAAGGACAATACTGTAAGAACGGCCAATGTTCTGAATTCGTCGCTGTACATTTCAAAAGTGCTGAACAAATAGTTATATTGACTACGTCCGTCCTAGCTCGCTTATGAATATCTTATTCGAAATTACGGATTGCCTCTTATCCGCTCGTCGTCCCCTTATGCCATAGTTTGCACATCTCAATTGTCAGTTAAAACCACATTTGTTTAAGCAAGTCAGTCATGCCAGCTATGTTTTTTCTAAAGGAATGAACTGGTTCGCTGCCAGACAAGGCTCCGCTGAGGGGGGGAGCGGTATTGTTCAGTGAGTGTGTGCAGCGCAAAAACCCTCAGAGCCCGAACGTAGCTAGCCATTTTACCACTACGGACACGCTGCATGTGTAAAGTCAGCAACAATAAGCGATGCACCGTTTGCCTTTCAACATAATGTTTTATTTTAAAAACATGTATATATATATATATTCCTGTACAAGTCCCACGACCCCCAGTTGAGAATCGCTGTGCTAAATGTCAAAGTAAAAAAGAACAGTTGAAAAGCATGCTGGGTATTAAAATAATGACCTCCACACCCAAAAGAAGGCCAATAATAATACCCAGTGTGCTTTGCGATTGTTCATTTTTTTTAATTAAATGTTAATGTTTGTCATTTAGCAGACACTCATAACCAGTGCAACTTACAACGGATTCAACTAAGGTACAGTAGATGAACAACCACATATCACAGTCATAGCAAGTTAAAAAATAAATGTTACCATTACTGAGAATGTTGTAGTGAAGGTGTGTACTTGCAAATGTATTTACCTGTATGTATTTGTAGTTTATCTAACTACAACAACAAAAGTATTTTGTATTTTAGTTTGATACATTGTTCTTTAGAGTATATTGTATTTGTAACAAGATCCATTTTGATGTATCTTTTGCCAATCTCTGTGTTGATATATATAGTCTCTCAGTGACTAGCTGATTTGGTTAAGGGTACCAAGATTAATGTTGAGATCACAGGGCCTGCATTTCATTCCGAAAAGTTTCCCTTCAAGCCTGGTCATTATGTTGTCCTCTCAGGTTCTACTGGCTGGTGAACCTGAACTCGACGATAGTGTTTCTGGGAATCGCCTACATCCAGCAGTCAGTGGCCAACAACCTGGGCTTCCTCATCCCCTTCATGTCTGTGCTGCTGATGCTCATCGCCATACACATGGTCCGCAACAACCTTATCTTCAGGCCCAAGAAAGGTAACACAACCTCAGACAGTCTCACCTTTGTGTTACAGTGTATGTATATACCTATGTTTTGTGATCTATTGTAGTATTGATGTGGTTGTTGTGGTCTATTCTAGTATTGATGTGGTTGTTGTGGTCTATTATACAACATGTGGGTCTTATCCTGAATGCTGACTGGTTAAAACCGCATTCCAGCCGGTGTCTATTCCACAAGTTACCACTGGCTAAATCTATGATGTTAAAATGCCTATTTACTGTGTTCTATCTAACTGCGCAATCCACTTTCTCATCAGCCCAGCCAGGCATTTTATAAGCTTGATCTCCACTATTAAATGCATCTAGACATTATCTCACATTTATTTTAGACTAACATTTAGTTTTCAACAATGGAGATTTGTATAAACCTTGCTGTCTGTCTCTCCAACATTTATTGTTTCAATATTCAAATTCGATCTCCAGCTGTCCCATAGTAATGAACATGTCGGAACAAGACAGACAGGCAGGCAGAGTTTCTCAGCCAGTCGAAATCATGAATCAGCTAGCAAAGTTTTTATGAATATACAGTATACAAAGAAATGTCAATTGAAAAAAGGTAAAACAATACAAAGTGCAGCTGGTTTGCAATCTTTCCAGCTTCGGGTTTGAAGTGATTGTGTTAGCTGTGTTGTTGGCTAGCTCCACAACAGTGTCCTGATGAGAGAGCACATTTTCTATGCCAGGCAAAATCGTGCCTCATTTGCTCATTGTTATGGATATATCCAAATAAATGTCGCTAGAATACAGCTTGAACAAATGCAAATGCAGCTACTTTGTTGTTATTCTGGCTGCACTGTTTGACGGGACAGTAAGTTAGCTGTAGTTGGCTAGCTAGCAAGCAAGGGTAAGAACATTGCTAGCCAGTATGGCAATGGAACATTTAGAAGGAACGACTGGGTCGCGTCAATAGATACAGAACAAAAAGACTGAACGACTGGGTTGTGTCTCTGGCAACCGAACCGATAGAACGAACGACCAGCCGGCTTGGTTAGCAACCCTAGTTTTGTGTTGGGGCTATATCTTGTGGAAGGATGAAATAGTATGAATACATTTATAAAAATGACATTTTTAATGAAAATATGTCAACCATTATTTGAATATGTTGGTAACCCGTTGTATAAAAGTGATAATGACCCTAGAAGCTGGTGTTTCGAGAACATATTGGCATGGTTTGTCGGCCCTCGACTTTGTCTCAGGCCTAACAACACCCGTGCCAATATCTTCTCCAAACACCGGCTTCTCGAGCACGATCACTTAATTCTAGTATTGATGTGGTTGTTGTAGTCTATTCTAGTGTTGTTGTGGTCAATTCTAGTATTGATGTGCTTGTTGTGGGCTATTCTAGTATTGATGTTGATAGGTTCCGATTTCTAAACTTGAAATGTGAAATATCCCTGGTTTCAGTTGTTGGGCTGTAATTTGAAATACTTGCTACACCAGAAATTAATGGTTATGTGTAGGAGGAATGTATATGGTGCGGTCAATTAAGGTTGGATATGAGCCAGGGGGTTGGCAATCACATGATTGCCGTCACTGATAAGGGTGGAGAGCTGTGGATTAATAGGACCCCAGGTCAGGTCACAATAAGGGAGAAGGAACAGTTTATTACCCACATCACTTAACTTCCTGCCTAAAGTGGAGTATATATACTTGTGCTGGTGGGATCATGTCTTTGTCTGTTCAGCTGTCTGACTCATTGGGTGAATAAACTTGCTTTGAGCTTTCCCTAGTTGTCCGTTAGTTTTTACTCTGTTTATTTAGAACCTTATATTTTGGTTGTTGTACAGGCAGTTCCCTGCTGACCACTCTGGGGGTGTTCCTGAACTCTCTGAAGATGTGCTGCCTGCACTACCGCCACCTGAGTGGAGACGTAGCCAGCTGGCTGGACCGCGCCAAGGAGAACAACGGGGGGCGCTACAGTGAGACACACGTGGAGAACGTCAAGGTCCTGGGAAGACTCTTCCCCCTGTACGGCTTGCAGCTACTGTACCGCGCCTGCCTCACTCAGGCAGGTCAATGTAATGGAGAACATCAGGTCTCTTCACTGACATGCTTCAAAGGAAATTTTTAGAACATTTTCAGGTCCTTGTTTAGTTTCAGTGGAAAGTGCAAATTCATAATTTTTCAGATATTGGGGGTAAAAAAAGGCAAATCTCTAATGTTTATTTCTGCTCCATAAAGTTGTCCTAGAATGTGACCTGACCTCTTCCACAGATTCCATCAGGCTACTACATTCAGACCATGAACTCTAACCTGCACCTGAACAGCTTCCTCCTGCCCATCGGTGCCATGAACCTCATCAGCATCCTACCTCTGCTGCTGCTGGCCCCTCTCATGGAGTGCATCACCTCCTGCTACCTGTCCATGGAGAAAACACCCTTCTCCCCTGCCAGAGTCATCAGTAGGCATGCACACATGACACACACACACACAGCACACACACAGATGCACACATGGCACACACACACAGCACACACACAGATGCACACGGCACACAAGCATGCACACACATGCACATATACCACCCTCATCAGTGACTCAGTCAATGTTAATGTCTCTCTCTCTCCATATCTCTCTGTTTCTCTCCCTCTCCCCTCCCCTCCCTCCTCTCCTCTCCCAGCGCTTGGTCATGCGTGTGCGTCCCTGTCTGTCCTGGTAGCGGGCCTGTTTGAGGTCCACAGGAAGGGCTATCCTCTGACGGAGCAGGCCCTGTCAGGGAAGGTGCTACAGGTGTCCTCCATGGCCTGCATCCAGCTGGCTCCCCAGTACATCCTACTGGGTCTGGCTGAGGCCCTCGTCACCCCCTCCTGTGAGTGACGGAGAGCCAGCACGTATTTCTGACACACCTATTGCTGCTACACTGTTGGTACACAGAGACAAACTGGGTTAGAGATTTAGAATGTCAATGGACACCACATGTAGTTAGAATGTCAATGGACACCACATGTAGTTAGAATGTCAATGGACAGCATACAGTTGAAGTCGGACGTTTACATACACCTTAGCCAAATACATTTAAACTCAGTTTTTCACAATTCCTGACTTTAAATCCTAGTAAAAGTTCCCTGTCTTAGGTGAATTACCACTTTATTTTAAGAATGTGAAATGTCAGAACAATAGTAGAGAGAATTATTTATTTCAGCTTTTATTTCTTTCATCACATTCCCAGTGGGTCAGAAGTTTACATACACTCAATTAGTATTTGGTAGCATTGCCTTTAAATTGTTTAACTTAGGTCAAACGTTTCGGGTAGCCTTCCACAAGCTTCCCACAGTAAGTTGGGTGAATTTTGTTCCATTCCTCCTGACAGAGCTGGTGTAACTGAGTCGGGTTTATAGGCCTCCTTGCTCGCACACGCTTTTTCAGTTCTGCCCACAAATTTTATATAGGACTGAGGTAAGGGCTTTGTGATGGCCACTCCAATACCTTGACTTTGTTGTCCTTAAGCCATTTTGCCACAACTTTGGAAGTATGCTTGGGGTCATTGTCTATTTGGCAGACCCATTTGCAACCAAGCTTTAACTTATATTTTTGTTTCATCAGACCAGAGGACATTTCTCCAAAAGGTACGATCTTTGTCCCCATGTGCAGTTGCAAACCGTAGTCTGGCTTTTTTAATGGCAGTTTTGGAGCAGTGGCTTCTTCCTTGCTGAGCGGCCTTTCAGGTTATGTCGATATAGGACTCATTTTTCTGTGGATATAGATACTTTTGTACCAGGCTCCTCCAACATCTTCACAAGGTCCTTTGCTGTTGTTCTGGGATTGATTTGCACTTTTCGCACCAAAGTACGTTCATCTCTAGGAGACAGAATGCCTTTCCTTCCTGAGCGGTATGACGGCTGCGTGGTCCCATGGTGTTCATACTTGTGTACTATTGTTTGTACAGATGAACGTGGTACCTTCAGGCGTTTGGAAATTGCTCCCAATGATGAACCAGACTTGTGGAGGCCTACAATTTTTTTCCTGAGGTCTTGGCTGATTTCTTTTGATTTTCCCATGAGTTTGAAGGTAGGCCTTGAAAGACATCCACAGGTACACCTCCAATTGATTCAAATGATGTCAATTAGCCTATCAGAAGCTTCTAAAGCCATGCCGTCATTTTCTGGAATTTTCCAAGCTGTTTAAGGCACAGTCAACGTAGTGTATGTAAACTTCTGACCAACTGGAATTGTGATACAGTGAATTATAAGTGAAATAATCTGACCGTAAACAATTGTTGAAAAATTACTTGTGTCATGCACAAAGTAGATGTCCTAACCGATTTGACAAAACTATGGGTTTGTTAACAAGAAATTTGTGGAGTGGTTGAAAAACGAGTTTTAATGACTCCAACCTAAGTGTATGTAAACTTTCGACTTAAACTGTATGTATTTGGGATGAAGTTAGAATCTGGAGTGTTGGAACCAACTGCCAACACGGTGGATAGTATTCTGAACTCTGGAAGCTACGGTTAGGATGACCCCTACTGGTGTATTAGAGACAGACAAGAGACGTTTGAACCAAATTAATGATTAATTCTGTTCCCAGCCTTCCTCTCTTCTCTGTTCCAGGCTCTGTGATCTCCTTCCACCTGACACCCAGTCATATCAGAAGCATCTCCCTGCACTTCCTCACCCTGTCCTACGGAGGGGGCTGTTTCCTGGGAGCCCTCATCATCCAGCTGGTCTACCTACTCTCTGGAGGTAAAGGCTTCACTAACAGATGCATCATCGTAACCATAGAAACTGAAGAGGAACATACATTCATGTTGGAATGGTTGATGGGGGTCTGTCTGCATTATGGTGATTCAGTCCTATGGCCACTGATAGAACTGTTCTCCTGACCAACTACAGGTAACTGGTACCCAAACACACTGCATGAAGGGAATCTGGAGCATTTTTTCTTCTTCTTAGCCATGTTGATGACCATAAACACTCTGGTGTTCTGGTGGATATCTTACAGGTACAGTATGAGATTATCTCATATATCAATATAAATATAGTCATTGCAGATGAGGCAAAGGAGATCAGGAAGCCATTTTAGTTCTTTAAATATTGTGTTCAAGATTTTCAGTGAAACAAATTTGAGAATTTCCTTGACCCCTTGTGGTGACCTGAACGAAGTATCAATATAGTCTGTGTAGATGAGACAGGTGACAGTATTGAGACGGGTGACAGTCTTGAGACGGGTGCCAGTCTTGAGACGGGTGACTGTGTTGAGACAGGTGACACTATTTTGAGATGACAGTATTGAGCCAGGTACTCGTATTGAGACAGATCCACCCTAGCAGTCTTTCTTCCCTGTGTCCCAGGTACCTAGATCTGAGTGTGGTGCAGAGTAGAGGAGTAGGAAGCAGCCTTCTGACAGAGAAGCTCCTGCAGTACAAGACCTGCCTGCGATTCTACCACACCATGGAACGCTCCTCCACAGCAGTCTCCATAGAAACAGTGTTGTGACCTCTACACGACCTTCGTCCCCTGTAGCGCTGGAGTTCCTCTTGGTTTATTGATGTACACTACATGACCAAAAGCTACTACTTCGAGGCTGAGCCGTTGTTGTTCCTAGACGTTTCCACAATAACAGCACTTACAGTTGACCAGGGCAGCTCTAGCAGGGCAGAAATTTGACAAACTAACTTGTTGGAAAGGTGGTCCTATGACGGTTACACGTTGAAACTCAATGAGCTATTCAGTAAGGTCATTCTCCTGCCAATGTTTATCTATGGAGATTTTATACACCTGTTAACAATGGGTGTGGCTGAAGTAGCTAAATCCAATCATTTGAAGGGGTGTCCACATACTTTTGTATATATATATTGTATGTACAGTACTGTGTTCATTTCATTGACAGTCAGTTTAGATCAGTGGTGTTCAACAGTCAGTTTAGATCAGTGGTATTCAACACTCAGTTTTAGACAGTCAGTTTAGATCAGTGGTATTCAACAGTCAGTTTAGATCAGTGGTATTCAACAGTCAGTTTTAGATCAGTGGTATTCAACAGTCAGTTTTAGACAGTCAGTTTAGATCAGTGGTATTCAACAGTCAGTTTAGATCAGTGGTATTCAACAGTCAGTTTTAGACAGTCAGTTTAGATCAGTGGTATTCAACAGTCAGTTTTAGATCAGTGGTATTCAACAGTCAGTTTTAGACAGTCAGTTTAGATCAGTGGTATTCAACAGTCAGTTTAGATCAGTGGTATTCAACAGTCAGTTTTAGATCAGTGGTATTCAACAGTCAGTTTTAGACAGTCAGTTTAGATCAGTGGTATTCAACAGTCAGTTTAGATCAGTGCTATTCAACAGTCAGTTTAGATCAGTGGTATTCAACAGTCAGTTTAGATCAGTGGTATTATAACTTTTTCATTTAGGGACCCCATTTTTCCACAATTTCCACAATTTCTCGCGACCCCACCAAATCTAAAGACACAACCGTAAAATCTATACATATGTATATTTTTACATCAGCAAAAATATGTCAATTCATTACATTTTAATCACTTATGGAAATGAAAAGAAACCAAAAAATACATTTACTCAATAAAATTAACATTTTCAAATGATCTTTCTCAAAATCCTCTATTGTCCCATACAATAATCTGTCTCTTAATTGTTTGTTCCACCGTCGCGACCTAGACTTTGATTACCACTGGTTTAAATGGTCAGAGACTTAAACCTTCGTGTTTCTTCCTACTCAAGTATAATGTGGGAGTGTATTATGCACTGTATATTAGTCTACATGGATATGATGTGGGAGTGTATTATGTACTGTCTATTAGTCTACATGGATATAATGTGGGAGTGTGTTATGTACTGTCTATTAGTCTACATGGATATGATGTGGTAGTGTATTATGTACTGTCTATTAGTCTACATATATATGATGTGGTAGTGTATTATGTACTGTCTATTAGTCTACATGGATATAATGTGGGAGTGTGTTATGTACTGTCTATTAGTCTACATGGATATGATGTGGTAGTGTGTTATGTACTGTCTATTAGTCTACATGGATATGATGTGGTAGTGTATTATGTACTGTCTATTAGTCTACATGGATATGATGTGGTAGTGTATTATGTACTGTCTATTAGTCTACATGGATATGATGTGGGAGTGTGTTATGTACTGTCTATTAGTCTACATGGATATGATGTGGGAGTGTATTATGTACTGTCTATTAGTGTACATGGATATGATGTGGGAGTGTATTATGTACTGTCTATTAGTCTACATGGAAATTATGTGGGAGTGTATTATGTACTGTCTATTAGTGTACATGGATATGATGTGGGAGTGTATTATGTACTGTCTATTAGTCTACATGGATATGATGTGGGAGTGTGTTATGTACTGTCTATTAGTCTACATGGATATGATGTGGGAGTGTATTATGTACTGTCTATTAGTGTACATGGATATGATGTGGGAGTGTATTATGTACTGTCTATTAGTCTACATGGATATGATGTGGGAGTGTGTTATGTACTGTCTATTAGTCTACATGGATATGATGTGGTAGTGTATTATGTACTGTCTATTAGTGTACATGGATATGATGTGGGAGTGTATTATGTACTGTCTATTAGTCTACATGGATATAATGTGGGAGTGTGTTATGTACTGTCTATTAGTCTACATGGAAATTATGTGGGAGTGTATTATGTACTGTCTATTAGTGTACATGGATATGATGTGGGAGTGTATTATGTACTGTCTATTAGTCTACATGGATATGATGTGGGAGTGTGTTATGTACTGTCTATTAGTCTACATGGATAGGATGGGGGAGTGTATTATGTACTGTCTATTAGTGTACATGGATATGATGTGGGAGTGTGTTATGTACTGTCTATTAGTCTACATGGATATGATGTGGTAGTGTGTTATGTACTGTCTATTAGTCTACATGGATATGATGTGGTAGTGTGTTATGTACTCTCTATTAGTCTACATTGACATGATATGGGAGTGTGTTATGTACTGTCTATTAGTCGACATGGATATGATGTGGTAGTGTGTTATGTGTCATCTATTTGTCTAAATGAATATACTGGTACATAGATTACTGGAAATAGCTGATTCATTGTGTCAATTCATTCAATAGTATAGCAATTTCAATGTCATGACGATGACTTTTATTTTGAAAGATCACATTGATTCAGTAATTGATCCAGAAAAGTGAGTTGTTTGGATTGATACATGTACAGTGATTTAAATATTCTCCTCTGATCTATTTCAACCCATCCACTGCTCCACTCTACCTCCCAGTAGCAGACTCCAGACAGGCCGCCTCTACACAGCACCTGTCTCCAGTAGGAACATCTCTCTGGTCAGGAGAGGGCTTAGCTTTATCAGTGCCTGTCACCTTCCTGTTTCCCTCAGACAGGCTGAGTTCTGGATCAGCTGTGTTCAGATCCAACGTCAGCTGGAGGACGTCTGACAGATGGAGATAAAAACACAAGTAAAAGAAAGAACATGTATGTTGTCTTTGAGAAGGTGTTTGAATATCTCTTACAGAGATACAACTCTTCTTTGGTCTTCAGCTCAGGAGACATTTGGAATTGTCACAATTTATAATTCATTGTAAATTAATATTAAGAGAAGAACGTGTTAAGGGGTTTTCAGACTAAAACACATTACACAATGAGCACAAATAGACAACTGCTCAGCAATATACCTCAAATAAGTTGATTACATTCCATGAGAAATATACCACATATTTGAATAGAGGTTAAAAAACATCTTGGGATCATATGCGTGCACTCCGTACCATTTTTAGACGTCATTCATATCTCCTTCGACGTGTTGTCCAGTTGATCTTTCAGTTCAGGAGGAGAAAACGTCATGCTGTCAAAGGAGAGGTGTGAGTTGGCAGGCAGGATGGGAGAGGACACAGGCTCATGAGGGTCACAGAGAGATTTAACACCCTGTAGGGAGAGATGAGAGAACTGTTTAGCACATTAAGTCTTCCAAAGCTCAAACACAAGTCCAGATATGACACTTTGAGAGACATATTCTTCTGTTGATAGACCAAGTGATGTCACCTGGAGGAGATGGATGTGATCCTCTGTGTGTGAGAGCTGCTCCAGCTCAGTGCTTCTCTTCCTCAGCTCAGCTATCTCCTGCTCCAGTTACTCCAGGAGTCCTTCAGCCCGTCTCACTGCAGTCTTCTCCTGGCTTCTAATCAACATTTTCACCTCAGTGAGTATTCTATCAATGGACCCAATCAGTTCAGTAAAGACTGTCTCGTACTTACTAACTTCTGCTTGTATAGAGCACTGTTAACTCACAGAGAAACGAGGGGTTCATTTTCAACCAGCTGGTACTGGACTCGTGACAGCCTGTTCCCCAACGTAGTGCTCTTATTGTCTCTGTTGAGCAGTATCTGTGTATTCAATATGTATTTTGTGTATGTGATGTCAAAAAAGTTTAAATGTGACTTTGTTTACCATGTTGTCTGCACCCAAATCAAGGGCTGGATTACATCCAGATAGGCATTACGTTTTAAATGTAATTTCTGACATATGCAGTGTTTATGTTATGCAGATGAATGAGGACCCAAAAGCGACGTAATAGTAACAGAGTCTTTATTCCAGTATAAAACAAATAATGATACTCCTGGATATAAATCAATGGAAATCCAAAACAGGAAACTGAAATCCTCTCGTCAATAGAGAGGAACGACTGGAGACGCGACCACAGACTGCAGGTCGCTTCAGGAAGGCACAGGCCGTAGCTGACATAGACACCTGCTCACACGCAGCATCTGAAGAAGGCAAAAGAACACGACAGGGCGGAACAAGACACAGGAACTGCAAACATCAAACAATTATCCGACAAGGACAGGAGCGGAAAACAGGGAGAAATAGGGACTCTAATCAGAGGGCAAAATAGGGGACAGGTGTGAAAGAGTAAATGAGGTCGTAGGGAGAATGAGAAACAGCTGGGAGCATGAACGGAACGATAGAGAGAGAAAGAGAAAGAACCTAATAAGACCAGCAGAGGGAAGCACAGGGACAAGACATGATCAAAGACAAAACATGACAGTACCCCCCCACTCACCGAGCGCCTCCTGGCGCACTCGAGGAGGAACCCTGGCGGCAACGAAGGAAATCATCGATCAACGAACGGTCCAGCACGTCCCGAGATGGAACCCAACTCCTCTCCTCAGGACCGTAACCCTCCCAATCCACTAAGTACTGGTGACCACGTCCCCGAGAACGCATGTCCATGATCTTCCGTACCTTGTAAATAGGAGCGCCCTCGACAAGGACGGGGGGGGGGGGAGGGAAGACGAACGGGGGCGCGAAGAAAAGGCTTGACACAGGAGACATGGAAGACAGGGTGGACGCGACGAAGATGTTGCGGAAGAAGCAGTCGCACAGCGACAGGATTGACGACCTGAGAGACACGGAACGGACCAATGAACCGCGGAATCAACTTGCGAGAAGCTGTCGTAAGGGGAAGGTTACGAGTGGAAAGCCACACTCTCTGACCGCGACAATACCTAGGACTCTTAATCCTACGCTTATTGGCGGCTCTCACAGTCTGCGCCCTGTAACGGCAAAGTGCAGACCTGACCCTCCTCCAGGTGCGCTCACAACGTTGGACAAAAGCCTGAGCGGAGGGAACGCTGGACTCGGCGAGCTGGGACGAAAACAGAGGAGGCTGGTAGCCAAGACTACTCTGAAACGGGGACAGCCCGGTAGCAGACGAAGGAAGCGAGTTGTGAGCGTACTCAGCCCAGGGGAGCTGTTCTGCCCAAGACGCAGGGTTTCGAAACGAAAGGCTGCGTAAAATGCGACCAATCGACTGATTGGCCCTTTCTGCTTGACCGTTAGACTGGGGATGAAACCCGGAAGAGAGACTGACGGAAGCACCAATCAAACGACAGAACTCCCTCCAAAACTGTGACGTGAATTGCGGACCTCTGTCTGAAACGGCGTCTAACGGGAGGCCATGAATTCTGAACACATTCTCAATGATGATTTGTGCCGTCTCCTTAGCGGAAGGAAGCTTAGCGAGGGGAATGAAATGTGCCGCCTTAGAGAACCTATCGATAACCGTAAGAATCACAGTCTTCCCCGCAGACGAAGGCAGACCGGTAATAAAGTCTAAGGCGATGTGAGACCATGGTCGAGAAGGAATGGGAAGCGGTCTGAGACGACCGGCAGGAGGAGAGTTACCTGACTTAGTCTGCGCGCAGTCCGAACAAGCAGCCACGAAACGACGCGTGTCCCGCTCCTGAGTAGGCCACCAAAACCGCTGGCGAATAGAAGCAAGCGTACCCCGAACGCCGGGGTGGCCAGCTAACTTGGCAGAGTGAGCCCACTGAAGAACAGCCAGACGAGTAGAGACAGGAACGAACAGAAGGTTACTAGGACAAGCGCGCGGCGACGCAGTGTGAGTGAGTGCTTGCTTTACCTGTCTCTCAATTCCCCAGACAGTCAACCCGACAACACGCCCTTCAGGGAGAATCCCCTCGGGGTCGGTAGAAGCCACAGAAGAACTAAAGAGACGGGATAAGGCATCAGGCTTGGTGTTCTTATTTCCCGGACGATAGGAAATCACGAACTCGAAACGAGCGAAAAACAACGCCCAACGAGCTTGACGTGCATTAAGTCGTTTGGCCGAACGGATGTACTCAAGGTTCTTATGGTCAGTCCAAACGACAAAAGGGACGGTCGCCCCCTCCAACCACTGTCGCCATTCGCCTATGGCTAAGCGGATGGCGAGCAGTTCGCGGTTACCCACATCATAGTTGCGTTCCGATGGCGACAGGCGATGAGAAAAGTAAGCGCAAGGATGGACCTTATCGTCAGACTGGAAGCGCTGAGACAGAATGGCTCCCACGCCCACCTCTGAAGCGTCAACCTCGACAATGAATTGTTTAGTGACGTCAGGAGTAACAAGGATAGGAGCGGATGTAAAACGCTTCTTGAGGAGATCAAAAGCTCCCTGGGCGGAACCGGACCACTTAAAGCAAGTCTTGACAGAAGTCAGAGCGGTGAGAGGGGCAGCCACTTGACCGAAATTACGAATGAAACGCCGATAGAAATTAGCGAAACCGAGAAAACGCTGCAACTCGACACGTGACTTAGGGACGGGCCAATCGCTGACAGCCTGGACCTTAGCGGGATCCATCTGAATGCCTTCAGCGGAAATAACAGAACCGAGAAAAGTGACAGAGGAGACATGAAAGGCGCACTTCTCAGCCTTCACGTAGAGACAATTCTCTAAAAGGCGCTGGAGTACACGTCGAACGTGCTGAACATGAATCTCGAGTGACGGTGAAAAAATCAGGATATCGTCAAGGTAAACGAAAACAAAAATGTTCAGCATGTCTCTCAGTACATCATTAACTAATGCCTGAAAGACAGCTGGAGCATTAGCGAGACCGAACGGCAGAACCCGGTATTCAAAATGCCCTAACGGAGTGTTAAACGCCGTTTTCCACTCGTCCCCCTCTCTGATGCGTACGAGATGGTAAGCGTTACGAAGGTCCAACTTAGTAAAGCACCTGGCTCCCTGCAAAATCTCGAAGGCTGACGACATAAGGGGAAGCGGATAACGATTCTTAACCGTTATGTCATTCAGCCCTCGATAATCCACGCAGGGGCGCAGAGTACCGTCCTTCTTCTTAACAAAGAAAAATCCCGCTCCGGCGGGAGAGGAAGAAGGCACCACGGTACCGGCGTCGAGAGAAACAGACAGATAATCCTCGAGAGCCTTACGTTCGGGAGCCGACAGAGAGTATAGTCTACCCCGAGGGGGAGTGGTCCCCGGAAGGAGATCAATACAACAATCATACGACCGGTGAGGAGGAAGGGAGCTGGCTCTGGACCGACTGAAGACCGTGCGCAGATCATGATATTCCTCCGGCACTCCTGTCAAATCACCAGGTTCCTCCTGAGTAGAGGGGACAGAAGACACAGGAGGGATAGCAGACATTAAACACTTCACATGACAAGAAACGTTCCAGGATAGAATAGAATTACTAGACCAATTAATAGAAGGATTATGACAAACTAGCCAGGGATGACCCAAAACAACAGGTGTAAAAGGTGAACGAAAAATCAAAAAGGAAATGGTCTCACTGTGGTTACCAGATACTGTGAGGGTTAAAGGTAGTGTCTCACATCTGATACTGGGGAGAAGACTACCATCTAAGGCGAACATGGGCGTGGGCTTCCCTAACTGTCTGAGAGGAATGTCATGTTTCCGAGCCCATGCTTCGTCCATAAAACAACCCTCAGCCCCTGAGTCTATCAAAGCACTGCAGGAAGCAGCCGAACCGGTCCAGCGTAGATGGACCGACAAGGTAGTACAGGATCTTGATGGAGAGACCTGAGTAGTAGCGCTCACCAGTAGCCCTCCGCTTACTGATGAGCTCTGGCTTTTACTGGACATGACATGACAAAATGTCCAGCAGAACCGCAATAGAGGCAAAGGCGGTTGGTGATTCTCCGTTCCCTCTCCTTAGTCGAGATGCGAATACCTCCCAGCTGCATGGGCTCAGTCTCTGAGCCGGTGGGAGGAGATGGTTGAGATGCGGAGAGGGGAAGCACCGTTAACGCGAGCTCTCTTCCACGAGCTCGATGACGAAGATCTATCCGTCGTTCTATGCGGATGGCGAGTGCAATCAAAGAGTCCACGCTGGAAGGAACCTCCCGGGAGAGAATCTCATCCTTAACCTCAGCGTGAAGTCCCTCCAGAAAACGAGCGAGCAACGCCGGCTCGTTCCAGTCACTGGAGGCAGCAAGAGTGCGAAACTCTATAGAGTAATCCGTTATGGATCGATCACCTTGACATAGGGAAGCCAGGGCCCTGGAAGCCTCCTTCCCAAAAACTGAACGATCAAAAACCCGTATCATCTCCTCTTTAAAGTTCTGATAATCGTTAGAACACTCAGCCCTTGCCTCCCAGATAGCTGTGCCCCACTCCCGAGCCCGACCAGTAAGGAGTGATATGACGTAAGCGATCCGAGCTCTCTCTCTTGAGTACGTGTTGGGCTGGAGAGAGAACACAATATCACACTGGGTGAGAAAGGAGCGACACTCAGTGGGCTGCCCAGAGTAACATGGTGGGTTATTAACCCTAGGTTCCGGAGACTCGGAAGACCAGGAAGTAGCTGGTGGCACGAGACGAAGACTCTGAAACTGTCCAGAGAGATCGGAGACCTGAGCGGCCAGGGTCTCAACGGCATGACGAGCAGCAAACAATTCCTGCTCGTGTCTGCCGAGCATAGCTCCCTGGAACTCGACGGCAGTGTTGAGAGAATCCGTAGTCGCTGGGTCCATTCTTGGTCGGATTCTTCTGTTATGCAGATGAATGAGGACCCAAAAGCGACGTAATAGTAACAGAGTCTTTATTCCAGTATAAAACAAATAATGATACTCCTGGATATAAATCAATGGAAATCCAAAACAGGAAACTGAAATCCTCTCGTCAATAGAGAGGAACGACTGGAGACGCGACCACAGACTGCAGGTCGCTTCAGGAAGGCACAGGCCGTAGCTGACATAGACACCTGCTCACACGCAGCATCTGAAGAAGGCAAAAGAACACGACAGGGCGGAACAAGACACAGGAACTGCAAACATCAAACAATTATCCGACAAGGACAGGAGCGGAAAACAGGGAGAAATAGGGACTCTAATCAGAGGGCAAAATAGGGGACAGGTGTGAAAGAGTAAATGAGGTCGTAGGGAGAATGAGAAACAGCTGGGAGCATGAACGGAACGATAGAGAGAGAAAGAGAAAGAACCTAATAAGACCAGCAGAGGGAAGCACAGGGACAAGACATGATCAAAGACAAAACATGACAGTTTACTGTGAATGCAGTCTCCGCGAACGGAGGAACATTGCCTTTAAATTTAAATCTAGCTATAACACGGATCTTCTACGATACTTCGGCAGTACAGATTGAATCCACAACCCATTTTAGATAACACTACAAGTGTGTCCTGATAAGAACATTTTCTAATTAACCCAAAGTTTGTATGGTATACAGTAAATGTCCAACACTCACCTTCAGAGAGTCCACAGCTTGTCTCCGCTCCTGCATCTCCTTCTCTCTCCTGGATTGTCTTCTGAGATTGCAGCTGACTCTTTTTAATTGCCTCTGCAGAGAGAAAATGTTTTACATAATGATGATAAAAACCATGATTACATTAGGTGATCTACTTCAGTCAAGCAGGGAACTAATGCATCTAAACATATTTATTGGACCTCGGACCCCAAATACTGTCTTTAAAAATGTTATTTTTCTATATATTGGGATTATCAATAACACCAGTGAACAGAACTTCAGACATGAATAGTAAAGTGACATTTAAGCATCCAGTTTTTACCCGTTTCATCCAATATTTACCTGTTTCATCCAATATTTACCTGTTTCTCAGTCCTATCTCCTGCAGCTGACACTATCATGGCCTTTATGTTCATCCATTGTACATAGATAACAGATACACTGCTGATCGGTACGACAGTAAACCTCCAGCAGTTTGTCATGATGAGAGCAGATATTCTCCTGTAGTTGTGCGGTGGCTTTGACCAACTTGTGCTTCTTGAAAGCAGGAGATTCATAGTGAGGTTGGAGGTGAATCTCACAGTAACAGGCCAGACACATCAGACAGGACTTGACAGCTTTGAGTTCTCCCAGTGCAGATGTCACACCCCACATCTCCAGGTCCAGCATAGCACAGAGCAGGAGGGAGAGCAGCCTGGAGTCCTGTCTTCTTCAGTTTCTCCACCACCTCAGCCAGCACAGTGCTCCTGTTCAGAACAGGTATTGGGATAAAGGTCTGTCTGCACTGTGGACAGCTATAAACACCTTTCAGAACATCCTGATCCCAGCTTTCTTTAATACAGCCCATACAGTAACTGTGTCCACAGGCAGTAGTCACCGGATCCTTCAGTAGATCCAGACAGATGGAGCAACAGAACAGTTCCTGATTCTCTGCCATTTTGGTGCTCTCTCCAATAGGTTAAGCAATGCCAGTGTCAAAGATGACTTTCTGTTCAGTGTCAACAATAACTTTCTTTCATGGAACTTTACACCAGAGGACAGGGAGTGGCTTCCTACTTGACTGTGTACTCTGTATGTAGAGGGGGTGTGGTTTCTTTATTTTGTCTTTTGAATTACACTGGGTTGAACTATACTCCAATCTATTTTGTGTTTTTTATTTGCAAAACACAACACATTTTTTATAGCAGTTAACATATTGTGGCCCCTCTTTCACGCTTCATTGGTATCAGAAGTCTGATAGCACTATGGTATGATAAGAGCGTCTGCTAAATTAACTAAATATCAATGTATAAATGTAAAAATGTTCATAAATACTTTGTTGAGGGAAAATGTATTTGATACGATTGTAATATGTTGTTGTCTCACCTAGCTGTCTTAATATGAATGCACTAAACAGAGCGTCTGCTAAATTACTACCTAAAAATGAATAATTGCAAAGCATGCTGTGTATAAATCTAATGAGCTCTGCCTGAATAAAGAACAATAATAATACCCAGTCTGCTTTGCAGTTCATTTGGTATGTTCATTTTCACATATACATTTTAGTCATTTAGCTTCTCCAGAGTGACGTGCTCAACTGAGGTAGTTAACAACATACACTATCAACTGTCAACAAGCAAGAAAAAAAAAAATCTAAGCATTACTGAGAATCTTGTTGCTGTTTGAGCCAACTATTTGCAAGTGTATTTTTGTTTAAAATTAAGTATGTTATGCAAGTATTTTGTAGTTTATTTTGATACATTGATCTTTATGGTATTTTGTATCTGTATTTGTAGTTTATTTTGATACATTGATCTTTATGGTATTTTGTATCTGTATTTTGAAATTGTATGTTTTCATTTTTGCGCAAACCTGGTAGTAGAATACTCTATGAGATAGTGGCTGGGTTCTGGTCGACTTGGACCGATTCGTTTTCTCTCTGAAAAATGTAGTTCATTTGTCCATACAGGGCATCTGAACACACAAAATACATTTTGATGATTTTCATTACATTTTGGGTGTTTTATTTAACTTTTGCACACCTGTGGTGTTCCCTTGTCAAAAATGACCGATCATTACAAATGAATGGGTGAGACTATAATTAGTGTATAAAATTGAGTTCAGGCACATGCCCATTCATCAGATGGACGAACATCCTCTCCTAGACCCCCACATGGATGTGTGTTTGAGCACACATACACCTCACTCCCCTTGGCTTCCATGGCAACCCCCAGAGGAACCTTTCCCCAATAGAATCTTTCCCCCACAGGAACCACACCTGTTGGCATTCTCACAAACAATCACAACATTGTTTCATTAATATATAGAACTTTTCTCACAGCTCTGGTATGTAAAGCTTTTTTGAGGCCTTGCTCACAGTTCATTCTGTGGTAGCTCAATGACCAAATGGTATACTGTATGTGTGACTCTTGATCATATCTTTGATCATGACACTGATGAGGAGGAGAGAGTCCTTGTTAAACTTTGACACAAAGTAGTCTGTGATAAATAGAACAATACGTTTCATCTGAGTATTTGTTATAGTCAAAATAACCCATAAATAATGCTTTTTTACTCAAAAATGAGTTGTATGAGCTCAGGTCAATGAGACCTACAGATTGTAAATTGCAAATAGAAGTTCAAAACGTATAATGTTCACAAGAACTTTAGTTGATAAAAAGATCTAACACAACATTAGGTGATAATATATGTATTATTGTGGATTTATAATCAGCTATAATGGGGCGGTCATTTTGGACCGGGAACACGAATGAAACGTGAAACGAACACAACAGGAGGGTTAAATTACTTTTGAGTATTTTTTCACTGGCCTGAACTACAATCCCATGTATGTTGTAACAGTATACTTTTAAGACCTGTAATTTGTAAAGACATTTTGTTGTAAAATACAAATTATTTTTTATAGGGGTTGGTAATTTTGTGGTCCCCTTTCATCCTGCATTGGTATCAGAAGTCTGAAGGCTCTATGGTGTGATAAGAGTGTCTGCTAAATGACAAAAATGTTTTTTTTTTAAGTAACACTTGACAAGCATGCTGGGTATTATAATAATGAGCTCAGCACCCAAAAGAAGGACAATAATAATACCTAACATGGTTCGCAATTGTTAATTTTACATTTACATTGAGATTTTAGTCATTTAGCCATGTCTTACTGTATATCCAGAGTGACTTACAATCAGTACATTCAACTAAGGTAGATAAACAACCACATATCACAGTCATACAAAGTAAAAATATGTTTTCTTCCATTACTGAGAATGTTGTTGTAGTGAAGGTGTGTACTAGCAAATATATTTGCCTCCATGAATTAGTATTTTATCTACATACAACTCAACAAAAGTATTTTGTATTTTAGTTTGATACATTAGTCTAGTCTTGTATTTGTAACAAGATCAGTATATTTTGCCCATCTCTGTGTTGATATATACTTAGTGTACAAAACATAAAGAACATGACATAGACTGACCAGGTGAATCCAGGTGAAAACTATAATCCCTTATTGATGTCACTTGTTAAATCCACTTCAATCAGTGTAGATTAAAACTTCTTATGGCTGGGGGCAGTATTGAGTAGCTTGGATGAATAAGGTGCCCAGAGCAAACTGCCTGCTACTCAGTCCCAGATGCTAAGATATGCATATTATTAGTAGATTTGGATAGAAAACACTCTGAAGTTTCTAAAACTGTTTGAATGATGTCTGTGAGTATAACAGAACTCACATGACAGGCAAAAACCTGAGAAAGAATCCAACCAGGAAGGGAGAAATCTGAGTGTTGTAGGTTTGCCTATCCAATATATAGTGTCTATGGGGTCATATTGCACTTCCTAAGGCTTCCACTAGATGTCAACAGTCTTTAGAACCTTGTTTGATGCTTCTACTGTGAAGGATGAGGGAATAAGAGCTGATTGAGTCAGGGGTCTGGCAGAGTGCCACGAGCTCACTCAGGCGCGCCCCCGTGAGAGTTAGCTGTTCCATCGCATTTCTACAGACAAAGGAATTCTCCGGCTGAAACATTATTGAAGATTTATGTTAAAAACATCCTAAAGATTGATTCTATACATCGTTTTACATGTTTCTATGAACTGTAATGGAATTTCTGGACTTTTCGTCCGTCCTGCGCGTCATCAATTTGGATTTTGGAACTAAACGCGCAAACAACAAGGAGGTATTTGGACATAAATTATGGACGTCATCGAACAAAACAAACATTTATTGTGGAACTGGGATTCCTGGGAGTGCATTCTGATGTATATACCTCCTCCACTGTCCATACATTCACACAAACACACCAAAGGATTGGGATAACCTGGTTTGGTTATCTCTTGTTCTATGTAGTGTTCTGTGTAGTGTAGTTAAAGGTTGTGTGTGTGTGTGTGTGTGTGTGTGTGTGTGTGTGTGTGTGTGTGTGTGTGTGTGTGTGTGTGTGTGTGTGTGTGTGTGTGTGTGTGTGTGTGTGTGTGTGTGTGTGTGTGTGTGTGTGTGTGTGTGTGTGTGTGTGTGTGTGTGTGTGTGTGTGTGTGTGTGTGTGTGTGTGTGTGCGCCCGTGATGTGTGTGTGCCCGTGATGTGTGTGTGTGTGTGCGCCCGTGATGTGTGTGTGCCCGTGATGTGTGTGTGCCCGTGATGTGTTCAGTAGAGAACAACTTTGTCGAAAGTTCAGATATAAATGAATTGTCTAGATATTATCTTATGTGTCTCTCTGACAAGTAAGTTAATCATATCATCTCTACTCATTACATTACACATACTACTATCTTCATTGTCATCCACGTGCACTCAACCCTGTTGATGCTGTCCTTTATTGATGTTCTCTTTTGAAGCTGGGTTGTGTTCATTTGAGCACACACCATATCAAAATGTGTTGCAACAAAAAAAAACGAAATATGCATTTGATATTGCACAAGTTCAGATAGTTTTCTACCTCCTGTTACACTGTGTTTTCTGTGTTGTGCTTCTGAACATGACCCTGTCCTTTATTGACTTATTCTCTGTCTGTCTCTGTAGTGTCCTGTTGTTGTTCTTGTTGTATTGACCATGTTGTCCTCTGTTCTTATTTCCCCCAGTGTACAAAATCATCTAGCATGTCATTGTATGCTGTGGCGTTAAGATTTCCCTTCACTGGAACTAAGGGGCCTGAACCATGAAACAGCCCCAGACCATTATTCCTCCTCCACCAAACTTTACAGTTGGCACTATGCATTGGGGCAGGTAGCGTTCTCCTGGCATCTGCCAAACCCAGATTCGTTCATCAGACTGCCAGATGGTGAAGCGTGATTCATCACTCCAGAGAATGCGTATTCCACTGCTCCAGAGTCCAATGGCGGCGAGCTTGGCATTGCTCATGGTGATCTTAAGCCTGTGTGTGGCTGCTCAGCCATGGAAACCCACTTCATGAAGCTCCCGACAAACACTTATTGTGCTGACCCTGCTTCCAGAGGCAGTTTGGAACTCGATAGTGAGTGTTGCAACCGAGAACAGGCGATTTTTACGCGCAACACGCTTCAGCAATCGGAGGTCCCGCTTATGTGGCTTACCACTTCGCGGTGAGCCTTGTTGCTCCTAGACATTTCCACTTCACAATAACAGCACTTACAGTTGACCAGGGCAGCTCTAGTAGGGCAGACATTTTTAAAACTGACTTGTTGGAAAGGTGTCATCCTATGACGGTGCCACGTTGAAAGTCAATGAGCTCATCAGTTAGGCCATTATACTGCCAATGTTTGTCTATGGAGATTGCATGGCGGTGTGCTCTATTTTTTTACACCGGTCAGCAACGGTTGTGGCTGAATTAGCCAAATCCAGTCATTTGAAGAGGTGTCCACATACATTCGTATTTATACAGTACATTCGCAAAGAATTTTCCACATTTTGTATGCTCTAAAATGTATTCAATTGTTTTTTTTCCTCTCATCATTCTACACATAATAGCCCACAATGGCAAAGCAAAAACAGGTTTGTAGAATTGTTTTGCAAATTTATTACAAAATAAAAGCACCTTTGGCAGTGATTACAGCCTCGAGTCTTCTTGAGAATGACATTACAAGCTTTGCACACCTGTTTTTGGGGAGGATCTCATTCTTCTCTGAAAATCCTCTCAAGCTCTGTCAGGTTGGATGGGGAGCGTCACTGCACAGATATTTTCAGGTCTCTCCAAAGATGTTCGATCGATTTAAAGTCTGTGTTCTGAATGGGCCACTCAAGGACAATATGAGACTTTTACCAAAGCCACTCCTGCATTGTCTTAGCTGTGTGCTTAGGGTCGTTGTCCTGTTGGAAGCTGAACCTTCACCCCAGTCTGAGGTCCTGAACACTCTGGAGCAGGTTTTCATCAAGAATCTCTGTGTACTTTGCTCCGTTAAACTTTCCCTTGTTAATCTTTCCACCGTAGGGATGATGCCATGTTTCCTCCAGACTTGACGCTTGGCCTTCAGGCCAAGAGTTCAATCTTTGTTTCATCATACCAGAGAATCTTGTTTCTCATGGTCTGAGTCCTTTAGGTGCCTTTTGGCAAACTCCAAGCGGGCTGTCATGTGCCTTTTACTGAGTGGCTTCCGTCTGGCCACTCTACCATAAAGGCCTGATTGGTGGAGTGCTGCAGAGACGGTTTTCCTTCTTTAAGGTTCTCCCATCTCCACAGAGGAACTCTAGAGCTCTTTCAGAGTGACCATCGGGTTCTTGGTCACCTCCCTGGTCAAAGCCCGTCTCCCCCGATTGCTCAGTTTGGACGGACGGCCAGCTCGAGCAAGAGTCTTGGCGGTTACAAACTTCTTCCATTTAAGAATGATGGAGGCCACTGTGTTCTAGGGGACCTTTAATATTGCAGACATTTTTTGGTAACTTCCCCAGACACAATCCTGTTTCGGAGCTCTACAGACAATTCCTTTGACCTCATGGCTTGGTTTTTGCTCTGACATGCACTGTCAAATGTGGGACCTTATACAGACAGGTTTGTGCCTTTCCAAATCATGTCCAATCAATTGAATTTACAACAGGTGGACTCCAATCAAGTTGTAGAAACATCTCAAGGATGATCAATGGAAACAGGATTCACCTGAGCTCAATAACGAGTCTCATAGCAAAGGGTCTTAATACTTATGTACAGTTGAAGTCGGACGTTTAAATACACCTTAGCCAACTACATTTAAACTCAGATTTTCACAATCCTTGACATTTAATCATAGTAAAAATTCCCTGTCTTAAGTCAGTTAAGATCACCGCTTTATTTTAAGAATGTGAAATGTCAGAGTAATAGTAGAGAGAATGATTTCTTTCATCTTTTATTTCTTTCATCACATTCCCAGTGGGTCAGAAGTTTACATACATTCAATTAGTATTTGGTGGCATTGTCTTTAAATTGTTTAACTTGGGTCAAACATTTCGGGTAGCCTTCCACAAGCTTCCCACAATAAGTTGGGTGAATTTTGGCCCATTCCCCCTGACAGAGCTGGTGTTACTGAGTCAGGTCAGTAGGCCTCCTTGCTCGCACACGCTTTTTCAGTTCTGCCCACAAATGTTGTATAGGACTGAGGTCAGGGCTTTGTGATGGCCACTCCAATACTTTGACTTTGTTGTCCTTAAGCCACTTGCCCCACAACTTTGGAAGTATGATTGGGGTCGTTGTCCATCTGGAAGACCCATTTGCGACCAAGCTTTAACTTCCTGACTGATGTCTTGAGATGTTTCTTCAATATATCCACAATTTTCCTCCTTCATGGTGCCATCTATTTTGTGAAGTACACCAGTCCCTCCTGCAGCAAAACACCCCCATAACATGATACTGCCACCCCCGTGCTTCACGGTTAGGATGGTGTTCTTCGGCTCGCAAGCCTCCCCCATTTTCCTCCAAACATAACAATGGTCATTATGGCCAAACAGTTCTATTTTTGTTTCATCAGACCAGAGGACATTTCTCCAAAAAGTACGTTCTTTGTCCCCATGTGCATTTGCAAACCGTAGTCTGGCTTTTTTATCGCGGTTTTGGAGCAGTGACTTCTTCCTTGCTGAGCGGCCTTTCAGATTATGTCGATATCAGACTCGTTTTACTGTGGATATAGATATCTTTTTAAATGTTTCCTCCAGTATCTTCACAAGGTCCTTTGCTGTTGTTCTGGGATTAATTTGCACTTTTCGCACCAAAGTACGTTCATCTCTAGGAGACAGAACTCGTCTCTTTCCTCAGCGGTATGACGGTTGCGTGGTCCCATGGTGTTTATACTTGCGTACTATTGTTTGTACAGATGTCCCCATGTGCAGTTGCAAACTGTAGTCTGGATTTTTATGGCGGTTTTGGAGCAGTGGCTTCTTCCTTGCTGAGCGGCCTTTGAGGTTATGTCGATATCGGACTCGTTTTACTGTGGATATAGATACTTTTTAAATGTTTCCTCCAGCATCTTCACAAGGTCCTTTGCTGTTGTTCTGGGATTCATTTGCACTTTTCGCACCAAAGTACGTTCATCTCTAGGAGACAGAACTCGTCTCTTTCCTCAGCGGTATGACGGTTGCGTGGTCCCATGGTGTTTATACTTGCGTACTATTGTTTGTACAGATGTCCCCATGTGCAGTTGCAAACTGTAGTCTGGATTTTTATGGCGGTTTTGGAGCAGTGGCTTCTTCCTTGCTGAGCGGCCTTTGAGGTTATGTCGATATCGGACTCGTTTTACTGTGGATATAGATACTTTTTAAATGTTTCCTCCAGCATCTTCACAAGGTCCTTTGCTGTTGTTCTGGGATTCATTTGCACTTTTCGCACCAAAGTACGTTCATCTCTAGGAGACAGAACTCGTCTCTTTCCTCAGCGGTATGACGGTTGCGTGGTCCCATGGTGTTTATACTTGCGTACTATTGTTTGTACAGATGTCCCCATGTGCAGTTGCAAACTGTAGTCTGGATTTTTATGGCGGTTTTGGAGCGGTGGCTTCTTCCTTGCTGAGCGGCCTTTGAGGTTATGTCGATATCGGACTCGTTTTACTGTGGATATAGATACTTTTTAAATGTTTCCTCCAGCATCTTCACAAGGTCCTTTGCTGTTGTTCTGGGATTGATTTGCACTTTTCGCACCAAAGTACGTTCATCTCTAGGAGACAGAACTCGCCTCTTTCCTGAGCGGTATGATGGATGCGTGGTCCCATGGTGTTTATACTTGCGTACGTGTCACGCCCTGATCTTAGAGAGACGTTTTATTTCTCTTTGGTTAGGTCAGGGTGTGATGTGGGGTGCGCATTCTATGCTTTGTTTTCTATGTTTCTTTATTTCTATGTTTTGGCCGGGTATGTTTCTCAATCAGGGACAGCTGTCTATCATTGTCTCTGACTGTGAATCATACTTAGGTAGCCCTTTTTCCCTCCTTTCAGTGTTGGTAGTTATCTTCTCTAGGATAGGGGGCAGCATTTTCACTTTTGGATAAATAGCGTGCCCAATTTCAACTTCCTTCTACTCATCACCAGAATATAAGATATGCATATTATTAGTAGATTTGGATAGAAAACACTCTGAAGTTTCTAAAACTGTTTGAATCATGTCTGTGAGTATAACAGAACTTATGTAGCAGGCAAAACCCTGAGGACTAACCATTCAGATTTTTTCTTTTTTGAGGTCACTGTCTGTTCAATGAGTTTTCATTGGGATACTAGATTTCTAAGGGACTTGTTTGCAGTTCCTACCGCTTCCACTGGATGTCACCAGTCTTTGGAAATTGGTTGAGGTTATTCCTTTGTGCAATGAAGAAGTATGGCCATTTTCAGTGTAGCGTTATGTGTACTGTTTGAGAGTTGCGCAAGACTAGAAAAGTAGCGTTAGTTTGTTGTCCTCCTGTATTGAAAACAGATAGACCCGTCTTCAATTTGATCGATTATTAACGTTTAAAAATACCTAAAGTTGTATTACAAAAGTAGTTTGAAATGTTTTGGCAAAGTCTACACGTAACGTTTGAGATATTTGTAGTGACGTTGCGCAAATTGGAAACTGTTTTTTTCTGGATCAAACGCGCCAAATAAATGGACATTTTGGATATATATGGACGGAATTAATTGAACAAAAGGACCATTTGTGATGTTTATGGGACATATTGGAGTGCCAACAAAAGAAGCTCGTCAAAGGTAAGGCATGATTTATATTTTATTTCTGCGTTTTGTGTTGCACCTGCAGGGTTGAAATATGCTACACTCTCTTTGTTACTGTTGTGCTATCATCAGATAATAGCATCTTATGCTTTCGCCGAAAAGCCTTTTTGAAATCAGACATGTTGGCTGGATTCACAACGAGTGTAGCTTTAATTTGGTATCTTACATGTGTGATTTAATGAAAGTTAGATTTTTATATCATTTTATTTGAATTTGGCGCTCTGCATTTTCCCTGGCTTTTGGCCAAGTGGGACGCAAGCATCCCCCCTATCCCAGAGAGGTTATCTTTGTTAGTGGCACTACAGTCCTGTAAGCTTCAAAGTTGTTTTTTCGTTTGTTGTTTTGTTGGCGACATTTACTAAAATAAAAGGAAAATTCACACTCACCACGCTGCACTTTGGTCCACTTCTTTTGACGGCCGTGACAGTACTATTGTTTGTACAGATGAACGTGGTACCTTCAGGCATTTGGAAATTGCTCCCAAGGATGAAGCAGACTTGTGGAGGTCTACAATTTTTTTCCGAGGTCTTGGCTGATTTCTTTTTATTTTCCCATGATGTCAAGCAAAGAGGCACTGAGTTTGAAGGTAGGCCTTGAAATACATCCACAGGTCCACCTCCAAATGACTCAAATGATGTCAATTAGCCCATCAGAAGCTTCTTAAGCCATGACATCATTTTCTGGAATTTTCCAAGCTGTTTAAAGGCACAGTCAACTTAGCGTATGTAAACTTCTGACCCACTGGAATTGTGATACAGTGAATTATAAGTTAAATATTCTGTCCGTAATCAATTGTTGGAAAAATGAATTGTGTCATGCACAAAGTAGATGTCCTAACCGACTTGCCAAAACTATAGTTTGTTAACAAGAAATGTGTGGAGTGGTTGAAAAATGAGATTTAATGACTCCAACCTAAGTGTATGTAAACTTCCGACTTCAACTGCAAATACATTTTTTAAGTTTTGTTTTATTTTTTCTTCTAAAAACCTGTTTTCGCCTTGTCAATATGGGGTATTGTGTGTAGATTGATTAGGATTTGTTTTTATTTAATCCATTTTAGAATAAGACTGTAACGTAACAAAATATGGAAAAAGGGGAACGGTCTGAAAACTTTCTGAATGCATTGTAGTGTATCTTCCACTGTTCAGTTCTCACCACAACATGCTCTTCCACATTCTCACACACATTCCTCACTGCTGCAGACCTTAGTCTGAGTCCCAGTCTGTTTGTGACATCATGACAACTCCTTGTCACTCATGGTGATGCCAAATGTTTGGCTTGACAACGACAGCAGTGGAGTTGGTAAGAACACACATCTATGACCTGGGGCCTGTTGCACAAAAGTAGAATTAAGACATCCGGGATAAATGACTCAGCTGAGCTCAATGAAGCCAAAACATGTGCGTCCAGGCTTAATTGGTTGCACAAAGACCAAGCCAGGATGAGCAGACACGGATTCATTAAGCCAGGTGAAACCAATCCTGGATAGGTGCGCGCTCACGGCTCACTCAAATAGACCCCGCCACAGATCACAGATTAACTGATTTACCATGGCAACTAGAGCCGCGTACTTTTCCCGGTCGGAAGCACAAATCCTCATGGAGGCATACGAGGAGGTAAAAGATATAATTAAGAAGAAAGGCAACACCGCCACAGTGATAAAGCAAAGAGAAAAATCGTGGCAAAGTATTGCAGACCGCCTGAATGCGTAAGTAGTGCACAATTACACACTCACCGCTCCGCTGAAACATCACAATTACAATTCAAATATTTAATTCACATCTCCAAAAATGCAGTTGTACTGTAATTATGAAACGGTTAAATTTTTAGTTGAAATGCACTGCAGATATGAGTGAAATTGTGTAAAGTAACTCCATCACACTGTATAAAGCTATGATACATTTTTTGATATTTTTACTGAAAACAAGACAAAAATACCAAGTAATTTTTTGCAGTGTGACTCCATTAAATGTGTGTGTGTGTGTGTGTGTGTGTGTAGATTAAACATGAACGGGCCAAAACGGACATGGCAGCAGGTCAAAATCAAATACAAGAACATTCTGCAGAATGGTATGGTCCCTGACTAATATTTAACAAAGCACAAGCATATATTGTACCCAGAAGGTGCCTGCTCACACATTGTCTGTACTGTTTTAGCAGTGAAAAAGAATACCCACAGACAAGGCACGGGTGGTGGGTCACCAAAGGCTGACCTTACCCCAGCAGAGGACATGGCCTTGGAGCTAAATAAAGGCAGGCCCGTCTTAGAGGGGATCCCTGGGGGGAAAGAGACGAGCATAGGTTCCTCCCAAGATGCCACCCGCTTCATTCAAGGTATGTCCTTCCATCTCTACATGGGATACAACCACATTCATATTGAATCAATTTGGACTGTCTGACTTTGGTTTACCTATTGCCTTGCAGTGTCTGGCAGCACTGTGTTCCTGTTAGAGCCACCAGCACAAGCACCAGACGATGCTGATCCAGTGAGTACTCCATCAAAGGCATACTGTAGGCCTGGCATGTCTTGTCTACTAGCTTCAATATGAATCCGATTAAATGTGATAGGGTGAAGGCCCCAGTGCAGCAGCAACAGCACATGATGGAGACGATGATGAGGAGGAGACCATCTCTCTGGATTCCAGAAGGCATGAGGTATCATGTTAAGACTGTGAAAGTACTATTTACTCTACAATGGTGAGGAGTCCTCATCAAAATCAAAAAATCTAATTTCTTTTACAGGACCCAGATGCTATACAGTGGGAAAACCAGCCTGGCAACATAGTGCGTATTAATAAAAGGACACCACATCCTGCCAAATTCCAGCTGCGCTAATTGTATTGTGTTCACAGAGCTCACAAGCTATCAGAAAGTTGTATGGCAACCACCTCCGGCGCCAAATAGAACTGGCAGACATAGACATTCAGTACAAGAAGAAAAAGATGGAAAATCTTGCACTGGAGTCCGAAATAAAAAAGAGGACAATTAGTAAACTGGACCTTGAAATAAAAAAACTTGAGAGGGAGGTGAGATATGCCTTCAATGTACACTGTATGCTAACTGTAACACAAATGTATTAATCATTATTTTTCTTTCCTCCCCCAGCTCCAAGAAGATGACACAGCTCAAAATAAAAATTAGGTATATTCTCGTAAAGTCAAGTGAGCCATGACATATGAGCTCTTATTGTGAGCACACAGGACGGTGGCATCTTTCTAAGGTTTTTTTTATTTTCCCAGCAATCAGTACAACCAAGTCATCGTTATAAGGCATCGCCCTCTTTTGCCCACCCCCCCAGCACCAGGTGTGGCCACTAGCCTATATGAAGGCCCAAAATTGTGTGTTCCTTTCTGCTCTGACAATGGCATGCCCATTCGTGCGAGATGTGGTGGATGAAGAAGCACTTGTGCTGAGGAGAGCCTTCAGGCGAGAAAGGGTCTTCAGGGACCGGTTGGACCCACTGGCCTTCCCTGATGACCATCTATATGAAAGATACAGGTTTTCTGCAGATGGCATCAGGTATCTATGCAGACTACTGGGTCCCAGGATTAAGCACCGCACTGCACGGAGCCATGCACTGAGTGTGGAGCAAATGGTTTGTGTGGCCTTGCGCTTTTTTGCTAGTGGAGCCTTCCTGTACTCAGTGGGGGATGCAGAACAGCTGAACAAGGCGACAATTTGCCGCACAATAAGGAGTGTGTGTCTGGCTATCAAAGCATTAGCAGATGTCTTCATCTCCTTCCCTGGCCACAGAAGACTCTGTGACATCAAAGAGGAGTTCTATAGGATTGCAGGTAAGAGGATCTACAAATTACAGGACAACTGTTAACACATAGTAGGATACTCATTACTTTGTGTGACAGGTTTCCCCAATGTCATTGGTGCAGTGGACTGCACACACATAAGGATAAAAGCCCCCTCAGGTGCCCATGAGGCCGATTTTGTGAATAGGAAATCCTTTCACAGCATTAATGTTCAGGTGAACATAACTTTTTGATATTGTCCATTGACGAACACTCTGCATTGCCAGTGATGTGCATTGATTGGTGTAATATTCCTCATCTTATGATTTCAGATGGTCTGCAATGCTGACTGTGTGATCAGCAATGTTGTGGCAAAATGGCCTGGCTCAGTCCATGACTCCAGAATCTTTCGGGCCTCTGAAATCTATCAGTGCCTATCACAAGGTAAGCCACACAACCCCTATTTATAACCATCATGGCTGTGTCAAGAATATCACTGTGTTTATGAGGTAGTAATGATGAGATTTTGTGTTGACAGGTGAATTCTCTGGTGTGTTGCTGGGAGACAGGGGGTATGGCTGCCAGCCTTTTCTCCTGACACCTTTCACAGACCCCCAGGAAGCACAGCAGGCCTACAACCATGCCCATGCCAGGACCAGGGCCAGAGTTGAAATGACCTTTGGCCTCCTGAAGGCACGCTTTCACTGCCTTCACAAATTAAGGGTCAGCCCTGTTAGGGCATGTGATATTACTGTGGCTTGTGCTGTCCTCCACAATGTGGCCTGCCTGAGGAAGGAGAGGGCCCCCAGAGTGCCACCAGCCATGGACTGGGACAATCCGGCAATCTTCCCTGATGACGACAGTGGTCGGCTGCTGAGGGACCAATATGTGTTGAATTATTTTAGTTAGTATGTGTGCTTTCAATTTTGGTTAAATATGTCCTGCGGTGGCAGAGGAATTTGGGTTTTTTTGGGTTCGTTTTTTGACGAATTTGGCCTCTTATGATGTTTGTGCGGTATACTGTGTGTAATACAAGGCTGCAGGGAGGCTACTGCATCCATTCATTTGTCTGTTCAGTTGATGTGTATGGATTTGTCCTGCATTTATTTTAGTGTGCAGACATGCAGGGTGTGTTATATACAGACCTTTGAATGTGTATGTATCATTTTGTATAATATGCTTGGATTCTGTGCTTTCCATCTTGTAGAGTCACTGTGACTTCAGTTTCGAAAGGAGCTGATGGTTTACCTGCTTTGTTTTGTCCTTATTCAATAAAGGAACATAATGTTACACATTGTGTTTTTATATTCATATGGAATGTGTATTTGTTTATATGACAGAGTACTAGGGCCACACTGAAGAAAAAGGATAAAGTCATAAATTTATGAGGCTGGTTCTTTCTGCAGAAAAGCTACATATTGTTTTTACAGTTTTGATACTTATGACAATGTGATACTTAATATTCTGGCACATCAGCATGTCTTTGTTTATGAAACCATACTGAAGTACAATTTCACGAAATGCCCCACATCTGTCATTTTAACAACTGTCCTCCTTTAAAACAACTGGTTACAATATTATGACTTTTTTCCCCTCTGTGGCCCTAATATTCTATCATTTTATATATAGCCTTATAGTCTATGGGAAACTGTAAATTATCTAATGATAGCAACATCATCTAAAAATCATTTTTTATCCCAAATCATTGAAATTAATGATCACAAACGTTTAAATAATAACAGTGGGTCTAGTTATATGTGATAACAATGTATAGTGAGCAGTGAAATAACTATTGGTTTCCATTTGTGGTGACTGCTGACTGACATTAGGGATGAGATTAAATAGATCCTGGAATTTAGCCTGGTCTGGAGCAGGCTAGCTCCACAGAATAAATCTCCATGGTAATTTATACCATAACATATCCTCCTGCCCCCTATCCATCTTTAGTGCAACCGGATTACGGATCAATTGAGCCAGGATCACCAAGATATCCTGGCTTAATCCCTTATCCTAGTTTTGTGCAACAGGCCCCAGGCTACAGATACCTAGGATTATTCCTGTAGTCAACTCACACTGCACCACAAACACACACACTAACCCAGTACCTGTAGGTCCCCTCTGTCTAGGAACAGTAACACACACTAACCCACTACCTGTAGGTCCCCTCTGTCTAGGATCAGTAACACACACTAACCCGCTACCTGTAGGTCCCCTCTGTCTAGGATCAGTAACACACACTAACCCGCTACCTGTACGTCCCCTCTGTCTAGGATCAGTAACAGTGTGGGTCTCTCGGCCCTGCCCCTATCGGCCCTCATCACACCAGAACCTGTAAATCAACATCTAAAGGACTGTGTGGTGGTAACCCTGTAGTCATCTTGCTGTCTCTACCTCTCTGGGGGGTTGTAGTACAGACACACAGTACATTAATATATACAGGACTGTGTGGTGGTAACCCTGTAGTGTTGTGAAAATTACAAATTAGACATGCTATGCTGTTTTCTACTCAGAGAATTACCTATAGTTATGAGCTAGTATTTTTCTACTGATACAAACTGTCTTTGTTGTAACTTAATGCAGCCAAGAGCCGTTTTGGTGTGACCACAGTAAGTGACACATCCTGTTTTTTTGGTATCTGCAAAGTGCACAGCCGTGTGGAGACATGCAAGAGAAGAGAAACTAGCTGAGCAGTAGCACCTAAATATCATCAGAATGGAGTAACGAAACTGGAGGTTATCACTTATTCACAAAGCTGCTTACTGCCACATAGACAAAGAGGTTGTACTTTTATATAAAAGCTGAGACCCAATCCTGTTTGTTGGACTTTTGACTCTGCACTATTGAGTGATTGTCAACTGATCCAGATGTGCAAATCTGATAATAAAGTTTCTGTTTGAAGAATCTACAGTCTCTCTTCCTTTTGGTTACAATTTCCATGACAATAGTCATCCTGCTGCCTCTACATCTCTGGTGGTTGTAGTACAGACACACAGTACATTAATTATTACATTAATTATTACAGGACTGTGTGGTGGTAACCCTATAGTCATCCTGCTGCCTCTACCTCTCTGGGTGGTTGTAGTACAGACACACAGTACATTAATTATTACAGGACTGTGTGGTGGTAACCCTGTAGTCATCCTGCTGTCTCTACCTCTCTGGTGGTTGCAGTACAGACACACAGTACATTAATATATACAGGACTGTGTGGTGGTAACTATGTAGTCATCCTGCTGTCTCTACCTCTCTGGTGGTTGCAGTACAGACACACAGTACATTAATTATTACAGGACTGTGTGGTGGTAACCCTATAGTCATCCTGCTGCTTCTACCTCTCTGTTGAGAACACACACTCATTCCTTCAGTGTATTTATGTTGTCTCATATCTCTGCAGAACGTCCAACTGATGGACTATCACCTCTATGTGATGCTGGCCAGGAGACTCATGTCATGACAGTCCTGTGAGTATCCGAATGGGTAAGATCAGCTTGGCAATAGATGACAGTAACCAGACCTTTTCTCACCCACAGAGTGGAGGAGGGAGCTGCTGGTGGGTTGACAGTCCACACCCTGTTGTAAATTCAAGGAGAGAGAACATCCCTCTCCAAATTTCACAGAGGAATGTGCTTTGTCTACACATAGTTTTCCCGCCGAAACTCTAAAACATAAGAATGTGGGGAATGGTCAGTGTTAAGCTATGGAAAACGAATGTCAAATAGGTTATTGTTTTGTGATGTCATTAAAAGTGTTATAAAGGAACTACTGTAACTTGAAAAGTATATACACTACATGTATGAAGTCTCCATCCTCTACGTTGTATATGAAATAAGAAAAATGGGGAAAGTATTTTTGTTCAAATATGAATGTGATTTTAGGAGCCATGACATAATTTGTCTCCTATAAACTTTGCCTATTAAGTATCCCTGCCCTGAGTGTGGTCAGAGAGCTTGTCAGCCTGATGGAAACATCCCCTTCAACCAGAGTGCATAAAAGGATTGGTAAAGAAATTAACATTTAGACCAGAAAAGAGTGAAGCTGTAGCTACACGTTTCAAATGGTTGGAACTTTGAACCTCAACACGAGGTGAAGAAAATAATCTTACCTTCCAGACCTGGAAAGAAGTGGAGCTGTAGCATGTCTAAAGTGGTTTGAACTGTGAATATCAACACGAGGAAGAGACGAGAAGCTCACCTCTCAGACAATCACTGGTACAGCTGATTAGCTGTCCTAAGAAAAGCATCTAGAAAAGCAAATTTAAGAGGGACCACTGTACTACTCTTCTCAAATCACCATAGTACGCTACTCTCATCAACGAATGGGAACCATCGACACGGCTGGCTAGCGTATCTTCAAAGGAGCATTGTCCAACAGTAGAATAGACGGGTCCGGACCCTTTTGGACAATCAGAGCCTTACAATTGTGCCACTGAAAAGCCCATCGCCCTTCCTAAGGAGGGCTGGTTCCAACAGAGATAAAAGGGCTAACTAAGGCATTCACACGTAAATACATTCATGATTTCTTACTCCAAACGAGCGGCTGTTCATGTGCAAAGTATATTATTACTGTGAAAATAGTTTCTAAAATGTATCAACGATAAGTGTCTCTTTCTCTCAAATCAAATTGTATTGGTCACATACACATGTTTAGCAGATGTTAATGCGAGTGTAGCGAAATGCTTGTGCTTCTAGTTCCGACCGTGCAGTAATATCTAGCAAGTAATCTAACAATTTCACAACAACTACCTTACACACAAGTGTAAAATGAATAAGAATACGTACATATAAATATACGGAAGAGCGATGGCTGAATGACATAGGCAAGATTCAGTAGATGGTATAGAGTACAGTATACACATATGAGATGAGTAATGTAGGGTATGTAAACATTATATAAAGTGGCATTGTTTAAAGTGACTAGTGATACATTTATTACATCCAATTTTTAACTATTAAGGTGGCTAGAGATTTGAGTCAGTATGTTGCCAGCACCCACTCAATGTTAGTGATGGCTGTTTAACTGTCTGATGGCCTTGAGATAGAAGCTGTTTTTCAGTCTCTCGGTCCCAGCTTTGAGGCACCTGTACTGACCTCGCCTTCTGGATGATAGCAGGGTGAACAGGCAGTGGCTCAGGTGGTTGTTGTCCTTGATGATCTTTATGGCCTTCCTGTGACATCGGAAGGTGTAGGTGTCCTGGAGGGCAGGTAGTTTGCCCCCGGTGATGCATTGTGAAGACCTCACTACCTTCTGGAGAGCCTTACGGTTGTGGGTGGAGCAGTTGCCGTACCAGGAGGTGGTATAGCCTGACAGGATGCTCTCGATTGTGCATCTGTAAAGGTTTGTGGGTGTTTTTGGTGACGAGACAAATTTCTTCAGCCTCCTGAGGTTGAAGAGGCGCTGTTGTACCTTCTTCACCACGCTGTTTGTGTGGGTGGACCAATTCAGTTTGTCCGTGATGTGTACGCCGAGGAACTTAAAAAACATTCCACCTTCTCCACTACTGTCCTGGCGATGTGGATAGGGGGGTGCTCCCTCGCTGTTTCCTGAAGTCCACGATCATCTCCTTTGTTTTGTTGACGTTGAGTGTGAGGTTATTTTCCTGACACCACACTCCAAGGGCCCTCACTTCCTCCCTGTAGGCCGTCTCGTCATTGTTGGTAATCAAGCCTACCACTGTAGTGTCGTCATCAAACGTGATGATTGAGTTGGAGGCGTGCATGGAAACGCAGTCATGGGTGAACAGGGAGTACGAGAGGGCTGAGAATGCACCCTTGTGGGCCCCCAGAAAGCCATCAGAAAGTCCAGGACCCAGATGCACAGGGCGGGGTCGAGACCCAGGGTCTTGAGCTTAACTTCTTACGGCTGAAATCCCGCTAACGAGATCGATATGACAACAGCCAGTGAAAGTGCAGGGCGCCAAATTCAAACAACAAAAATCTCATAATTAAAATTCCTCAAACATACAAGTATTTTACACCATTTTAAAGATAAACTTGTTGTTAATCCCACCACAGTGTTCGATTTCAAAAAGGCTTTACGACGAAAGCACACCAAACGATTATGTTAGGTCAGAGCCTAGTCACAGAAAAACACAGCCATTTTTCCAGCCAAAGAAAGGAGTCACAAAAAGCAGAAATAGAGATAAAATTAATCACTAACCTTTGATGATCTTCATCAGATGACACTCGTAGGACTTCATGTTACACAATACATGTATGATTTGTTTGATAAAGTTCATATTTATATCCAAAAATCTCAGTTTACATTGGCGCGTTATGTTCAGTAATGTTTTACTTCCAAAACATCCAGTGATTTTGCAGAGAGCCACATCAATTTACAGAAATACTCCTAATAAACATTGATAAAAGATACAACTGTTATGCACTGAATTAAAGATACACTTCTCCTTAATGCAACCGCTGTGTCAGATTTCAATGCAACCGCTGTGTCAGATTTTTACGGAAAAAGCACACCATGCAATAATCTGAGTACGGCGCTCAGACACAAAAACAAGCCATACAGGTACCCGCCATATTGTGGAGTCAACAGAAGTCAGAAATAGCATTATAAATATTCACTTACCTTTGATGATCTTCATCAGAATGCACTCCCAGGAATCCCAGTTCCACAATAAATGTTTATTTTGTTCGATAACGTTCATAATTTATGTCCAAATACCTCCTTTTTGTTTGCGCGTTTAGTTCCAAAATCCAAATTGATGACGCGCAGGCCGGACGAAAAGTAAAGAAATTCCATTACAGTTCGTAGAAACATGTCAAACGATGTATAGAATCAATTTTTAGGATGTTTTTAACATAAATCTTCAATAATGTTTAAACCGCAGAGTTCTTTTGTCTTTAGAAATGCAATGGAACGCAGCTAACTCTCACGGGTGCGTGCGAGACTGAGCTCATGGCACTCTGGTTGACAGCTCTCATTCTCTCCCCCTTCACAGTAGAAGGTTCTAAAGACTGTTGACATCTAGTGGAAGCCTTAGGAAGTGCAATCGGACCAAATTTACACTGTATCTTGGATAGGCAAAGAGTTGAAAAACTACAAACCTCAGATTTCCCACTTCCTGGTTGGATTTTTCCTCAGGTTTTTGCCTGCCATATGAGTTATGTTATACTCACAGACATAATTTAAACAGTTTTAGAAACTTCCATGTGTTTTCTATCCAAATCTACTAATAATATGCATATCTTAACATCTGGGCCTGAGTAGCAGGCAGTTTACTCTGGGCACCTTATTCATCCAAGCTTCTCAATACTACCCCCCAGCCATAAGAAGTTAATGATGAGTTTGGAGGGTACTATGGTATTAAATGGGGAATTTATATGGGAATTTATATGTTTAAAGTAATAGTAAGAGAATCTGACTGACATTAAGAGTAAATGACTAAAGTATTTCACCCTAATAGTTACAGAAGCTTAGACAATGTGTTAAGACATACTACTAGAATATTGTGAGACAGTGGGGACATTGTGTTTGTGTGTGATAAAGAGGAACTGACAACAGACATGTTTTGGTACTGTGAGACCAAGGACAGGAGATGAAGTTCCTCCACCCAGGGAGGAACAGATGCGCTTGTAGACTTGTAGGCGCTTGTAGGAGTTATATAAAAGGCTATGCGCATTATAGGATTTTTAGCGCTGTCATGAATAAACAACTACGAACCTTTTGCAGAATCTTGTCTTTGCCTAATTCTTATTAACCCTAGCTTTACAAACTAGGGGGAATTGGTCAAAGCTATAGTGATTGTTATCATCATTGGGATTGAAAATTCTCGTGACAAATACCCGCTTAACCCGGAAGCCAGCCGTACCAACATGTCAGAGGAAACACTGTACATCTGGCGACAGTGTCAGCGTGCATTGCACCCGGCCCGCCACAGGAGTTGCTAGTGCGCGATGGGACAAGAACATCCCTGCCGGCCAAACCCTCCCCTAATCCGGACAACGCTGGGCCAATTGTACGCCACCTCATGGGTCTCCCGGTTGCAGCCAGCTGCAACAGAGCCTGGACTCGAACCAGGATCTCTAGTGACACAGCGAGCATTGCGATGCAGTGCTTTAGACCACTGCACCACTCGGGAGGCCAGTCCATATATTTTAGTTACTATCTGTTCCAAGCCACTGAGAAAAACTACATAGAGATTGCCTCCCGAGTGGCGCAGCGATCTAAGGCGTCACTACAGACCCGGAATCGATCCTGGGCTGTTTCACAACCGGCCGTGATCGGGAGTCCCCTAGGGCCGCACAAAATTGGTCCAGCGTCATTCAAAGTTAGGGGAGCGTTTGGCCAGGGTAGGCCGTCATTGTAAATAAGAATTGGTTCTTAACTTACTTGCCTAGCCTAATAAAAGTTTAAAAAAAGTTTAATTAATGTACAAAATTAAAACAATGCATTTTAATGGATGACATTTTTGAAGATCAAATCAGTCAGAAAAAAAACATTTGTAAAGACAAATAGAGCAGAATGAATCATCATATCTGGGGACCATCACCACCAGCATGAGTAGAATATATGTGGACCCCACTACAGTTTAACCAGCTCAGCTATAGACTACACCAGCATGACTAGTATCTATATGGACCCCACTACAGTTTAACCAGCTCAGCAGTACCAGAGAAAAGACAATCAACAGAAAACCCAGGATAGAGTGGCTGAGTGAATGTGGTCTGGACTCTGTGGAGGAGGGTCATGGTGTCATAGACGCTGTAGAAGGACAGAGTACCTGCCTTGTGATCCAGGTAGACTCCTACTCTGGAGGCTTGAGGGCCTGGCACTTTCGTCCTAACACTATTGTGTCTGAACCAAAAACCATCACCATAGTAGTGTAAACTCCAGGACTTGTCATTGAGTCCAAATGTATTACTTCTGCCTGTTCTGCTGATGTCTTTATATGAGACTGCTGTAATAACACACAGCCCACTCCACTCCACCTCCCAGTAACAGCGTCCAGACAGACCCTCTCTACACAGCACCATCAAGTCGTTTGTGAATCTGTCTGGATGATCAGGATATGGTTGGACTTGGCGTGTATAGGTCACCTTTCTATTCCATTCAGACAGAGAGAGACGTGTGTGTGCTGTGTTTGGGTCCAGTGTGAGCTGACAGGAATCTGGGAGAAGAGCAGAGCAGAGACCAATGAGGGGAGTTAGAACAATAAGTTAAGTCAGATACTGTATCTACCCTGTCTTTGATTAGAGCACAGCAGAGATCAAATCAGAGAAATATGAGGAGTCGGATAGATACCCAGTCTTTGATTAGATCTACTATTGCTATATATTTCTAGAGGGATTGTTAGGAGTGTCAGTAAAAATAGACTGTTAGTTACTTCACAATAAAGAGACTCACATTGTAACAACTCTTCTCTGGTCTTGGGCTCTGGAGGCAGTACAACATCCACTATATTCACTACAGACACACAAACACATTGACAGAGAGAGGGAATGTTATCATCATACCCTATTCAAGGTTCCTTAACAGCTTCTACCCCCAAGCTATAAGAAAGCTGAACAATTAATCAAATGGCAAGCCAGACAGATTTCCTCAAATAACTTGTACCCTCGCACATTGACTCGGTACAGGTATATAGCCTCGGTATTGCTATTTTATTGTGTTTTTTTTATTATTATTTTTTATTAATTTTATTTTGTAAATATTTTCTTAACTCAATTTCTTCAATGGCATTGTTGGTTAAGGGTCTGTAAGTCAGCATTTCACATTAAGGTCTACACCTGTTGCATTCGGCGCATGTGACAAATGGCTGTAGGACCTTTTGTTGGTCTACAGTTTGAATTTACATGACTTAATAATGTTGTCGAATTTCAACACACCTGTAGTGGAGATCTTGGTCCATTCTCCTTTAAGGAAGTCTTCTACTTTCTCTCTCAATTCAGACACAGTCTTACTAACATCTCCAAAGTACTGAGGAGGACGGACAACGATGCTAGGTAAGTCTGAAGATACACTGATACTGGAGAGAGACTGATAACTCTGGAGAGAGAGAGACAAAGAGAGAGTGAGAGAGAAATGAGAACCAGTACATAATGATTAAGAGTTTAATATTAAGTTTTAAATTCAATCACATGTAACAAGACAGTTTAGCTACCTGGAGGAAATGGATGTGATCCTCTGTGTGTGAGAGCTGCTTCAGCTCAGTGCTTCTCTTCCTCAGCTCAGCTATCTCCTGCTTCAGTTGCCCCAGGAGTCCTTCAACTTGACTCACATAAGCCTTCTCTTGGGCTCTGATCAGCTCCTTCACCTCAGAGCGCCTTCTCTCAATGGAGCGGATCAGCTCAGTAAATATCTGATCACTGTCATCCATTGCTGCCTGTGCAGAACGCTGTTAAGAGAGAGAGAGAGAGAGAGAGAGAGAGAGAGAGAGAAAGAGTAAGAGGGAAAGAGAGAAAGATAGAAGGAAAGAGAGAAAGAGAGCAAGACAGAACGAGAGCTTGAGACTGACTTGTCTTACTTTAATGAGCCATCCTCATTACACTAACCTCCCCATACAAACACATTGTGTGCCACCACAACCTCCACACAATCACATTATACAGCACCCAACACCACAGTACAATACACCATCCAGCACCACATTATACAGCACCCAACACCACAGTACAATACACCATCCAGCACCACATTATACAGCACCCAACACCACAGTACAATACACCATCCAGCACCACATTATACAGCACCCAACACCACAGTACAATACACCATCCAGCACCACATTATACAGTACCCAACACCACAGTACAATACACCATCCAGCACCACATTATACAGCACCCAACACCACAGTATAATACACCATCCAGCACCACATTATACAGCACCCAACACCACAGTACAATACACCATCCAGCACCACATTCCAACCATACATCCAACCCCTCCTCTCCAGCCGTACAGACAGCCCCCCCTGAGCCCCCATACCTCCTGAAACATCTCCACCCCGTTGATCATTTTGTAAAACTCAAACTCAACCCTAAGGCGTCAACAGTAACGGCATTACCCTGGCAACACAGACAAAACATGATGAACAGTCTGTCATTGCAGAAAACGGACACCCACATGAGCACATGTGACAGACGTGACAGAGTCTGGAGACGCCGTGGAGAACGTTCTGCTGCCTGCAACATCCTCCAGCATGACCGGTTTGGCGGTGGGTCATTCATGGTGTGGGGTGGCATTTCTTTGTGGGGCCGCACAGCCCTCCATGTGCTCGCCAGAGGTAGCCTGACTGCCATTAGGTACCGAGATGAGATCCTCAGAGCCCTTGTGAGACCATATGCTGACACATGCACATTTGTGGCCTGCTGGAGGTCATTTTGCAGGGCTCTGGCAGTGCTCCTTCTTGCACAAAGGCGGAGGTAGCGGTCCTGCTGCTGGGTTGTTGCCCTCCTACGGCCTCCTCCACGTCTCCTGATGTACTGGCCTGTCTCCTGGTAGCGCCTCCATGCTCTGGACACTACGCTGACAGACACAGCAAACCTTCTTGCCACAGCTCGCATTGATGTGCCATCCTGGATGAGCTGCACTACCTGAGACACTTGTGTGGGTTGTAGACTCCGTCTCATGCTACCACTAGAGTGAGAGCACCGCCAGCATTCAAAAGTGACCAAAACATCAGCCAGGAAGCATAGGAACTGAGAAGTGGTCTGTGGTCACCACCTGCAGAATCACTCCTTTATTGGGGGTGTCTTGCTAATTGCCTATAATTTCCACCTTTTGTCTATTCCATTTGCACAACAGCATGTGAAATTTATTGTCAATCAGTGTTGCTTCCTAAGTGGACAGTTTGATTTCACAGAAGTGTGATTGACTTGGAGTTACATTGTGTTGTTTAAGTGTTCCCTTTATTTTTTTGAGCAGTGTATATTATATTCCTTCTCTTTTAGCCAGGTAAATACTGATCTTCTTTTCTTATTATCTGCTAAGCCATTACAATTATAACTGGCTATACTTATTTCACCACTTACCATAATGAGACACAAGTTTCAATTATTTTTATCAAAATATATGTTTGTAAACATACCATTAAAAAGTAACATGATGATTGAGTGTCTATATAGCTGTACCATGATATTTGCATTGCTACTAAGTAAACCTCCAATTGGTCCCCACCATTCCACCCGCTAAAAGCCCTCCTCATCCCGAGTTGGGTTGTCATCCCAATGCCCGGCAGACCACCCCCGACCCGCCGGATCCCATAGCCCTGGAGAGACAGGGATCCATCCTTCGAAAAGAGCACACAGTGCCACTCACAGTGCCACTCACAAAACAGAAGTAGATCAACCGCCAAATGCATTTCTATCGCCCTCACCTCGGTTTGTATTATATATAGCCATTAAAAAATTATACATATATTTAAAAAATCCTGTTTATGTTATTTTCCATAATTAGCTATTTATTTGTAGTAATGTAGGCAATTTATGCAAAGGATTTTTACCTCTCACCAGTCTCGCCATTACCAAAATTACATTATCACAAGCAATTATTATATTATGAAATAATTATTGTGAATCATCCTATAATGTCCCAAACATCTTTTATGCCCTCGCAACAGTTGTGGTAAACACACACACCCACACACTCATACACACTCAACCCCTTTCCCCCACAACAACCACAGACTCACATTCTCAACAGTTGCACCATCCCAGAGCCCAACTCAAGAAAGGTCCTGATTTACGAATACATATACAGTTGCAGCTGTATGAGAAGGCCTGCAAAACTGTGGAAAAAAATGGGCAGAAATGGGGAGATTTTATTTTAACTATTGTCACGCCCTAGATGATGGAGGTCACCCACAACATGGTCCCCCGTATTGACCATATTCCCAAGCATCTCCATGCAGTCAGACCTTTGATTTTATGCCACCAGGGCCACAATAATATACCCCCTCTCTGAATGTCCAAGTGTGACCCACTCCCCCTGGGTTACTACAGCTAGTGTTGCCAGCACTGCCACTGCCTGGGTGGGGGCACCCCACCGGAATCCCCACCGGCTAGGTGCAAGCTCGTCATGGTTCTCATTAGCAGCTTTGAGAATTTCCTTGTATAGTATGCTCTCCCTTTAGGGGCTTTGGCTTTGCAGGACCAACCCTGCCAAGCAGGCTCAGAATCTTGAGGGGGCAGTGCTGCTCTAGGTCTCTGAACACATTTTGGCTGCACACAGACCGTTTAGAGCAGTCGTATAAAACAGTTAGGGTCATTCAGGTGGGTGTCTAGGGTATAGGGTTGTGGACCGTTCCATCAATATAGGAAGATAAATAAATAAATTAGATGTATAATTTATTTTTAAAATGTAGTTCCCCATGATGGGACAATAAATAAATTAACTGTATAATTTATTTTAAAACGCTGTTCCACCATGATAGGACAATAAATAAATAAATAAATAAGATGTATAATTCATTATAAAACGTATATCCTCATCTGAACAACATTGAAAGCTCTCTCACAACCCCTGCTCACAGCAATACATTGGTTCTGGGAAATGCAACCATTTCCTTTCTCACTCAATGCCACACTTTCCCAAACACCAAAAAACACACACACACACCATCCACTCATACTGTGCCTTCGGTTTACTGAGTTTTTATCTTCACCATGTTGAATTAGTGGTTTTGTGTTCCAATTAGTTATATTTGAAGATATTTTTTGTTGTATTATTACAATCCATATCCGGGCTAGAATTGTGTGTTTCATTATTTGCCTCCTCTATGAGAATTTTTTTAAATAGCCATGGAGTAGTCTTTGTGTCTCTGAACAACTGGTTATCAATATATAGTTTATCGACGACGAGAGCTACTCGTTTCCCTTTCAATCTATTTTCCTTGAAAATTGGATACAGAAATTTACGCCGTTCTTCAATTTCCTTCGGGAACTGGTCGTTCATGCCAATTTTTGTGCCAGCAAGTCTTTTACCCAGGATTTTAACCATTATTTTATCTTTAAAGAAAGCAAATTTGGCAACGATTGGGCGTTCATACCTTTGCCCTCTCTGTCTGAAGCGGTGTACACGTTCGAGTTGGATTTTGTCGATAGCTTCGCGTGGAATCTGAAGCGCTGTAAGGAGGAACTCTCTAACTACAGATTCAGGAACTTCTCCTTCTTTCTCTTGGATACCTTCTCTCTCATGGATATCTTCTCTCTCACGGATCTAGTCTCTATGTCTCAGAATGGTGTTCTCCTTTTTAAGTCCATTAACTTCAGTTTCAATCTTATTGACTGTCCCTTTTAGCTTGTTTGTGTCTTTCTCCAATGTCGCAGCTTTTCGTCACTCATCTCGAGGCTTGCCTTCAACTCTTTAATATCCTTACCGACTAGTTCAAGTATACCCAGTTTATCATTAATTGATTTTAACAGATCGATTTTCACCATTACCATTCCCGGTGGTGAAAATATTAAATCGTCTGTGTCTGTAGAAGTGTCACGTTTTCAATTTGAAATGTGTTCCCCTGTTTTACTCTCCGTCATGTTTGGGTGTTGCTTGTATTCATAATATTTGTTGCTAAATTTCTCTAGTCTTAAGATTTGTTTTGTTATCCAGATTGAAGGTTATCACCCACCAGATTGTGTGCTGCTAATATTTAGTCTAACTTACCGATATTGTGAGCCCAGACCTCACAACCATAAAGGGCAATGGGTTCTATAACTGATTCAAGTATTTTTTACCAGATCCTAATTAGTATGTTGAATGTTATGTTCCTTTTGATGGCATAGAAGGCCCTTCTTACCTTGTCTCTCAGATCGTTCACAGCTTTGTGGAAGTTACCTGTGGAGCTGATGCTTAGGCCGAGGTACGTATAGTTTTTTGTGCACTCTGAGGTAACGTTGTCTAGATAGAATTTGTATTTGTAGTCCTGGCAACTGGACCTTTTTTGGAACACCATTATTTTTGTCTTACTGAGATTTACTGTCTTGGTCCAGGTCTGACAGAATCTGTGTAGAAAATCTAGGTGCTGCTGTAGGCCCTCCTTGGTTGGGGACAGAAGCACCAGATCATCAGCAAACGGTAGACATTTGACTTCAGATTCTAGTAGGGTGAGGCCAGGTGCTGCAGACTGTTCTAGTGTCTTTGCCAATTTTATAATAGATGTTGTGGAGGGTGGGGCTTAAGCTGCATCCCTGTCTCACCCCACGGCCATGTGGAAAGAAATGTGTGCGTTTTTAGTATTTTAACCGCACAATTGTTGTTTGTGTACATGGATTTTATATTGTCGTTTGTTTTTTCCCCCACCACATTCCATCAGTTGGTATAGCAGACCCTCGTGCCAAATTGAGTCGAAAGCTTTTTTGTAATCAACACAGCATGAGAAGAATCTGCCTTTGTTTTGGTTTGTTTTTTTGTCAATTAGGGTGTGCATGGTGAATACGTGGTCTGTCTTGAATACGTGGTCTGACTGGAGGAGAGAAGTGAAATGGTGTGTCTCCTCTGGTCAACAATACTCACCTTGAGAGACTCCACAGCCTGTTGGAGCTTCTTCAGCTCCTTCTCTCTCTCCTGGAATCTCTGCTGGACCTTCTGCTGACTCATCCCCAGCTGCCTCTGTGGAGAATCACTCTTCAATGAGCTATCAAGCTTTATTTGTCCAGTAGATCAATAGTATAGTAATGTGACATAGTGCCCATAGAGAGGAAGGTCTAAAATCTTGAGGAAGTCCCTTGATATTATGTTGCTATGTGAATGATTATAGTTTTACAGTAGACCTACATGTATCAAGGAGGCTAGACTGAACTTTGGACTCAAAAAAGTGCATTAAGAATGATAACAGTTTAACTTTAGAAAATTGTGATATATTTGGAGAATCTAGGTTAAGAAAATATATATGCCCAAGGTTTATGTTCATATTTCTCTGTCGTTTGAATGATCTCATATCCAAACTGTATCTTTAATTCTTTGTTTATCTGACTGTCACCAACAAGATGTTCTGGTCTTACCTGTTTCTCAGTCCTCTCTGCTGCAGCTGACACTGTATCATGGCCTTGATGTTCATTCATTGCACACAGATAACAGATACACTGCTCATCAGTACGACAGAAAACCTCCAGCAGTTTGTCATGGTGAGAGCAGATCTTCTCATGTAGTTGTCCGGTGGCTTTGACCAGCTTGTGCTTCTTGAAAGCAAGAGATTCATAGTGAGGTTGTAGGTGACTCTCACAGTAAGAGGCCAGACACACCAGACAGGACGTGAGGGCTTTCTGCTTTTTGATCCCAGTGCAGAAATCACACGCCACATCTCCAGGTCCAGCATAGCACAGAGCAGGAGGAGGAGCAGCCTGGAGTCCTGTCTTCTTCAGATTCTCCACCACTTCAGCCAGCACAATGTTTCTCTTCAGAACAGGCCTTGGTATAAAGGTCTGTCTGCACTGGGGACACCTGTAGACACCTTTCAGATCTTCCTGATCCCAGCTTTCTTTTATACAGCCCATACAGTAACTGTGTCCACAGGCAGTAGTGACCGGATCCTTCAGTAGATCCAGACAGACGGCGCAACAGAACAATTCCTGATTCTCTGCCATGTTCGTGCTCTCTCTCGTAGGTTAAGCAATGGCAGTGTCATAGATTACTTTCGGTTCAGTGTCAAATATTACTTTCTGTTTCATTGAGCTCTACACCAGAGAACAGGAAGTGGCTTACTACTTGACTGTGTTCTCTGTATCTACAGGGGGTGTGGTTTCTTTAAAAAGGAAGTGTAACAGAGTGTTGGGTAATAGGCAGAGGGGGTTATTATTTATGTATTTGAAATACGTATTTTAATTACTTCTGAGTATTTTGTCATTTGAATTATACTGGGCTGAACTACACTACACTCCATTGCGTTTTGTATTTTCAAAATACTAAATACTTTACTATACCATTTTTTTAATGGTGCACACCTTGCAATGGTATAAGAAGTCTGATAGCACTATGGTGTGATAAGTGTTTTTTTAAATTAACTAAATATAAATGTATATGAAAAAATATTGATAAATACTGTGTTGAGGGAAAATGTACTTGATACGATTGTGATATGTTGTCTCACCTAACTGTCTTAAGATGAATGCACTAAGTCTCTCTGGATAAGAGCGTCTGCAAAATGACTAAATTATATATGTAAAAATTAACAATTGCAAAGCACTGCTGAGTATTATTCTAATGAGCTCTGCCCCGAAACAAGGCCAATAATAATACCCAGTGTGCTTTGCAGTTAATTTGGTATGTTCATTTTCACATATACATTTACATTTTAGTAATTTATCTTCTCCAGAGTGACGTGCTCAACTAAGGTAGATAACAACATACAGTATCACTGTCAACAAGCAAGAACAATAGTTTTGTAACAGTTACTAAGAATGTTGTTGCTGTTCGGGCCGGCTACTTGCAAAAGTATTTTGTAATTAAATACGTTACAAAATCCAAGTATTTAGTCTTTTATTTTGATACATTGATCTTCATGGTATTTTTTATGTGTATTCAGTAGTTTATTTTGATACATTGATCTTAATGGTATTGTGTATCTGTATTTTGTAATTGTATGTATAATTTTTGCCCATCCCTGGTAGTAGAATACTCTGTCTGCAGGGTGTTTTCAGGGCATCCCCAGGACACTGGAGGCAAAGGACCATTTTAAACAGGAAAATGTCCTGGTGTTTTATTGAAAATAAATGTTTCACAAATCCCTTTCAAAAGATAAAAGAAAAATAATAATAAAATACCTCTCTCTCCACCGAGCATAATCACTGGGTAATCACTTAAAAACTCAATTTAAAGGGAAAATTTGGAATTTAGGCAATGAGGCCCTTTATCTACTTCCCCAGAGTCAGATGAACTCCAGGATACAATTGTCACAAATCACTTTCAAATGGCATTCAAAAGGCAAAGTAAAATACCTAGTTCTCCTCAGAGCATAATCACTGGGCAATCACTTAAAAACTGCACACAGAGACATAAAAATGTTATCGACGAGTTCATCTGAGTCCGGGGAAGTAAATAAAGGGCTTCATTGCCAAAATCCTGAAGTATCCCTTTAAGTCAAAACTATAACTGAAATGTCTTTGGCCACCATACCAATCAAAACTACATCAGAAGAGTTCCTCAAGAGGTCCATAGTCTTTGAGATAGTGGCTGGGTTGGAGACCCACCAGCCGCATGGTGGCTCACCAAACGGGCATAGAGAGCTGACTGCAGCAAGGTGTACTGCTTAACTAGGATGTGTCCCTAATTGGAGAGTGGCTTTAGGGTGGAGTACGCTTCCAACAGCAGGCATTTTCTTAAACATGTTACAGAAGATAATGTGGAGACAGAGATGGGCAGTATTTCTGTTATATGTATTTGAAATACATATTTCAATGACTTTTGAGTATTTTGTCATTTGTATTTCACTGGCCTGAACTACAATCCTATGGATTTTGTAACAGGATACTTTTGAGACCTGCAATTTGTAAAGACATTTTGTTGTAAAATACCAATATTTTTCTATACAATTCTATATATGGGTTCGTAATTTTGTGGCCCCCTGCATTGGCATCAGAAGTTTGAAGGCACTATGGTTTGATAACAGTGTCTGCTAAATGATACAAATGTGAATAAAGGAACACTTGAAAAGCATGCTGGGTATTATAATAATGAGCTCCTCGCCCACAACAAGGACAATAATAATACCCATTATGGTTTCCAATTGTTAACTTTTACATTGACATTTTAGTAATTTAGCAAAGATTTACTGTATATCCAGAGTGTCTCACCATCAGTGCATTCAACTAAGGTAGACAAACAACCAAATATCACAGTCATACAAAGTAAAATGTTTTTTTCTTCCGTTAATGAGAATGTTGTTGAAGTGAAGGTGTGTACTAGCAAATGTATTTACCTGTATGTGTTTCTATTTTTATCTACATACAACTCTACAAATATATTTTACATTTTAGTTTGATACATTGGTCTGTGGAGAATCTTTTATTTGTAACAAGATCAATTTTTGTGAATCTTTTGCCCATCTCTGTGTTGATACAGTGGGGAGAACAAGTATTTGATACACTGCCGATTTTGCAGGTTTTCCTACTTACAAAGCATGTAGAGGTCTGTAATTTTTATCATAGGTACACTTCAACTGTGAGAGACGGAATCTAAAACAAAAATCCAGAAAATCACATTGTATGATTTTTAAGTAATTCATTTGCATTTTATTGCATGACATAAGTATTTGATCACCTACCAACCAGTAAGAATTCCGGCTCTCACAGACCTGTTAGTTTTTCTTTAAGAAGCCCTCCTGTTCTCCACTCATTACCTGTATTAACTGCACCTGTTTGAACTCGTTACCTGTATAAAAGACACCTGTCCACACACTCAATCAAACAGACTCCAACCTCTCCACAATGGCCAAGACCAGAGAGCTGTGTAAGGACATCAGGGATAAAATTGTAGACCTGCACAAGGCTGGGATGGGCTACAGGACAATAGGCAAGCAGCTTGGTGAGAAGGCAACAACTGTTGGGGCAATTATTAGAAAATAGAAGGAAGAAGTTCAAGATGACGGTCAATCACCCTCGGTCTGGGGCTCCATGCAAGATCTCACCTCGTGGGGCATCAATGATCATGAGGAAGGTGAGGGATCAGCCCAGAACTACACGGCAGGACCTGGTCAATGACCTGAAGAGAGCTGGGACCACAGTCTCAAAGAAAACCATTAGTAACACACTACGCCGTCATGGATTAAAATCCTGCAGCGCACACAAGGTCCCCCTGCTCAAGCAGGCGCATGTCCAGGCCCGTCTGAAGTTTGCCAATGACCATCTGGATGATCCAGAGGAGGAATGGGAGAAGGTCATGTGGTCTGATGATTCAAAAATAGAGCTTTTTGGTCTAAACTCCACTCGCCGTGTTTGGAGGAAGAAGAAGGATGAGTACAACCCCAAGAACACCATCCCAACCGTGAAGCATGGAGGTGGAAACATCATTCTTTGGGGATGCTTTTCTGCAAAGGGGACAGGACGACTGCACCGTATTGAGGGGAGGATGGATGGGGCCATGTATTGCGAGATCTTAGCCAACAACCTCCTTCCCTCAGTAAGAGCATTGATGATGGGTCGTGGCTGGGTCTTCCAGCATGACAACGACCCGAAACACACAGCCAGGGCAACTAAGGAGTGGCTCCGTAAGAAGTATCTCAAGGTCCTGGAGTGGCCTAGCCAGTCTCCAGACCTGAACCCAATAGAAAATCTTTGGAGGGAGCTGAAAGTCCGTATTGCCCAGCGACAGCCCCGAAACCTGAAGGATCTGGAGAAGGTCTGTATGGAGGAGTGGGCCAAAATCCCTGCTGCAGTGTGTGCAAACCTGGTCAAGAACTACAGGAAACGTATGATCTCTGTAATTGCAAACAAAGGATTCTGTACCAAATATTAAGTTCTGCTTTTCTGATGTATCAAATACTTATGTCATGCAATAAAATGCGAATTAATTACTTAAAAATCATACAATGTGATTTTCGGGATTTTTGTTTTAGATTCCGTCTCTCACAGTTGAAGTGTACCTATGATAAAAATTACAGACCTCTACATGCTTTGTAAGTAGGAAAATCGGCAAAATCGGCAGTGTATCAAATACTTGTTCTCCCCACTGTATATACTTAGTGTACAAAACATAAAGAACATGACATAGACTGACCAGGTGAATCCAGGTGAAAACTATGATCCCTTATTGATGTCACTTGTTAAATCCACTTCAATCAGTGTAGATGAAGGGGAGGAGACAGGTTAAAGAAGGATTTTTAAGCCTTGAGACAATTGAGACATGGATTGTGTATGTGTGCCATTCAGAGGGTGAATGGATAAGACAAAATATTTAAGTGCCTTTGAACGGGGTATAGTAGTAGATGCCAGGCAGGCACACACCGGTTTGTGTCAAGAACTGCAATGCTGTTTGGTTTTTTATGTTCAACAGTTTCCTGTGTCTATCAAGAATGGTCCACTACCCAAATGACTTCCAGCCATTTTGACACAACTGTGGGAAGCATTGGAGTCAACATGGTCCAGCATCCCTGTGGAACGTTTCTACACCTGGTAGAGTCCATGCCCTGACAAATTGAGGCTGTTCTGAGAGCAAAATGGGGGAGTGCATCTCAATATTAGTGAGGTGTTCCTAATGTTTGTTATACTTAGTGTATAGTCTCTCAGTGACTAGCCGATTTGGTAATTGGTGCCAAGATTAATGTGGAGATAATGAACTTAAGATTCACGCCAGTGGAGAGGTTACAACAAAGTCTACACACTCAGTACAGCGTGGTCAGTAGCTCTACCAGGGCGGTCCTTTTAGTCCTCTTACATACTGCTACACAAAGAAGCTACATCATATGACGGTTCCACATTGAAAGTGACTGAGCTCTTCAGTAAGGCCATTCTACTGCTAATGTTTGTCTATGGATGAGTGTGGCTGAAATAGCTGAATCAACTAATTTGAAGGGGTGTCCACATACTTTTGTTGATGTAGTGTATATCTTTGTTGATGAAGTGTTCTTCAACCTGGCCAAAACCTCATCGGCCAACTGGCGACTGTCCAAGTGCCTGGACAACGTGGGGGATACATTTCCATGTGCGCAGCTATCTCTGATGAATGTGTGGTAGGACGTAGGCCATTACTTAGATCCTACAATGCTGCACATCTCATTGTGAACCCATCACCTGAGCAGGCCTATCAAGGTGAAGGGTTCACCTATGGTATTATGTCGGACAAAGTCAGGTTCCGCCATGCAGAGGTGGTTCAGGCGTGGTTTCGGGCCCATCCCTTATTCGTGACCCTATATCTCCCCCCATACCCTGCTTTCCTCAATAATAAGATTTTTTTTTTCAGCGTGGAGGTGGAAGGTGTAAGTTCCCCAACCCCATGAGTGTTGTCAGAACAGAAATTACAAGATTATGTTATAATACTGTGATTGCATCAAATGGTTGTTTTATGCAACAGAATCGTTTTGTTTTTAGAACACTCTCATCTGTGTGTGTGGACTGAAAGTGGGCCTCTGGGAGATTTAACACTGACAGTAGATTTACGGTGGAATGGTGATGAGACAACATTCCATTCCATGATTAGTGTCTGTGTGCTTGTCTGTCGGTGACAGGGAGAACCAATCTTTTTAAGGAATGGATTTGGTATTCTAGGTTGCATTATTGTATTTTTGTACAAATCAAGTTCTATTGGTCACATACACATGGTTTTATTGGTCACATACACATGGTTTTATTGGTCACATACACATGGTTTTATTGGTCACATACACATGGTTTTATTGGTCACATACACATGGTTTTATTGGTCACATACACAGGGTTTTATTGGTCACATACACATGGTTTTATTGGTCACATACACATGGTTTTATTGGTCACATACACATGGTTTTATTGGTCACATACACATGGTTTTATTGGTCACATACACATGGTTTTATTGGTCACATACACATGGTTTTATTGGTCACATACACATGGTTTTATTGGTCACATACACATGGTTTTATTGGTCACATACACATGGTTTTATTGGTCACATACACATGGTTTTATTGGTCACATACACATGGTTTTATTGGTCACATACACATGGTTTTATTGGTCACATACACATGGTTTTATTGGTCATATACACATGGTTTTATTGGTCACATACACATGGTTTTATTGGTCACATACACATGGTTTTATTGGTCACATACACATGGTTTTATTGGTCACATACACAGGGTTTTATTGGTCACATACACATGGTTTTATTGGTCACATACACATGGTTTTATTGGTCACATACACATGGTTTTATTGGTCACATACACATGGTTTTATTGGTCACATACACATGGTTTTATTGGTCACATACACATGGTTTTATTGGTCACATACACATGGTTTTATTGGTCACATACACATGGTTTTATTGGTCACATACACATGGTTTTATTGGTCACATACACATGGTTTTATTGGTCACATACACATGGTTTTATTGGTCACATACACATGGTTTTATTGGTCACATACACATGGTTTTATTGGTCACATACACATGGTTTTATTGGTCACATACACATGGTTTTATTGGTCACATACACATGGTTTTATTGGTCACATACACATGGTTTTATTGGTCACATACACATGGTTTTATTGGTCACATACACATGGTTTTATTGGTCACATACACATGGTTTTATTGGTCACATACACATGGTTTTATTGGTCACATACACATGGTTTTATTGGTCACATACACATGGTTTTATTGGTCACATACACATGGTTTTATTGGTCACATACACATGGTTTTATTGGTCACATACATATGGTTTTATTGGTCACATACACATGGTTTTATTGGTCACATACGCATGGTTTTATTGGTCACATACGCATGGTTTTATTGGTCACATACGCATGGTTTTATTGGTCACATACGCATGGTTTTATTGGTCACATACGCATGGTTTTATTGGTCACATACACATGGTTTTATTGGTCACATACACATGGTTTTATTGGTCACATACATATGGTTTTATTGGTCACATACACATGGTTTTATTGGTCACATACACATGGTTTTATTGGTCACATACACATGGTTTTATTGGTCACATACGCATGGTTTTATTGGTCACATACGCATGGTTTTATTGGTCACATACGCATGGTTTTATTGGTCACATACGCATGGTTTTATTGGTCACATACGCATGGTTTTATTGGTCACATACATATGGTTTTATTGGTCACATACACATGGTTTTATTGGTCACATACATATGGTTTTATTGGTCACATACACATGGTTTTATTGGTCACATACACATGGTTTTATTGGTCACATACACATGGTTTTATTGGTCACATACACATGGTTTTATTGGTCACATACACATGGTTTTATTGGTCACATACGAATGGTTTTATTGGTCACATACATATGGTTTTATTGGTCACATACACATGGTTTTATTGGTCACATACACATGGCTTTATTGGTCACATACACATGGTTTTATTGGTCACATACACATGGTTTTATTGGTCACATACACATGGTTTTATTGGTCACTTAGGCATGGTTTTATTGGTCACATACGCATGGTTTTATTGGTCACATACACATGGTTTTATTGGTCACATACACAGGGTTTTATTGGTCACATACACATGGTTTTATTGGTCACATACACATGGTTTTATTGGTCACATACACATGGTTTTATTGGTCACATACACATGGTTTTATTGGTCACATACATATGGTTTTATTGGTCACATACACATGGTTTTATTGGTCACATACACATGGTTTTATTGGTCACATACACATGGTTTTATTGGTCACATACACATGGTTTTATTGGTCACTTAGGCATGGTTTTATTGGTCACATACGCATGGTTTTATTGGTCACATACACATGGTTTTATTGGTCACATACACAGGGTTTTATTGGTCACATACACATGGTTTTATTGGTCACATACACATGGTTTTATTGGTCACATACACATGGTTTTATTGGTCACATACACATGGTTTTATTGGTCACATACATATGGTTTTATTGGTCACATACACATGGTTTTATTGGTCACATACATATGGTTTTATTGGTCACATACACATGGCTTTATTGGTCACATACACATGGTTTTATTGGTCACATACACATGGTTTTATTGGTCACATACACATGGTTTTATTGGTCACATACACATGGTTTTATTGGTCACATACACATGGTTTTATTGGTCACATACACATGGTTTTATTGGTCACATACACATGGTTTTATTGGTCACATACACATGGTTTTATTGGTCACATACACATGGTTTTATTGGTCACATACATATGGTTTTATTGGTCACATACACATGGTTTTATTGGTCACATACACAGGGTTTTATTGGTCACATACACATGGTTTTATTGGTCACATACATATGGTTTTATTGGTCACATACACATGGTTTTATTGGTCACATACACATGGTTTTATTGGTCACATACACGTGGTTTTATTGGTCACATACACATGGTTTTATTGGTCACATACACATGGTTTTATTGGTCACATACACATGGTTTTATTGGTCACATACACATGGTTTTATTGGTCACATACGCATGGTTTTATTGGTCACATACACATGGTTTTATTGGTCACATACACATGGTTTTATTGGTCACATACACATGGTTTTATTGGTCACATACACATGGTTTTATTGGTCACATACGCATGGTTTTATTGGTCACATACACATGGTTTTATTGGTCACATACACATGGTTTTATTGGTCACATACATATGGTTTTATTGGTCACATACACATGGTTTTATTGGTCACATACACATGGTTTTATTGGTCACATACACATGGTTTTATTGGTCACATACACATGGTTTTATTGGTCACATACACATGGTTTTATTGGTCACATACGCATGGTTTTATTGGTCACATACATATGGTTTTATTGGTCACATACACATGGTTTTATTGGTCACATACACATGGTTTTATTGGTCACATACACATGGTTTTATTGGTCACATACACATGGTTTTATTGGTCACATACACATGGTTTTATTGGTCACTTAGGCATGGTTTTATTGGTCACATACGCATGGTTTTATTGGTCACATACACATGGTTTTATTGGTCACATACACAGGGTTTTATTGGTCACATACACATGGTTTTATTGGTCACATACACATGGTTTTATTGGTCACATACACATGGTTTTATTGGTCACATACACATGGTTTTATTGGTCACATACATATGGTTTTATTGGTCACATACACATGGTTTTATTGGTCACATACACATGGTTTTATTGGTCACATACACATGGTTTTATTGGTCACATACACATGGTTTTATTGGTCACTTAGGCATGGTTTTATTGGTCACATACGCATGGTTTTATTGGTCACATACACATGGTTTTATTGGTCACATACACAGGGTTTTATTGGTCACATACACATGGTTTTATTGGTCACATACACATGGTTTTATTGGTCACATACACATGGTTTTATTGGTCACATACACATGGTTTTATTGGTCACATACATATGGTTTTATTGGTCACATACACATGGTTTTATTGGTCACATACATATGGTTTTATTGGTCACATACACATGGCTTTATTGGTCACATACACATGGTTTTATTGGTCACATACACATGGTTTTATTGGTCACATACACATGGTTTTATTGGTCACATACACATGGTTTTATTGGTCACATACACATGGTTTTATTGGTCACATACACATGGTTTTATTGGTCACATACACATGGTTTTATTGGTCACATACACATGGTTTTATTGGTCACATACACATGGTTTTATTGGTCACATACATATGGTTTTATTGGTCACATACACATGGTTTTATTGGTCACATACACAGGGTTTTATTGGTCACATACACATGGTTTTATTGGTCACATACATATGGTTTTATTGGTCACATACACATGGTTTTATTGGTCACATACACATGGTTTTATTGGTCACATACACATGGTTTTATTGGTCACATACACATAGTTTTATTGGTCACATACACATGGTTTTATTGGTCACATACACATGGTTTTATTGGTCACATACACATGGTTTTATTGGTCACATACACATGGTTTTATTGGTCACATACGCATGGTTTTATTGGTCACATACACATGGTTTTATTGGTCACATACACATGGTTTTATTGGTCACATACACATGGTTTTATTGGTCACATACACATGGTTTTATTGGTCACATACACATGGTTTTATTGGTCACATACATATGGTTTTATTGGTCACATACACATGGTTTTATTGGTCACATACGCATGGTTTTATTGGTCACATACGCATGGTTTTATTGGTCACATACGCATGGTTTTATTGGTCACATACGCATGGTTTTATTGGTCACATACGCATGGTTTTATTGGTCACATACACATGGTTTTATTGGTCACATACACATGGTTTTATTGGTCACATACATATGGTTTTATTGGTCACATACACATGGTTTTATTGGTCACATACACATGGTTTTATTGGTCACATACACATGGTTTTATTGGTCACATACGCATGGTTTTATTGGTCACATACGCATGGTTTTATTGGTCACATACGCATGGTTTTATTGGTCACATACGCATGGTTTTATTGGTCACATACACATGGTTTTATTGGTCACATACACATGGTTTTATTGGTCACATACACATGGTTTTATTGGTCACATACACATGGTTTTATTGGTCACATACACATGGTTTTATTGGTCACATACATATGGTTTTATTGGTCACATACACATGGTTTTATTGGTCACATACGCATGGTTTTATTGGTCACATACGCATGGTTTTATTGGTCACATACGCATGGTTTTATTGGTCACATACGCATGGTTTTATTGGTCACATACGCATGGTTTTATTGGTCACATACACATGGTTTTATTGGTCACATACACATGGTTTTATTGGTCACATACATATGGTTTTATTGGTCACATACACATGGTTTTATTGGTCACATACACATGGTTTTATTGGTCACATACACATGGTTTTATTGGTCACATACGCATGGTTTTATTGGTCACATACGCATGGTTTTATTGGTCACATACGCATGGTTTTATTGGTCACATACGCATGGTTTTATTGGTCACATACACATGGTTTTATTGGTCACATACACATGGTTTTATTGGTCACATACATATGGTTTTATTGGTCACATACACATGGTTTTATTGGTCACATACACATGGTTTTATTGGTCACATACACATGGTTTTATTGGTCACATACACATGGTTTTATTGGTCACATACACATGGTTTTATTGGTCACATACGCATGGTTTTATTGGTCACATACATATGGTTTTATTGGTCACATACACATGGTTTTATTGGTCACATACACATGGTTTTATTGGTCACATACACATGGTTTTATTGGTCACATACACATGGTTTTATTGGTCACATACACATGGTTTTATTGGTCACTTAGGCATGGTTTTATTGGTCACATACGCATGGTTTTATTGGTCACATATATATGGTTTTATTGGTCACATACACATGGTTTTATTGGTCACATACACATGGTTTTATTGGTCACATACACATGGTTTTATTGGTCACATACACATGGTTTTATTGGTCACATACACATGGTTTTATTGGTCACATACACATGGTTTTATTGGTCACATACACATGGTTTTATTGGTCACATACACATGGTTTTATTGGTCACATACACATGGTTTTATTGGTCACATAAATATGGTTTTATTGGTCACATACACATGGTTTTATTGGTCACATACACAGGGTTTTATTGGTCACATACACATGGTTTTATTGGTCACATACACATGGTTTTATTGGTCACATACATATGGTTTTATTGGTCACATACACATGGTTTTATTGGTCACATACACATGGTTTTATTGGTCACATACACATGGTTTTATTGGTCACATACACATGGTTTTATTGGTCACATACACATGGTTTTATTGGTCACATACGCATGGTTTTATTGGTCACATACATATGGTTTTATTGGTCACATACACATGGTTTTATTGGTCACATACACATGGTTTTATTGGTCACATACACATGGTTTTATTGGTCACATACACATGGTTTTATTGGTCACATACACATGGTTTTATTGGTCACTTAGGCATGGTTTTATTGGTCACATACGCATGGTTTTATTGGTCACATATATATGGTTTTATTGGTCACATACACATGGTTTTATTGGTCACATACACATGGTTTTATTGGTCACATACACATGGTTTTATTGGTCACATACATATGGTTTTATTGGTCACATACACATGGTTTTATTGGTCACATACACATGGTTTTATTGGTCACATACACATGGTTTTATTGGTCACATACACATGGTTTTATTGGTCACATACACATGGTTTTATTGGTCACATACGCATGGTTTTATTGGTCACATACATATGGTTTTATTGGTCACATACACATGGTTTTATTGGTCACATACACATGGTTTTATTGGTCACATACACATGGTTTTATTGGTCACATACACATGGTTTTATTGGTCACATACACATGGTTTTATTGGTCACTTAGGCATGGTTTTATTGGTCACATACGCATGGTTTTATTGGTCACATATATATGGTTTTATTGGTCACATACACATGGTTTTATTGGTCACATACACATGGTTTTATTGGTCACATACACATGGTTTTATTGGTCACATACACATGGTTTTATTGGTCACATACACATGGTTTTATTGGTCACATACACATGGTTTTATTGGTCACATACACATGGTTTTATTGGTCACATACACATGGTTTTATTGGTCACATACATATGGTTTTATTGGTCACATACACATGGTTTTATTGGTCACATACACAGGGTTTTATTGGTCACATACACATGGTTTTATTGGTCACATACATATGGTTTTATTGGTCACATACACATGGTTTTATTGGTCACATACACATGGTTTTATTGATCACATACACATGGTTTTATTGGTCACATACACATGGTTTTATTGGTCACATACACATGGTTTTATTGGTCACATACACATGGTTTTATTGGTCACATACACATGGTTTTATTGGTCACATACGCATGGTTTTATTGGTCACATACACATGGTTTTATTGGTCACATACACATGGTTTTATTGGTCACATACACATGGTTTTATTGGTCACATACACATGGTTTTATTGGTCACATACACATGGTTTTATTGGTCACATACATATGGTTTTATTGGTCACATACGCATGGTTTTATTGGTCACATACGCATGGTTTTATTGGTCACATACACATGGTTTTATTGGTCACATACACATGGTTTTATTGGTCACATACACATGGTTTTATTGGTCACATACACATGGTTTTATTGGTCACATACACATGGTTTTATTGGTCACATACATATGGTTTTATTGGTCACATACACATGGTTTTATTGGTCACATACACAGGGTTTTATTGGTCACATACACATGGTTTTATTGGTCACATACATATGGTTTTATTGGTCACATACACATGGTTTTATTGGTCACATACACATGGTTTTATTGGTCACATACACATGGTTTTATTGGTCACATACACATGGTTTTATTGGTCACATACACATGGTTTTATTGGTCACATACACATGGTTTTATTGGTCACATACACATGGTTTTATTGGTCACATACGCATGGTTTTATTGGTCACATACACATGGTTTTATTGGTCACATACACATGGTTTTATTGGTCACATACACATGGTTTTATTGGTCACATACACATGGTTTTATTGGTCACATACACATGGTTTTATTGGTCACATACATATGGTTTTATTGGTCACATACGCATGGTTTTATTGGTCACATACGCATGGTTTTATTGGTCACATACACATGGTTTTATTGGTCACATACACATGGTTTTATTGGTCACATACATATGGTTTTATTGGTCACATACACATGGTTTTATTGGTCACATACACATGGTTTTATTGGTCACATACACATGGTTTTATTGGTCACATACACATGGTTTTATTGGTCACATACACATGGTTTTATTGGTCACATACACATGGTTTTATTGGTCACATACACATGGTTTTATTGGTCACATACACATGGTTTTATTGGTCACATACACATGGTTTTATTGGTCACATACACATGGTTTTATTGGTCACATACGCATGGTTTTGTTGGTCACATACGCATGGTTTTATTGGTCACTTAGGCATGGTTTTATTGGTCACATACACATGGTTTTATTGGTCACATACACATGGTTTTATTGGTCACATACACATGGTTTTATTGGTCACATACACATGGTTTTATTGGTCACATACATATGGTTTTATTGGTCACATACACATGGTTTTATTGGTCACATACACATGGTTTTATTGGTCACATACACATGGTTTTATTGGTCACATACACATGGTTTTATTGGTCACATACACATGGTTTTATTGGTCACATACGCATGGTTTTATTGGTCACATACATATGGTTTTATTGGTCACATACACATGGTTTTATTGGTCACATACACATGGTTTTATTGGTCACATACACATGGTTTTATTGGTCACATACACATGGTTTTATTGGTCACATACACATGGTTTTATTGGTCACTTAGGCATGGTTTTATTGGTCACATACGCATGGTTTTATTGGTCACATATATATGGTTTTATTGGTCACATACACATGGTTTTATTGGTCACATACACATGGTTTTATTGGTCACATACACATGGTTTTATTGGTCACATACACATGGTTTTATTGGTCACATACACATGGTTTTATTGGTCACATACACATGGTTTTATTGGTCACATACACATGGTTTTATTGGTCACATACACATGGTTTTATTGGTCACATACATATGGTTTTATTGGTCACATACACATGGTTTTATTGGTCACATACACATGGTTTTATTGGTCACATACACATGGTTTTATTGGTCACATACACATGGTTTTATTGGTCACATACACATGGTTTTATTGGTCACATACACATGGTTTTATTGGTCACATACACATGGTTTTATTGGTCACATACGCATGGTTTTATTGGTCACATACACATGGTTTTATTGGTCACATACACATGGTTTTATTGGTCACATACACATGGTTTTATTGGTCACATACACATGGTTTTATTGGTCACATACACATGGTTTTATTGGTCACATACATATGGTTTTATTGGTCACATACGCATGGTTTTATTGGTCACATACGCATGGTTTTATTGGTCACATACACATGGTTTTATTGGTCACATACACATGGTTTTATTGGTCACATACACATGGTTTTATTGGTCACATACACATGGTTTTATTGGTCACATACACATGGTTTTATTGGTCACATACACATGGTTTTATTGGTCACATACACAGGGTTTTATTGGTCACAAACACATGGTTTTATTGGTCACATACATATGGTTTTATTGGTCACATACACATGGTTTTATTGGTCACATACACATGGTTTTATTGGTCACATACACATGGTTTTATTGGTCACATACACATGGTTTTATTGGTCACATACACATGGTTTTATTGGTCACATACACATGGTTTTATTGGTCACATACACATGGTTTTATTGGTCACATACGCATGGTTTTATTGGTCACATACACATGGTTTTATTGGTCACATACACATGGTTTTATTGGTCACATACACATGGTTTTATTGGTCACATACACATGGTTTTATTGGTCACATACACATGGTTTTATTGGTCACATACATATGGTTTTATTGGTCACATACGCATGGTTTTATTGGTCACATACGCATGGTTTTATTGGTCACATACACATGGTTTTATTGGTCACATACACATGGTTTTATTGGTCACATACGTATGGTTTTATTGGTCACATACACATGGTTTTATTGGTCACATACACATGGTTTTATTGGTCACATACACATGGTTTTATTGGTCACATACACATGGTTTTATTGGTCACATACACATGGTTTTATTGGTCACATACACATGGTTTTATTGGTCACATACACATGGTTTTATTGGTCACATACACATGGTTTTATTGGTCACATACACATGGTTTTATTGGTCACATACACATGGTTTTATTGGTCACATACGCATGGTTTTGTTGGTCACATACGCATGGTTTTATTGGTCACTTAGGCATGGTTTTATTGGTCACATACACATGGTTTTATTGGTCACATACACATGGTTTTATTGGTCACATACACATGGTTTTATTGGTCACATACACATGGTTTTATTGGTCACATACACATGGTTTTATTGGTCACATACACATGGTTTTATTGGTCACATACACATGGTTTTATTGGTCACATACGCATGGTTTTATTGGTCACATACACATGGTTTTATTGGTCACATACGCATGGTTTTATTGGTCACATACGCATGGTTTTATTGGTCACATACACATGGTTTTATTGGTCACATACATATGGTTTTATTGGTCACATACACATGGTTTTATTGGTCACATACACATGGTTTTATTGGTCACATACGCATGGTTTTGTTGGTCACATACGCATGGTTTTATTGGTCACTTAGGCATGGTTTTATTGGTCACATACACATGGTTTTATTGGTCACATACACATGGTTTTATTGGTCACATACACATGGTTTTATTGGTCACATACACATGGTTTTATTGGTCACATACACATGGTTTTATTGGTCACATACACATGGTTTTATTGGTCACATACACATGGTTTTATTGGTCACATACGCATGGTTTTATTGGTCACATACGCATGGTTTTATTGGTCACATACGCATGGTTTTATTGGTCACATACGCATGGTTTTATTGGTCACATACACATGGTTTTATTGGTCACATACATATGGTTTTATTGGTCACATACACATGGTTTTATTGGTCACATACACATGGTTTTATTGGTCACATACACAGGGTTTTATTGGTCACATACGCATGGTTTTATTGGTCACATACGCATGGTTTTATTGGTCACATACACATGGTTTTATTGGTCACATACGCATGGTTTTATTGGTCACATACACATGGTTTTATTGGTCACATACACATGGTTTTATTGGTCACATACGCATGGTTTTATTGGTCACATACACATGGTTTTATTGGTCACATACACATGGTTTTATTGGTCACATACACAGGGTTTTATTGGTCACAAACACATGGTTTTATTGGTCACATACATATGGTTTTATTGGTCACATACACATGGTTTTATTGGTCACATACACATGGTTTTATTGGTCACATACACATGGTTTTATTGGTCACATACGCATGGTTTTATTGGTCACATACGCATGGTTTTATTGGTCACATACGCATGGTTTTATTGGTCACATACGCATGGTTTTATTGGTCACATACACATGGTTTTATTGGTCACATACATATGGTTTTATTGGTCACATACACATGGTTTTATTGGTCACATACACATGGTTTTATTGGTCACATACACAGGGTTTTATTGGTCACATACGCATGGTTTTATTGGTCACATACGCATGGTTTTATTGGTCACATACACATGGTTTTATTGGTCACATACGCATGGTTTTATTGGTCACATACACATGGTTTTATTGGTCACATACACATGGTTTTATTGGTCACATACGCATGGTTTTATTGGTCACATACACATGGTTTTATTGGTCACATACACATGGTTTTATTGGTCACATACACAGGGTTTTATTGGTCACAAACACATGGTTTTATTGGTCACATACATATGGTTTTATTGGTCACATACACATGGTTTTATTGGTCACATACACATGGTTTTATTGGTCACATACACATGGTTTTATTGGTCACATACACATGGTTTTATTGGTCACATACACATGGTTTTATTGGTCACATACACATGGTTTTATTGGTCACATACACATGGTTTTATTGGTCACATACGCATGGTTTTATTGGTCACATACACATGGTTTTATTGGTCACATACACATGGTTTTATTGGTCACATACACATGGTTTTATTGGTCACATACACATGGTTTTATTGGTCACATACACATGGTTTTATTGGTCACATACATATGGTTTTATTGGTCACATACGCATGGTTTTATTGGTCACATACGCATGGTTTTATTGGTCACATACACATGGTTTTATTGGTCACATACACATGGTTTTATTGGTCACATACATATGGTTTTATTGGTCACATACACATGGTTTTATTGGTCACATACACATGGTTTTATTGGTCACATACACATGGTTTTATTGGTCACATACACATGGTTTTATTGGTCACATACACATGGTTTTATTGGTCACATACACATGGTTTTATTGGTCACATACACATGGTTTTATTGGTCACATACACATGGTTTTATTGGTCACATACACATGGTTTTATTGGTCACATACACATGGTTTTATTGGTCACATACGCATGGTTTTGTTGGTCACATACGCATGGTTTTATTGGTCACTTAGGCATGGTTTTATTGGTCACATACACATGGTTTTATTGGTCACATACACATGGTTTTATTGGTCACATACACATGGTTTTATTGGTCACATACACATGGTTTTATTGGTCACATACACATGGTTTTATTGGTCACATACACATGGTTTTATTGGTCACATACACATGGTTTTATTGGTCACATACGCATGGTTTTATTGGTCACATACACATGGTTTTATTGGTCACATACGCATGGTTTTATTGGTCACATACGCATGGTTTTATTGGTCACATACACATGGTTTTATTGGTCACATACATATGGTTTTATTGGTCACATACACATGGTTTTATTGGTCACATACACATGGTTTTATTGGTCACATACGCATGGTTTTGTTGGTCACATACGCATGGTTTTATTGGTCACTTAGGCATGGTTTTATTGGTCACATACACATGGTTTTATTGGTCACATACACATGGTTTTATTGGTCACATACACATGGTTTTATTGGTCACATACACATGGTTTTATTGGTCACATACACATGGTTTTATTGGTCACATACACATGGTTTTATTGGTCACATACACATGGTTTTATTGGTCACATACGCATGGTTTTATTGGTCACATACGCATGGTTTTATTGGTCACATACGCATGGTTTTATTGGTCACATACGCATGGTTTTATTGGTCACATACACATGGTTTTATTGGTCACATACATATGGTTTTATTGGTCACATACACATGGTTTTATTGGTCACATACACATGGTTTTATTGGTCACATACACAGGGTTTTATTGGTCACATACGCATGGTTTTATTGGTCACATACGCATGGTTTTATTGGTCACATACACATGGTTTTATTGGTCACATACGCATGGTTTTATTGGTCACATACACATGGTTTTATTGGTCACATACACATGGTTTTATTGGTCACATACACATGGTTTTATTGGTCACATACACATGGTTTTATTGGTTACATACACATGGTTTTATTGGTCACATACACATGGTTTTATTGGTCACATACACATGGTTTTATTGGTCACTTAGGCATGGTTTTATTGGTCACATACACATGGTTTTATTGGTCACATACGCATGGTTTTATTGGTCACATACACATGGTTTTATTGGTCACATACACATGGTTAGCAGATGTTATTACGAGTGTATGGAAATGCTTATAAAAGCAAGCAATAAATGAACTAGAGACATATATTTGGTGCCATGTAAATGTTGATGTCTGTTGCATGATAGCAAAATATACCTTTGTATAAATTCTCTCATCTGTGGTTTGTCATGAACATCCAGGAGGATGGACTTTGCTATAAACTACTGTGGTTTAGTCCTGCTGTTTGGGCTCTCAACTAATCACCTACGGGGGGCTCGTTGACAAGCTCCATTACTGCAGTAATTAAATAATAAAGTTGACTTGTTTTGAAGAAATTTTAAGGTTTCTCCTTTTGATTACAATAATTCCACGACAGTGTGCCACCCTTCTTCTGGCCATGGATGAGGCATGCGACGACATCAGTGCAGACCAATGTCAAGCTTTGATTCACCATGCCAAAATGTTTTTCCAGCGGTGGATGAACAATGAGGACATTCACTGATGTGGATGAGAATTTATGGCCAAATGTTCCAGATAGGCTTGATGCAAATGAATGTGTGCTAAACATTGTTTATTTTCATTAATTTAATGTTTCATTTAATTTCTTACATCTGATTACAGACATTACACCTATGTTGCAATTATATCTGAAAAATAAACACTTTATTTTGCATGAATAATTGTGGAGGATATCTTTATTGATCACACCTTTATTTACACATTGGATAGATATTATGGAAATTATAGATTTTCTGTCAATTTTGTTTGGTAATATAAATGTATTTCCCAATGTGAATTGTAATTTACAGTACTGTAGCATATTACTATCAGCACTTTTAAGGGCGATTTGAAACACTTATCTTGCATCGTTTACTATTGGATCAACTGGCAGTTAAAACTATTAAACTGAAAATATATCATTATGTTTTGGTGATTAAACCAATGTTCTCATTACATTTATTTCATAATAAATGTATATGTAGAATTCATGGTTGTGTGGTGAGAGATGTTTACAATACACACGGATGCACAATGGTTTTGAATGAAAGACTGGCTGCATTACAATTGTGACTAGTTTGGAGTTTTTTACTAAGAGTTGTGAAAATGTACCACATGCTTGTGAAAATAACACCAAAGCGATTAAAACAAAACTGCTGGAGCGCGTGCTACGAGTGGGTGCTGCTATGGTGACCAGTGAGCTGAGATAAGGCGGGGCTTTACCTAGTAAAGACTTATAGATGACCTGGAGCCAGTGGGTTTGGCGACGAGCATGAAGCGAGGGCCAGCTAACGAGAGCATACAGGTCGCAGTGGTGGGTAGTATATCGGGCTTTGGTGACAAAACGGATGGCACTGTGATAGACTGCATCCAATTTCCTGAGTACAGTGTTGGAGGCTATTTTGTAAATTAAATCGCCGAAGTCAAGGATCGGTAGGATAGTCAGTTTTACGAGGGTATGTTTGGCAGCATGAGTTGAAGGATGCTATGTAGGAAGTAGAATTTAATTCAGTGCAATTCAAAGAAATTCCACTCAGTCATAGGACTTGTAAATTCCAACATGCAACGTAAAAAGATTGCATAACTTTTTTTCTTTACCTTCAAAATGAGACAAACACTCACAATCCAACAAGAACTATTAAAATAGGATTTTTCAATTAAAATAAACTCTTATTACGCAAATGTGATTTGTTTATCAGTTAAGATAGAATTTGTGTCATGCCACTTGGGTGGATGTAGTGTGAGGATGGTGGAGTTCTTGTGCTCATCCTACCATGACCCTCGGCCTATCACATTTGAGCATAGTAGATAATGTCACTCATTTGGTTGGTGGGGGCTGGGCCAGTTGCTCCTTTCACAGCCTGTGTGTAGCTCTGCCTGCTGGGCTGTGGTTCAAACTATTCTCCAAGGCCTGTAGACAGATGAGAGTTTATGAAAGGCCAGGGAAATGTCAATTTGATTTCTCTGTGACGGAGAGAGTTTGGAAAGGTCTGTGAGCAGAACCTGAGAACACCCAGTAAAACAGAGTTCTGCCCTCTATAAATTAGATTACAACTACACAGCTTGCTGCCTCATCTGCCTCACAACAGAAGTTACCTACCCATCAGACTCCCTCATCTCCCCACAACAGAAGTTACCCGCCCATCAGACTCCCTCATCTCCCCACAACAGAAGTTACCTACCCATCAGGCTCCCTCATCTCCCCCACAACATAAGTTACCTACCCATCAGGCTCCCTCATCTCCCCACAACATAAGTTACCTGCCCATCAGCTTCCTTCATCTCCCCCACATCATAAGTTACCAGCCCATCAGCTTCCTTCATCTCCCCCACAACATAAGTTACCTACCCATCAGGCTCCCTCATCTCCCCCACAACAGAAGTTACCTACCCATCAGGCTCCCTCATCTCCCCACAACATAAGTTACCAGCCCATCAGCTTCCTTCATCTCCCCCACAACATAAGTTACCAGCCCATCAGCTTCCTTCATCTCCCCCACAACATAAGTTACCAGCCCATCAGCTTCCTTCATCTCCCCCACAACATAAGTTACCAGCCCATCAGCTTCCTTCATCTCCCCCACAACATAAGTTACCAGCCCATCAGCTTCCTTCATCTCCCCCACATCATAAGTTACCAGCCCATCAGCTTCCTTCATCTCCCCCACAACATACGTTACCAGCCCATCAGCTTCCTTCATCTCCCCCACAACATAAGTTACCAGCCCATCAGCTTCCTTCATCTCCCCCACAACATAAGTTACCAGCCCATCAGCTTCCTTCATCTCCCCCACAACATAAGTTACCAGCCCATCAGCTTCCTTCATCTCCCCCACAACATAAGTTACCAGCCCATCAGCTTCCTTCATCTCCCCCACAACATAAGTTACCAGCCCATCAGCTTCCTTCATCTCCCCCACAACATAAGTTACCAGCCCATCAGCTTCCTTCATCTCCCCCACAACATAAGTTACCAGCCCATCAGCTTCCTTCATCTCCCCCACAACATAAGTTACCAGCCCATCAGCTTCCTTCATCTCCCCCACAACATAAGTTACCAGCCCATCAGCTTCCTTCATCTCCCCCACAACATAAGTTACCAGCCCATCAGCTTCCTTCATCGCCCCCACAACATAAGTTACCAGCCCATCAGCTTCCTTCATCTCCCCCACAACATAAGTTACCAGCCCATCAGCTTCCTTCATCTCCCGCACATCAGAAGCTGCTGTCCCCACCTCTCCCAAAAGCCTTGGAAGCTTGAGCAAAAAGTGACATCTTGTGAGAGCTTTACAATGAATTGGGCCCTGGTGAAACAGAATCAAATCAAATCAAATTGTATTGGTCACATACACGTGTTTAGCAGATGTTATTGCGGGTGTAGTGAAATGCTTGTGTTTCTACAGCTCCGACAGTGCAGTAATATCTAACAAGTAGTATCTAACAATTTCATAACAGATACCCAATACACATAAATCTAAGTAAAGGAATGTATTTAAGAACATATAAATATATGGACAGGCAATGTCAGAGCGGCATAGACTAAGATACAGTAGAATAGTATAGAATACAGTATATACTGTACATATGAGGTGAGTAATGCAAGATATGTAAACATTATTAAAGTGACTAGTGTTCCATTTATTAAAGTGGCCAGTGATTTCAAGTCTATGTATATAGGCAGCAGCCTCTAATGTGCTAGTGATGGCTGTTTAACAGTCTGATGGCCTTGAGATAGAAGCTGTTTTTCAGTCTCTCGGTCCCAGCTTTGATGCACCTGTACTGACCTCGTCTTCTGGATGATAGCAGGGTGAACAGGCAGTGGCTCGGGTGGTTGTTGTCCTTCACACAAACTATCTATGCTAGCAAACCCTGCGTACCACCCCTCACCCTGCTTAACCTTGAAGTCAAATTTACTTGCTGTTCTGCGTTGCTAATAAACAAATTGCCAACAAAAGGAGACAACATGCTTAGCGGTTTAGGCTTGGCACCCAGCCGAGAACACAAAAAATACACTTGCAAACTTACCAAAGCGAACCAACTCCTTGCTTATCTGTTTGTACGTAATAAACGGAGGCAGGTTAGCCACCACTACTCTTGTCAACAGTGTCGAAAGAGGGGAAATTGACGCCAACACACCCCACTCGCAACTAGCTGGGCAACAAGCCTTTTCATTAACACAACCACTGCCTTGTTCATTCTGGATGCAGAGCGTGTATGTTCCAATCCCATGTGTTTGCTGACCATGAGCAAAACTTCCTCCACACCATTCTTCTTCTTCACTGAGGTTTAACGATGGTTCGCATCCAATACATGTTGCATTACCTCCACCTACTAGACTGGAGTATAACTCCCTTATACTTTGCTTGAAATAAATAAATAAACAATTACCCTACCATCTAACACTGACCATTTTTTTTAATAATAAAACACCACCCTGCTCTATTATATCTATTTAAATCTATTTAGTCCAACTTCAGGCCAACAGCCTGAAAGGATGGGAAACCACCACTTAACACACCATGTAACTCTTCTGACGTCAACTCTCGCACACCCAAATACCTCTCTGCAGCTGCCACCGCAACCTTCATTTTCAGCGAATTACGTTCCATCCCTGCAGTACAGTTGGTAACCATTGCTATAAATGCTTGTACAACTCTACTACTCATATCACTCCTCTCAGGATCCCTACCCCTTGACCCATCTTCCTCTACTTTCTAAGCTTGACACCTGTAACAACGTAATGTATTCGGGCACAAAAGCTTGTACAGGATAACGAATATATCCAAACATCCCTTTATTGGGCAAAGACTCAACATCAAAACTCAAAAGAACAGACAACGACTCTTCTGTTTCACCACTCACGCCACCTTGTCTGTGTCGCACCAAACTTTGAGCATCACAAACACAGGGAATCTTCTCCTTCAGTTGGTCAACTTTCACATTTACCACTAACAGTACTGCAGCAATCAATCATTTTAATGGCACCCTTTTCTTGAGAGAAAAACAATTCACATCTCTTGCCCCCATTAATTTAACACGGAGTGCCTGCTCCCTCTGACCAGCAGAAACACAAACAATTATCACAAGACCACTTCTGGTTACCCTCACCGATTCCACATTCCTCACGCACCCTGAAACCACAAATGGATCAGCCAATGGCAAGAGTACACTTTTTTCAAAAACTTCACTCCTACTGTCACAGACTCATCTTTATCCTGACCCTCAGTGGAAGCTTCAGGCTCCGAGAACTTCACCACACCTACCACCTCTGATACTTCACCCTCATTCACTTCCATTTCTCCTCCTGTCTTCAGCTCCCTCTGCTTACACTTTCTATCATTCTTCTATTAATTACATTTACATGATTAGTTTAATCACGTAATAATAATTACAGAGAATTGATTTGATAAAATAACAGTCTTCACCTTTAATGATACTAAAGGGACGTTTGAACCAAATTAATGATTGATTCTGTTCCCAGCCTTCCTCTCTTGTCTGTTCCAGGCTCTGTGATCTCCTTCCACCTGACACCCAGTCATATCAGAAGCATCTCCCTGCACTTCCTCACCCTGTCCTACGGAGGGGGCTGTTTCCTGGGTGCCCTCATCATTCAGCTGGTCTACCTACTCTCTGGAGGTAAAGGCTTCACTAACAGATGCATCATCGTAACCATTGAAACTGAAGAGGAACATACATTCATGTTGGAATGGTTGATGGGGGTCTGTCTGCATTATGGTGATTCAGTCCTATGGCCACTTATAGCACTGTTCTCCTGACCAACTACAGGTAACTGGCACCCAAACACACTGCATGAAGGGAATCTGTTCTCCTGTCCAACTACAGGTAACTGGTACCCAAACATACTGCATGAAGGGAATCTGTTCTCCTGTCCAACTACAGGTAACTGGCACCCAAACACACTGCATGAGGGAATCTGTTCTCCTGTCCAACTACAGGTAACTTGTACCCAAACACACTGCATGAAGGGAATCTGTTCTCCTGTCCAACTACAGGTAACTGGTACCCAAACATACTGCATGAGGGAATCTGTTCTCCTGTCCAACTACAGGTAACTGGTACCTAAACATACTGCATGAAGGGAATCTGTTCTCCTGTCCAACTACAGGTAACTGGTACCCAAACACACTGCATGAAGGGAATCTGTTCTCCTGTCCAACTACAGGTAACTGGTACCCAAACACACTGCATGAAGGGAATCTGTTCTCCTGTCCAACTACAGGTAACTGCTACCCAAACACACTGCATGAAGGGAATCTGTTCTCCTGTCCAACTACAGGTAACTGCTACCCAAACATACTGCATGAAGGGAATCTGTTCTCCTGTCCAACTACAGGTAACTGGTACCCAAACACACTGCATGAAGGGAATCTGTTCTCCTGTCCAACTACAGGTAACTGGTACCTAAACACACTGCATGAAGGGAATCTGTTCTCCTGTCCAACTACAGGTAACTGGTACCTAAACACACTGCATGAAGGGAATCTGTTCTCCTGTCCAACTACAGGTAACTGGTACCCAAACACACTGCATGAAGGGAATCTGTTCTCCTGTCCAACTACAGGTAACTGGTACCTAAACATACTGCATGAAGGGAATCTGTTCTCCTGTCCAACTACAGGTAACTGGTACCCAAACACACTGCATGAAGGGAATCTGGAGCATTTTTTCTTCTTCTTAGCCATGTTGATGACCATAAATACTCTGGTGTTCTGGTGGATATCTGACAGGTACAGTATGAGAACCTCTCATGTATCAACATAGTCATTGCAGATGAGGCAAAGGAGATGAGGAAGCCATTTTAGTTCTTTAAATATTGTGTTCAAGATTTTCAGTGAAACAAATTTGAGAATTTCCTTGACCCCTTGTGGTGACCTGAACAAAGTATCAATATAGTCTGTGCAGATGAGACAGGTGACAGTCTTGAGACGGGTGACACTATTGAGACAGGTGACAGTACTGAGACAGGTGACAGTATTGAGACAGGTGACACTATTGAGACAGGTGACAGTATTGAGACAGGTGACAATATTGAGACAGATGACAGTATTGAGACAGGTGACAGTATTGAGACAGGTGACACTATTGAGACAGGTGACAGTATTGAGACAGGTGACAATATTGAGACAGATGACAGTATTGAGACAGGTGACAGTATTGAGACAGGTGACAGTATTGAGACAGGTGACAGTATTGAGACAGGTGACAATATTGAGACAGATGACAGTATTGAGACAGGTGACAGTATTGAGACAGGTGACAATATTGAGACACATGACAGTATTGAGACAGGTGACAGTATTGAGACAGGTGACAGTATTGAGACAGGTGACAGTATTGAGACAGGTGACAGTATTGAGACATGGATATGATGTGGGAGTGTATTATATACTGCTATTAGTCTACATGGATATGATGTGGGAGTGTGTTATGTACTGTCTATTAGTCTACATGGATATGATGTGGGAGTGTGTTATGTACTGTCTACATGGATATGATGTGGGAGTGTGTTATGTACTGTCTATTAGTCTACATGGATATGATGTGGGAGTGTATTATGTACTGTCTATTAGTCTACATGGATATGATATGGGAGTGTGTTATGTACTGTCTATTAGTCTACATGGATATGATGTGGTAGTGTGTTATGTACTGTCTATTAGTCTACATGGATATGATGTGGGAGTGTGTTATGTACTGTCTATTAGTCTACATGGTGTGGTATCCCAGGAGGTCTACCCCGTCTCTGTGTCAAGCTCTGCACGCTCAACCCAACACCCCACGGTTTACCACAATAGATATGATGTGGGAGTGTGTTATGTACTGTCTATTAGTCTAAATGGATATGATGTGGGAGTGTGTTATGTACTGTCTATTAGTCTAAATGGATATGATGTGGGAGTGTGTTATGTACTGTCTATTAGTCTAAATGGATATGATGTGGGAGTGTGTTATGTACTGTCTATTAGTCTAAATGGATATGATGTGGGAGTGTATTATGTACTGTCTATTAGTCTACATGGATATGATGTGGTAGTGTGTTATGTACTGTCTATTAGTCTACATGGACATGATGTGGGAGTGTGTTATGTACTGTCTATTAGTCTAAATGGACATGATGTGCGAGTGTGTTATGTACTGTCTATTAGTCTACATGGACATGATGTGGGAGTGTATTATGTACTGTCTATTAGTGTACATGGACATGATGTGGGAGTGTAGTATGTACTGTCTATTAGTGTACATGGATATGATGTGGGAGTGTATTATGTACTGTCTATTAGTCTACATGGATATGATGTGGGAGTGTATTATGTACTGTCTATTAGTGTACATGGATATGATGTGGGAGTGTGTTATGTACTGTCTATTAGTCTACATGGATATGATGTGGGAGTGTGTTATGTACTGTCTATTAGTCTACATGGATATGATGTGGGAGTGTGTTATGTACTGTCTATTAGTCTACATGGATATGATGTGGGAGTGTGTTATGTACTGTCTATTAGTCTACATGGATATGATGTGGGAGTGTGTTATGTACTGTCTATTAGTCTACATGGATATGATGTGGGAGATTGTTGTGTCATCTATTTATCTAAATGGAATACTGGTACATAGATTACTGGAAATAGTTGATTAATTGTGTCAATGAACATTACATTATGACAATATGATATTCTAATGAGTCAACCACTAACGTTACAATATGATATTCTAATGAGTCAACCACTAACATTACAATATGAATTCTAATATGTCAACCACTAACATTACACTATGATATTCTAATTTTCTAATGAGGCAATCACAAACATTACAATATGATATTCTAATATTCTGAGGCAACCACTTACGCTACAGTATGATATTCTAATGTATGATATTCTAATATTGTAATGAGTCAACCACTAACATTATACTATGATATTCTAACATTCTAAAGAGGCAACCACTAACATTACAGTATGATATTCTAATGTATGATATTATAATATTTTAATGAGTCAACCACTAACATTATAGTATGATATTCTAATATTGTAATGAGTCAACTGCTAACATTACAATGTGACATTCTAAAATTCTAATGAGGAAACCACTAACATTACAGTATCATATTCTATTATTCTAATCTACACCCTATTCCCTATGTAGTGCACTACTTTTGATCTGGTCAGAAGTAGCCTAGTGCACTACGTAGGGAACAGGGTGTCATTTTGGGACAGTTTCAGTAGTCTATCTTTATCTCATCTGTCTTCTATATTATTGTAACGATTGTCTATGTCATCCTCCTCATCGGACGAGGAGAGGCGAGAAGGATCGGACCAATATGCAGCGTAGGTTGAATCCATAATGATTTATTTAAAGACGAACACGAAGCACACTTGAACAACTACAAAATAACAAACGACGTAAACAGACCTGAACATGAGAACTTACAGACAACGAAGAACGCACGAACAGGAACAAACGAAACAGTACCGTGTGGTGCAACAAACACAGACACAGCAACAATCACCCACAAACAAACAGTGTGAACAGCCTACCTTAATATAGTTCTCAATCAGAGGAAACGTAAAACACCTGCCCCTGATTGAGAACCATATCAGGCTAATTAACAATAAACCTAAACATAGAAACACATAACATAGAATGCCCACCCCAACTCACGCCCTGACCATACTAAACAAATACAAAAACAAGGGAAAACAGGTCAGGAACGTGACAATTATGTTCTTCTCTCCTCCTCTCTCTTCCTCTCCTCCTGGCTCTATTATATCATCCACACTACAAGCCAGATTAAACACAATCCATTTAAAAGTTAAAAACACACATTGGAAAAAATAACAAAGAAAACTATTACTAGATGAAGTTTAGTGTAATATTTTTTATTTCCCATCACCATAAATCATATTTAAATCACTGAACAGTAGCAGATGTAACTTCATCTGTTCCTGACTCTGGATAGTGGATTAAAAAGACCATCAATCTCCAATTGACTGAGCAGTATGGGAGAATAAAAGATGTCAACTTTATTAAGGTCGGTTTCCCAGACAGACTAGTCTAGTACTAGGATTAATCTATGTCTGTTCCATATAGTTTAGTTAGTGATACTACCTGTTCCATATAGTTTAGTTAGTTAGTGATACTACCTGTTCCATATAGTATAGTTAGTTAGTAAGTGATACTACCTGTTCCATATAGTTTAGTTAGTTAGTGATACTACCTGTTCCATATAGTTTAGTTAGTTAGTAAGTGATACTACCTGTTCCATATAGTTTAGTTAGTTAGTGATACTACCTGTTCCATATAGTTTAGTTAGTTAGTGATACTACCTGTTCCATATAGTTTAGTTAGTTAGTGATAATACCTGTTCCATATAGTTTAGTTAGTGATACTACCTATTCCATATAGTTTAGTTAGTTAGTGATACTACCTCTTCCATAGCGTTTAGTTAGTTAGTGATATTACCTCTTCCATATAGTTTAGTTAGTTAGTTAGTTAGTTAGTAAGTAATACTACCTGTTCAATGCCACTGAGGAAAATTACATAGAGACAGAGAACCAATTGAGAAAACATATCAATGGTTCTGAATGCCAACCAATATACATCAACACCAAACATCATTGCATTTGATAAAAATAAGTAAATTACATTTTAAATCAACTCTGAAGATCAAATCAGTCAGAAAAAAATAACTGTAAAGAAAAACAGAGCATTATATCTGGGGACCATCAACACCAGCATGACTAGTATCTATGTGGGCCCAACTACAGTTTAACCAGCTCAGCTATAGACTACACCAGCATGACTAGTATCTATGTGGACCCTACTACAGTTTAACCAGCTCAGCTATAGACTACACCAGCATGACTAGTATCTATGTGGACCCTACTACAGTTTAACCAGCTCAGCTATAGACTACACCAGCATGACTAGTATCTATGTGGACCCTACTACAGTTTAACCAGCTCAGCTATAGACTACACCAGCATGACTAGTATCTATGTGGACCCTACTACAGTTTAACCAGCTCAGCTATAGACTACACCAGCATGACTAGTATCTATGTGGACCCTACTACAGTTTAACCAGCTCAGCAGTACCAGAGAGACAAAACCCAGGATAGAGGGGCTGAGTGAATGTGGTCTGGACTCTATGGAGGAGGGTCATTGTGTCAGAGACACTGTAGAAGGACCGAGTACCTGCCTTGTGATCCAGGTACACTCCTACTCTGGAGGACTGAGGGCCTGATACTTTAGTCTCAACATTGTTGTGTCTGAAAGAATAACCACCACTAAAGCACTTTAAACTCCAGGACTTGTTACTGTGTCCAAATATATTACCTCTCTGTGTTCTGCTGATGTCTTCATATGAGACTGCTGTAATAACACAAAGCCCACTCCACTCCACCTCCCAGTAACAGCATCCAGACAGACCCTCTCTACATAGAATCATCAAGTCATTTGTGAATCTGTCTGGATGGCGAGGATATTGTTGGGCTTGGCGTGAACGTGTCACCTTTGTGTTCCCTTCAGACAGAGAGAGGTGTGTGTTTGCTGTGTTTGGGTCCAGTGTGAGCTGACAGGAATCTGGGAGAAGAGCAGAGCAGAGACCAATGAGGGGAGTTTGAACAATAAGTTAAGTCAGATACTGTATCTACCCTGTCTTTGATTAGAGCACAGCAGAGATCAAATCAGAGAAATATGAAGAGTCAGATAGATACCCAGTCTTTGATTAGATCTACTATTGCTATATATTTCTAGAGGGATTGTTAGGAGTGTCAGTAAAAAGAGACTGTTAGTTACTTCAGAATAAAGAGACTCACATTGTAACAACTGTTCTCTGGTCTTGGGCTCTGGAGGCAGTACAACATCCACTATATTCACTACAGACACACAAACATGTTATCATCATACCATATTCCACATGTATATAACTACTAGGGAACTTTCAATGGTCTAAAGTTGATGTTCTTATTATTTTCAACACACCTGTAGTGGAGATCTTGGTCCATTCTCCATTCTCATACCACCCTGCATACCACTGCTGGCTTGCTTCTGAAGCTAAGCAGGGTTGGTCCTGGTCAGTCCCTGGATGGGAGACCAGGTGCTGCTGGAAGTGGTGTTGGAGGGCCAGTAGGAGGCACTCTTTCCTCTGGTCTAAACAAAGAGCCCAATGCCCCAGGGCAGTGATTGGGGACACTGCTCTGTGTAGGGTGCTGTCTTTCGGATGGGACGTTAAACGGGTGTCCTGACTCTCTGAGGTCATTAAAGATCCCATGGCACTTATCGTAAGAGTAGGGGTGTTAACCCCGGTGTCCTGGCTAAATTCCCAATCTGGCCCTCAACCATCACGGTCACCTAATAATCCCCAGTTTACAATTGGCTCATTCATCCCCCTCCTCTCCCCTGTAACTATTCCCCAGGTCGTTGCTGCAAATGAGAACGTGTTCTCAGTCAACTTACCTGGTAAAATAATGGAAAAATAAATAAGGAAGTCTTCTATTTTCTCTCTTAGTTCAGACACAGTCTTACTCACATCTCCAAAGTACTGAAGAGGACGGACAACGATGCTGGGTAAGTCTGAAGATACACTGATACTGGAGATAGACTGATAACTCTGGAGAGAGAGCGACAGAGGGACAGACAGAACAGAATGATTGAAAAGTTTAATAATAAGTTCATTTTCATATCACAAGGCAGTTTAGTTACCTGGAGGAAATGGATGTGATCCTCTGTGTGTGAGAGCTGCTCCAGCTCAGTGCTTCTCTTCCTCAGCTCAGCTATCTCCCGCTTCAGTTGCTCCAGGAGTCCTTCAGCTTGACTCACTTGAGCCTTCTCATGGACTCTGATCAGCTCCTTCACCTCAGAGCGCCTTCTCTCAATGGAGCGGTTCAGCGCAGTAAAAATCCTCTCACTGTCCTCCACTGCTGCCTGTGCAGAGTGCTGTTAAGACAGATACAGAGAGACAGAGAGAGAGAGAAGGCTCCATTTTAAACAGTCTATTATCTTTCTAACTGGGAGCCCAAGCAGCCTGTTTCCCAGAGTGGGGCTTAGGGGGATTGGAGAGGGGCCCCTCTACCTCTTGTTGACTGGAGGAGAGAAGTGAAATGGTGTGTCTCCTCTGGTCAACAATACTCACCTTGAAAGACTCCACAGCCTGTTGGAGCTCCTTCAGCTCCTTCTCTCTCTCCTGGAATCTCTGCTGGACCTTCTGCTGACTCATGCCCAGCTGCCTCTGTGGAAAATCACTCTTCAATGAGCTATCAAGCTTTATTTGTCCAGTAGATCAACCGTATAGTATTGTGACATAGGGCCCATGGAGAGGATTGTCTAAAATCTTAAGGAAGTCCCTTTGCAATATAGTATTAGTATGTTGCTATGTGAATGATAACAGTTTTACAATAGGCCTGAATGTATCAAGGGAATGAGAGTGAACTTTGGACTCGGTGATACAGTGTATCTGTTATCAGTGTACAATGGATGACCATTTGGAGAACCTGGGTTAACATATCTATATACTCAATGTTTGTGTTAATATTTATTATGCTGAGGATCGATTTCATTTTAATTCTCTCATATTCAAACAGCCTTAGTTTCTACTGTATCTTTACTTCTTTGTTTATCAGACAGTCACCAACAAGTTGTTCTGGTCTTACCTGTATCTCAGTCCTCTCTGCTGCAGCTGACACTGTATCGTGGCCTTGATGTTCATCCATTGTACACAGCAGACAGATACACTGCTGATCGGTACGACAGTAAACCTCCAGCAGTTTGTCATGATGAGAGCAGATCTTCTCCTGTAGTTGTGCGGTGGCTTTGACCAGCTTGTGCTTCTTGAAAGCAGGAGATTCATAGTGAGGTTGGAGGTGAGTCTCACAGTAAGAGGCCAGACACGCCAGACAGGACATGAGGGCTTTCTGCTTTCTGATCCCAGTGCAGACATCACACACCACATCTCCAGGTCCAGCATAGCACAGAGCAGGAGGGAGAGCAGCCTGGAGTCCTGTCTTCTTCAGTTTCTCCACCACCTCAGCCAACATGTTATTTTTCCTCAGAGTAGGCCTTGGAGTGAAGGTCTGTCTGCACTGAGGACAGCTATAGACTTTTAGAACATCCTGATCCCAGCAGTCTTCAATACAGCTTCTACAGTAACTGTGTCCACAGGGGATGGTAACTGGTTCCTTCAGTAGATCCAGACAGACAGAACAACAGAACTGGTCCGGGTCCAGCTGAACTCCCTGCTGAGCCATTTGGACGGTTGTTCACTCACACACAGACTGTTGACAACGAGACTCAGATCAGTTTTGTTTCGTAAGAAGAGAGTTTGTGGGAGGAGGATGGACTTCCTGGTTCTGCCAGAGGGGTGTGGTTAGGAGGAGAGAGGGAGGGATTAGAGGGAGAGAGAGAATGGCATGCAACCAAGAGAGACAAATAGTTTTGTTCCAGGTGATGGCCTCAAGTTTAATATGGAATAAATAAAAAAATGAACTTTCTCAAATATGAGTTGTTAGAATAAATTAAGTACAGTCCCTTTAGAAAGTACTGACAAAATGTGATTCAAATGGGACTAATTGTCATTGTTTGTCAATTATCTACACAAGATATTCTGTAATGTCAAAGTGGAAGAAAAATTCTAACATTTGTAAAAAATAAAAATACATGAAAAATAAAAAATGTATATATCTTGATTAGATAAGTATTCAACCCCCTGAGTCAATACATGTTAGAATTACCTTTGGCAGCGATTACAGCTGTGAGTCTTTCTGGGTAAGTGACTAAGAGCTTTCCTGGATTGTGCAATATTTGCCCATTATTCTTTTCAGAATTCTTCAAGTTCTGTCCATATGGTTGTTGATCATTGCTAGACAACCATTTTTCAGGTCATATATTTTCAAGCACATTTAAGTCAAAACTGTAACTCGGCCACTCAGGAACATTCACTGCCTTCTTGGTAAACAACTTCAGTGTAGATTTGGCCTTGTGTTAAGGGTTATTGACTTGCTTAAAGGTAAATTCATCTCCCAGTGTCTGGTAGAAAGCAGAATGAATCAGGTTTTCCTCTAGGATTTTCCCTGTGCTTAGCTCCATTCCGTTCGTTTTTTATCCTGAAAAACTCCCCAGTCCTTAAACTTCGATTACAAGCATACCCATAACATGATGCAGCCACCACTTTGATTGAAAATATGGAGAATGGTACTCAGTAATGTGTTGTATTGGATTTGCCCCAAACATAACACTTTGTATTCAGGACATAAAAAGAATTGCTTAGACACATTTTCTGCAGTATTACTATAGTGGAAGAGAACGGGGGATACCTAGTCAGTTGTCCAACTGAATGTATTCAACTCTGTTGTTACAAACAGGATGCATATTTTGTGATATTTGTATTCTGTACAGGCTTCCTTCTTTTCACTCGTAGAGTAACTACAATGTTGTTGATCCATTCTCAGTTTTCTCCCATCACAGCCGTTAAACTGTGTAACTGTTTTTAAAAAACCCTAGAGTTGATATCCACTCCCCAGCAGAAATCAAATTAGCATAATAAAAACATTCCCATTAAAAACATCCCCATTAGGTGTCTGTTTTTTTGCATGGGCTGTGTCTCAATCCACCACATCCGCTGATGTCACCTTTCCTCATCTGCAGTGAAAGGTGGCAGAGCTACAGCTGTGTTTGTCAGACCATGCTACATCCCGAAAATTGGTCTTCTCACAAAAACGTATGCAGCGTCCGAACGATTTGGCCAACAAAACCTCCTTGGAAACATGAGACTCTCACGAACACAACAGGGTTCTATGTTTTGCTCAACAACCCCCACAAGCTTCACAGGACTCGTCTGAAGTCAAAACCGCCGATCAGCCAACTTCTGTCTTCAGTGTCATAACAGTTTAGGCTATCAATGAGACAGATATATCACCAGATGTATAAATGTGAAGCATCCGGTTGGCCTTATTTTGAACCCAGTCAGTTATATTGGTGCTGCGATCTTTAAGTATGAGGTCAAAGGGGCTGAAATCTAGCCAAGATGGTACAATGAACCACACTCTTTCTATGAATAATGTTTTTTATTTGTATTTTTAAACAAATTCAAAGCTGGCCACATTTAAATCGGATTCATCCTACGGGTCGTATTTTGCCCACCCCTGATCAAGACCATGCTAAATTAGAAATGGTGGTTTGGTGCCTGACTCAAAGATAAGACACTGCTGTGCTCCACAACTAAGGCTGCCTAACCAGCGTAACAGATACATCTCTTTATATGGCTCTGGGGCACATCTACAGTGCATTCAGAAAGTATTCAGACCCCTTGACTTTTTCCACAATGTGTTACGTTACAGATTTATTCTAAAATTGATTAAATAGTTTGTTCCCTTCCTCAATCGACAAACATAATAAGAAAGCAAAAACAGGTTTTTAGAAATGTTTGGTAAATTATTTATTTTTTAAACGGAAATGTCATAAGTATTCAGACCCATTGCTCAGTACTTTGTTTAAGCACCTTGAGCAGCGATTACAGCCTCGAGTCTTCTTGGGTATGACACTACAAGCTTGGCACACCTGTATTTGTGGAGTTTATTTTCTGCAGATTCATTCAGATGACCATCCTACCCATGCTAGATTACGAAGACAAAATGTGTTGATCGGCAGGTAAGGGTTTCGTGTCTTTGGCTATGCCGGATTAAGTGATATGACATGCTATTCTATAAAATAATTTTTCTGTAATTAATATTACCTGATTAAGCTAATCAGGTAAATAATTAACTAGAAAGTCGGGGCACCACGAAATAATGTTTATAGAGCTGTTATCTTCCGAATAAACTCTTAAAGACCTAGTCATCTTTTACCTCAATAGCAGTCTATATTTAATCGTCACCTTGTTAAGTCTCATCTGAAAGTTGTAAATTCTTGGATATCTTCACGAACCCTGGCTAACAAGTTGAATCGGCAATACAAAATTTGGTTTAATTATTTATTTACTAAATACCTAACTAATCACACAGAATTACATATACACAGAATAGATCATGCATTGATTACAAATTATGTCATAAAGAAAACGTCCCTGGTGGACGGAGCCGACATGATGGCTGATTACACAAAGGAAAGGGGGTTGGGTTTGAGTGAAAGAGTGAAAGACTGAAGAACAAAGGGAGAAGCTATGCTGTCGTAAATACAGTATCTTATATATTCTAAATTACCGCCCATTTGAAAAAGGAGAATGCAATAAATATTTACGCAGCAAATGTAAATGTGGGATAGGAGAGGACGGGCAGAGTAGCTGTTCTACCACACGACGACGGTACTACCAAGTACCCATTCTACCACCAGATATTCTTCAGAGGACCAGAGATCCATAAAGGACAAACCGGCCTTCCATCGCCGACCAATCTACCAATCTACCGCTTCGGTAGATTGGTCGGCGATGGAAGGCCGGTTTGTCCTTTATGGATCTCTGGTCCTCTGAAGAATATCTGGTGGTAGAATGGGTACTTGGTAGTACCGTCGTCGTGTGGTAGAACAGCTACTCTGCCCGTCCTCTCCTATCCCACATTTACATTTGCTGCGCTAACGCGACGGCTAGGAGGTATCACTTCTTTAGTGAATAAGAGTTCAAAGTTCATACCAAGTTGCCATACTTTAGGCTCATGCTATATTCTGGCTGGTATAGTCGAAATTCATCCTTCCGGGGTGTAGGTCGTCACCTTCTCATTGAAATTTGATGCTAATTTCGTTAGGTTCTCTAAGGTTGGCTTAGTTCTGTAGGTGGTCTTTGTCCTTTCAACGTGGGGACCTCAAGTCCACACGTCCTTGGAACAGCTTATTATGTGATCCCTTTAAACATAGGACTGTCGCCCTAACGTCCTCGGAACAGAAAGTTACATTTTCGTCAAGGGCTTTATATGGGAGGGGAGAGAAGGGCGTGTGTCATAGTTTATAACCAATGTCTGTTCACACGGGCAGGGCCACTGAGTTGAGCATAGTTTACTCTATGACAAACCATTCTCTAATTAAGAAGCTAAATTACATGTCATCTTTTCACAAATAGTTTCATATTTAAACATTTAAATTGCACAACAATTCAATGTGAGTCTGATAACTATAATGTGTAGACTTTCCAAGATACAGTTTATGTCGTCCTATCATCAGTAATAATGTCTCAGACGCCAACTGATCTGGCATCATATTCATTTAGTACCAATGCAAATTTTCAGCTGGTTGGATTACCGAAATATGGTTCCTTTCCCCCCACCTTTTGATGTTCCCAGACTCTCTATGTTTAACAAAGGCTTTTCAAGAGTCCTTCTGTAGAGTCAAGAGAGAGGAAAGGGAGAAAGGTATTTATGGGGGGGTAATAAACCTCACCCACAGGCCAACGTCATGACAGGGTGCTCCCGCGCGGCTAGATGTTCTTTACCATTCGGCCTTCAGATTTGCCACCAATGCTCCTTATAGGACACATCACTGCACTCTATACTCCTCCGTAAACGGGTAATATCTGTATACCCGTCACAAGATGCTTATTTATAAAACCCTCTTAGGCCTCACTCCCCCTATCTGAGATATCTACTGCAGCCCTGATCCTCCACATACAACACCCATTCTGCTAGTCACATTCTGTTAAAGGTCCCCAAAGCCCACACATCCCTGGGTCTTTCTTCTTTTCAGTTCACTGCAGCTAGTGACTGGAACGAGCTGCAACAAACACTCAAAAACTGGACAGTTTTATCTCAATCTCTTCATTCAAAGACTCAATCATGGACACTCTTACTGACAGTTGTGTCACATGGAATGACGCTGGAGAGACGAAGCAGGTACGGGGAGTAAACATTTAATAAATAACGGACATGGAACGAGACAGGAACAGCGTCAACAAACTAGTAATACAAACAAAAGACAATCAATGCAGCAGCAGGGAACAGAGCAGGGAACTGACAAATATAGGGGAGGAAATAAACAGGTGATGAGTGAGTCCAGGTGAGTCCAATAACGCTGATGCGCGTGATGAGGGAAGGCAGGTGTGCGTAATGGATGAATAGGAGTGAGTGATGCAGGGTAACGTGGCGCCCTCAAGCGCCAGAGGGGGGAGGAGCGGAAGCAGACATGACAAGTTGTGGCTGCTTTGCGTGATGTATTGTTGTCTCTACCTTCTTGCCCTTTGTGTTATTGTCTGTACCCAATAATGTTTGTACCATGTTTTGTGCTGCTACCATGTTGTGTTGCTACTATGTTGTTGTCATGTTGTGTTGCTACCATGCTGTGTTGTCATGTTGCTGCCTTGCTATGTGGTCTTAGGTCTCTCTTCATGTAGTGTTGTCTCTCTTGTCGTTATGCGTGTTTTGGCCTATATACAGTGGGGAGAACAAGTATTTGATACACTGCCGATTTTGCAGGTTTTCCTACTTACAAAGCATGTAGAGGTCTGTCATTTTTATCATAGGTACACTTCAACTGTGAGAGACGGAATCTAAAACAAAAATCCAGAAAATCACATTGTATGATTTTTAAGTAATTAATTTGCATTTTATTGCATGACATAAGTATTTGATCACCTACCAACCAGTAAGAATTCCGGCTCTCACAGACCTGTTAGTTTTTCTTTAAGAAGCCCTCCTGTTCTCCACTCATTACCTGTATTAACTGCACCTGTTTGAACTCGTTACCTGTATAAAAGACACCTGTCCACACACTCAATCAAACAGACTCCAACCTCTCCACAATGGCCAAGACCAGAGAGCTGTGTAAGGACATCAGGGATAAATTGTAGACCTGTACAAGGCTGGGATGGGCTACAGGACAATAGCCAAGCAGCTTGGTGAGAAGGCAACAACTGTTGGCACAATTATTAGAAAATGGAAGAAGTTCAAGATGACGGTCAATCACCCTCGGTCTGGGGCTCCATGCAAGATCTCACCTCGTGGGGCATCAATGATCATGAGGAATGTGAGGGATCAGCCCAGAATTACACGGCAGGACCTGGTCAATGACCTGAAGAGAGCTGGGACCACAGTCTCAAAGAAAACCATTAGTAACACACTACGCCGTCATGGATTAAAATCCTGCAGCGCACGCAAGGTCCCCCTGCTCAAGCCAGCGCATGTCCAGGCCCGTCTGAAGTTTGCCAATGACCATCTGGATGATCCAGAGGAGGAATGGGAGAAGGTCATGTGGTCTGATGAGACAAAAATAGAGCTTTTTGCTCTAAACTCCACTCGCCGTGTTTGGAGGAATAGAAGGATGAGTACAACCCCAAGAACACCATCCCAACCGTGAAGCATGGAGGTGGAAACATCATTCTTTGGGGATGCTTTTCTGCAAAGGGGACAGGACGACTGCACCGTATTGAGGGGAGGATGGATGGGGCCATGTATCGCGAGATCTTGACCAACAACCTCCTTCCCTCAGTAAGAGCATTGAAGATGGGTCGTGGCTGGGTCTTCCAGCATGACAACGACCCGAAACACACAGCCAGGGCAACTAAGGAGTGGCTCTGTAAGAAGCATCTCAAGGTCCTGGAGTGGCCTAGCCAGTCTCCAGACCTGAACCCAATAGAAAATCTTTGGAGGGAGCCGAAAGTCCGTATTGCCCAGCGACAACCCCGAAACCTGAAGGATCTGGAGAAGGTCTGTAGGGAGGAGTGGGCCAAAATCCCTGCTGCAGTGTGTGCAAACCTGGTCAAGAACTACAGGAAACGTATGATCTCTGTAATTGCAAACTAAGGTTTCTGTACCAAATATTCAGTTCTGCTTTTCTGATGTATCAAATACTTATGTCATGCAATAAAATGCAAATTAATTACTTAAAAATCATACAATGTGATTTTCTGGATTTTTGTTTTAGATTCCTTCTCTCACAGTTGAAGTGTACCTATGATAAAAAATTACAGACCTCTACATGCTTTGTAAGTAGGAAAACCTGCAAAATTGTCAGTGTATCAAATACTTGTTCTCCCCACTGTATATAGAGAGAGAGATTTTAATCCCAGCCCCCGTCCCCACAGGAGGCCTTTTGCCTTTAGGTAGGTTGTCATTGTAAAAAATAATTTGTTCTTAACTGACTTGCCTAATTAAATAAAAGGTTAAATAAATAAAATAAATACAAAATTAAGATCCTCTCAAGCTCTGTCAGGTTGGATGGGGAGCGTCGCTGCACAGCTATTTTCAGGTCTTTCCAGAGATGTTAGATCGGGTTCAACTCTGGCTGGGCCACTGAAGGACATTGAGACTTGTCCCGAAGCCACTATTGCGTTGTCTTGGCTGTGTGCTTAGGATCTCGCTGTACTTTGCTCCACTCATCTTTCCCTCGATCCTGACTAGTCTCCCAGTCCCTGCCGCTGAATATCAACTCCACAGCATGATGCTGCCCCCACCATTCTTCACAGAAGCGATGGTATTGGCCAGGTTATGAGCGGTGCCTGGTTTCCTCCAGACGTGACGCTTCGCATTCAGGCCAAAGAGTTCAATGTTGGTTTCATCAGACCAGAGAATCTTGTATCTCACGGTCTGAGAGTCCTTTAGCTGCCTTTTGGTAAATTCCAAGTGGGCCTGCCAAGTGCTTTTTACTGAGGACTGGCTTCCATCTGGCCACTCTACCATAAAGGCCTGATTGGTGGAGTGCTGCATAGATGGTTGGACTTCTTGGAGTTTCTCCCATTCCTACAGTGGAACTCTGGAACTCTGTCATAGTAACCATTGGGTTCTTGGTCAGCTCTGGGAAGAGTCTTGGTGGTGCCAAACTTTTTCCATTTAAGAATGATGGAGGCCACTGTGTTCTTGGGGACCTTCAATGCTGCAGAAGTTTTTTGGTGCACTTCCCCAGATCTGTGCCTCGACACAATCCTGTCTTGGAGCTCTACGGACAATTCCTTCAACCTCATGGCTTGGTTTTTGCTCTGACATGCACTGTCAAATGTAAGACCTTATATAGACAGGTGTGTGCCTTTCCAAATCATGTCCAGTCAATTGGATTTACCACAGGTGGACTCCAATCAAGTTGTAGAAACATCTCAAGGATGATCAATGGAAACAGGATGCAACTGAGCTCAATTTCGAGTCTCATAGCAAAAAATGTAAGTAACAAGCAGTAAAATAACAATAGCGAGACTATATACATGGAGGTACCGGTACAGAGTCAATGAGCGGGGGCACCGGTTAGTCGAGGTAATTGAGGTAATATGTACACGTAGGTAGAGTTATTAAAGTGACTATGTACAGATAATAACAACAGAGAGTAGCAGCGGTGTAAAAGAGGGGGGCAATGCAAATAGTCTGGGTAGCCATTTGATTAGATGTTCAGGAGTCTTTTGGCTTGGGGGTAGAAGCTTTTAAGAAGCCCTTTGGACCTAGACTTTGCGCTCCGGTACAGCTTGCGGTGCGATAGCAGCGAGAACAGTCCATGACTAGGGTGTCTGGAGTCTTTGACAATTTATAGGGCCTTCCTCTGACACCGCCTGGTATAGAGGTCCTGGATGGCAGGAAGCTTGGCCCCAGCGATGTACTGCGCTGTACGCACTACCTTCTGTAGTGCCTTGCGGTAGGAGGCCGAGCAGTTGCCATACCAGGCATTGATGCAACCAGTCAGGATGCTCTCGATGGTGCAGCTGTTGAAATTGAGGATCTGAGGACCCATGCCAAATCTTTTCAGTCTCCGGAGGCGGAAATAGGATATATCGTGCCCTCTTCATGACTGTCTTGGTGTGCATGGACCATGATAGTTTTTTGGTGATGTGGACACCAAGGAACTTGAAGCTCTCAACCTGCTCCACTACAGCCCCGTCGATGAGAATGGGGGAGTGCTCGGTCCTCCTTTTCCTGTAGTCCACAATAATTTCCTTTGTCCTGATCACGTTGAGGGAGAGGCTGTTGTCCTGGCACCACACGGCCAGGTCTCTGACCTCCTCTCTATAGGCTGTCTCATCGTTGTGTCATCGGCAAACTTAATGATGCTGTTGGAGTCATGCCTGGCCATGCAGTCATGAGTGAACAGGGAGTACAGGAGGGGACTGAGCCCGCATCCCCGAGGGGCCCCTGTGTTGAGGATCAGTGTGGCGGATGTGTTGTTACCTACCCTTACCACCTGGGGGCGGCCCGTCAGGCAGTCCAGGATCCAGTTGCAGAGGGAGGTGTTTAGTCCCAGGGTCCTTAGCTTAGTGATGAGCTTTGAGGGCAATATGGTGTTGAACACTGAGCTGTAGTCAATGAATAGCATTCTCACGTAGTTGTTCCTTTTGTCCAGGTGGGAAAGGGCAGTGTGGAGTGCAATAAAGATTGCATCAGCTGTGGATCTGTTGGGGCGGTATGCAAATTGGAGTGGGTCTAGAGTTTCTGGGATAATGGTGTTGATGTGAGCCATGTTCTTGGGCAGTGTTCTAGTGTTCTTGGGCACAGGGACTATGGTGATCTGCTTAAAACATGTTGGTATTACAGACTCGGACAGGAAGACATTGAACATGTCACTGAAGACACTGCGGAGAGCGTGATCACACAGTCTTCTGGAACAGCTGGTGCTCTCATGCATGTTTCAATGTTATTTGCCTCAAAGCGAGTATAGAAGTAGTTTAGCTTGTTTAGCTCGTCTGGTAGGCTCATGTCACTGGGCAGCTCTCGGCTGTGCTTCCCTTTGTAGTCTGTAATGATTTGTAAGCCCTGCCACATCCGACGAGCGTCAGAGCCGGTGTAGTACGGTTCAATCTTAGTCCTGTATTGATGCTTTGCCTGTTTGATGGTTCGTCGGGTGACCAGACTAGTCCTAGAATAAAAGCATGTTCAACAGAGATTTCCCATTTAAAGTTATTTTTTTGTCCAAGACTAAGCTTACTAATCTGCGTCTGGGAAACCAGCCCTAAGAGTTTAAAGCTGGAATCTGTACTTAGTGAAAATTCCACGTCCAATTGCGATATTACACGAAAGCTACTCATGCATCATTGCACATGTGATAGAAAAGCAGAGTATATACTGCAAATTGTTTTCCCCACGATGCTGAATGCTCCTCTCCTCTGATTCATTAACAATAAAAAATATATTACAAATGCGCTTGGGCAAACAGTGGCTCTGTTTCAACTTATATCCGAATTTCAGCTTGAGGGGATTTCCTGACATAAGAATCATATTTTCTTGGATATGATTTTTTTGAATTGTTAGTCTTTACATTAAATGAATGAATACAGTGGCTCACCTCAAGCTCCGGAGGGGAAAATGCGCTGGGTACCCGGTACATGATGTCAGTGTTCACCTGGATACTGACTTTAATGAAGCACACCTCGTGGAAGTTGAGTGTGCTTTCCCGTAGACCGACATCAATCTCACCTGAGAACGGGGAAACGGTGACCTTCAGATCAATATGAGGCAGTTCGTTACTTATGGCACCGTCAACGTAGCGCTGAACGGACAGACAGAAAAGGTTATAAGACTACTATGACTCATAATAGTGACAAATGATTCAATCAATGTTACAGGGAATGGAATGGCCGAGGAGAGCGCAAGAAAGTCAAGATGAGCGGCAGAGTGTCATGAGATATTTACTCACCACTCCACGGTAAGAAGGTGGGATCACACAACACTAAAATGGGATGAAGCAGCTACACAGACCGGCCTAGAAAACATAATGAACTTCAGTCCCACATTGGACACGTGTGAAAGGGCTAAGTGAACTTACCAGGTAGTCTAATGCAGCCTTTGTTGTGGGGGTAGTAATGAAAGTTTAATGATGACACTACAAAGAGCAACAAGAAAAGAGCAACAATTCGGTCCAATTCTAGTGGCTTTCATGATGGGCTCATGAGAGGACCAACCCATTCTACAGTACCTCTACATTGTTGTCAAACTCTGACACAAGAACAATCTTTCCGTCGGACACTCTGGTGAGGGACACACAGAGTCTTCCAAAGGCACTGAGGTGAACATCAGCTGGAAGGTCACACTCCATGGAATCACAGACCATCTTCATCAGATTAAAAGAGGGGAGCAGGGGCCCAGTTTACACTTCCTGGCCTCTCTGGACATTCACATCAAATTCTTACAGCTCTGTTCTGGAAAGGGACACATTTGCATTTGATACTGTAGCAACCTTCATACACCACATTTTTTTTATTTTTTATTGTTGGACATAAGACTAAAAACAACAGCAAATCAGCTCCAAGTGAAATTGATTTTGGATTTCTGTTCCAAAGTATTCCCACGCATAATAGAGAGACAGTACGTATATGTGATCGCTTCTTGCGGTCAATTTGCAGTCTACAAATTATTTATAATTATGTTTGGAACCCTTGATCATCCGCTCAAGAAAAAACAAAAGGCCCTCGGCTGAATGTAGTTGATGATCGCTGACCTAGGGCCTCATTTATCAAAGGTTTGTGTTTGATACTGTTGCAACCTGAATCTAGTTGTTGACCCCAAAGGTGCGAACACAGAAAAAAGACTAAACCTTGCGTACAGCATTTTTCCCATGAAGGTTGGTATTTATCAATTCTGAACTTGACGTACAGCTCAGACAATACTTACGCACAACTATTAGTGGTTGAAGAATTGTATTTCAAGCAAATATTGTTATTTTGGGTGAAATGTCAGCGTTTGACGAGCGGGAATTATAATAATGGTAAGCTAATAAAAACATTCAAATGTAATGCTAAAAGAGATGCATTTGCCATTAGTAAGGAGACGGCATAGCAACATATAGCCTCATATGTTTCCTTGAATTGTATTATATCTAAATCACTATCAGATGTTCTGACATGACTGGTTTATTCCCGCTGCACAACAAAAATTTGACTACCATTTATCTATCGCTCATTCAATAGCCAAGCATTCTTGAAAGTAAAGTAGACAGGTAGCCTATGGTCATTTCCACGTGAAAGGCCCTATGAGCACCAACATGTGAAGTTCATAGAAGTATGTCAAATTGGGGATCAAATGAAAACTTTAAAACTCGTTTTTCAACCACTCCACAAATTTCTCGTTAACAAACTATAGTTTTGGCAAGTCGGTTAGGACTTCTACTTTGTGCATGACACAAGTAATCTTTCCAACAATTGTTTACAGATGGATTATTTCACTTATAATTCACTGTATCACAATTCCAGTGGGTCAGAAGTTTACATAAACTAAGTAGACTGTGCCTTTAAACAGCTTGGAAAATGCCAGAAAATGATGTCATGGCTTTAGAAGCTTCTGATAGGCTAATTGATCTATCGGACCTTGTAGTCATAGCAGATAATATTAACATTTTTGGTGACTTTAATATTCACATGGAAAAGTCCACAGACCCACTCCAAAAGGCTTTTGGAGCCATCATCGACTCAGTGGGTTTTGTCCAACATGTCTCCGGACCTACTCACTGCCACAGTCATACTCTGGACCTAGTTTTGTCCCATGGAATAAATGTTGTGGATCTTTAACGTTTTTCCTCATAATCCTGGACTATCGGACCACCATTTTATTACGTTTGCAATCGCAACAAATAATCTGCTCAGGCCCCAACCAAGGAGCATCAAAAGTTGTGCTATAAATTCTCAGACAACCCAAAGATTCCTTGATGCCCTTCCAGACTCCCTCTGCCTGCCCAAGGACGTCAGAGGACAAAAATCAGTTAACCACCTAACTGAGGAACTCAAATTAACCTTGCGCAATACCCTAGATGCAGTTGCACCCCTAAAAACTAAAAACATTTGTCATAAGAAACTAGCTCCCTGGTATACAGAAAATACCCGAGCTCTGAAGCAAGCTTCCAGAATATTGGAACGGAAATGGCGCCACACCAAACTGGAAGTCTTCCGACTAGCTTGGAAAGACAGTACCGTGCAGTATCGAAGAGCCCTCACTGCTGCTTGATCATCCTATTTTTCCAACTTAATTGAGGAAAATAAGAACAATCCAAAATTTATTTTTGATACTGTCGCAAAGCTAACTAAAAAGCAGCATTCCCCAAGAGAGGATGACTTTCACTTCAGCAGTAATACATTCATGAACTTCTTTGAAGAAAAGATCATGATCATTAGAAAGCAAATTACGGACTCCTCTTTAAATCTGCGCATTCCTCCAAAGCTCAGTTGTCCTGAGTCTGCACAACTCTGCCAGGACCTAGGATCAAGGGAGACACTCAAGTGTTTTAGTACTATATCTCTTGACACAGTGATGAAAATAATCATGGCCTCTAAACCTTCAAGCTGCATACTGGACCCTATTCCAACTAAACTACTGAAAGAGCTGATTCCTGTGCTTGGCCCTCCTATGTTGAACATAATAAACGGCTCTCTATCCACCGGATGTGTACCAAACTCACTAAAAGTGGCAGTAATAAAGGCTCTCTTGAAAAAGTCAAACCTTGATCCAGAAAATATAAAAAACTATCGGCCTATATCGAATCTCCCATTCCTCTCAACATTTTTAGAAAAAGCTGTTGCGCAGCAACTCACTGCCTTCCTGAAGACAAACAATGTATACCAAATGCTTCAGTCTGGTTTTAGACCCCATCATAGCACTGAGACTGCACTTGTGAAGGTGATAAATTACCTTTTAATGGCATCAGACCGAGGCTCTGCATCTGTCCTCGTGCTCCTAGACCTTAGTGCTGATTTTGATACCATCGATCACCACATTCTTTTGGAGAGATTGGAAACCCAAATTGGTCTACATGGACAAGTTCTGGCCTGGTTTAGATCTTATCTGTCGGAAAGATATCAGTTTGTCTCCGTGAATGGTTTGTCCTCTGACAAATCAACTGTAAATTTCGGTGTTCCTCAAGGTTCCGTTTTAGGACCACTATTGTTTTCACTATATATTTTACCTCTTGGGGATGTCATTCGAAAACATAATGTTAACTTTCACTGCTATGCGGATGACACACAGCTGTACATTTCAAGGAAACATGGTGAAGCCCCAAAATTGCCCTCGCTGGAAGCCTGTATTTCAGACATAAGGAAGTGGATGGCTGCAAACGTTCTACTTTTAAACTCGGACAAAACAGAGATGCTTGTTCTAAGTCCCAAGAAACAATGAGATCTTCTGTTGAATCTGACAATTAATCTTGATGGTTGTACAGTCGTCTCAAAGAAAACTGTGAAGGACCTCGGCATTACTCTGGACCCTGATCTCTCTTTTGACGAACATATCAAGACTGTTTCAAGGACAGCTTTTTTCCATTTACGTAACATTGCAAAAATCAGATATTTTCTGTCGAAAAATGATGCAGAAAAATTAATCCATGCTTTTGTTACTTCTAGGTTAGACTACTGCAATGCTCTACTTTCCAGCTACCTGGATAAAGCACTGAATAAACTTCAGTTAGTGCTAAATACAGCTGCTAGAATCGTGACTAGAACCAAAAAATATGATCATATTACTCCAGGTAGGCTTGCTCCTACCTATCTTTCCGATTTGGTCCTGCCGTACATACCTACACGTACACTATGGTCACAAGACGCAGGCCTCCTAAGTGTCCCTAGAATCTCTAAGCAAACAGCTGGAGGCAGGGCTTTCTCCTATAGAGCTCCATTTTTATTAAATGGTCTGCCTACCCATGTGAGAGATGCAGACTCGGTCTCAACCTTTAAGTCTTTATTGAAGACTCATCTCTTCAGTAGGTCCTATGATTGAGTGTAGTCTGGCCCAGGAGTGTGAAGGTGAACGGAAAGGCACTGGAGCAACGAATCGCCCTTGCTGTCTCTGCCTGGCCGGTTCCCCTCTCTCCACTGGGATTCTCTGCCTCTAACCCTATTACAGGGGCTGAGTCACTGGCTTACTGGTGCTCTTCCATGCCGTCCCTAGGAGGGGTGCGTCACTTGAGTGGGTTGAGTCACTGACGTGGTCTTCCTGTCTGGGTTGGCGCCCCCCCTTGGGTTGTGCCGTGGCGGAGATCTTTGTGGGCTATACTCGGCCTTGTCTCAGGATGGTAAGTTGGTGGTTGAAGATATCCCTCTAGTGGTGTGGGGGCTGTGCTTTGGCAAAGTGGGTGGGGTTATATCCTTCCTGTTTGGCCCTGTCCGGGGGTATCATCAGATGGTGCCACAGTGTCTCCTGACCCCTCCTGTCTCAGCCTCCAGTATTTATGCTGCAGTAGTTTATGTGTCGGGGGGCTAGGGTCAGTTTGTTATATCTGGAGTACTTCTCCTGTCTTATCCGGTGTCCTGTGTGAATTTAAGTATGCTCTCTCTAATTCTCTTTCTTTCTCTCTCTCGGAGGACCTGAGCCCTAGGACCATGCCTCAGGACTACCTGGCATGATGACTCCTTGTTGTCCCCAGTCCACCTGGCCGTGCAGCTGCTCCAGTTTCAACTGTTCTGCCTGCGGCTATGGGACCCTGACCTGTTCACTGTGATTACTATTATTTGACCATGCTGGTCATCTATGAACATTTGAACATCTTGGCCATGTTCTGTTATAATCTCCACCTGGCACAGCCAGAAGAGGACTTGCCACCCCTCATAGCCTGGTTCCTCTCTAGGTTTCTTCCTAGGTTTGGGCCTTTCTAGGGAGTTTTTCCTAGCCACCGTGCTTCAACACCTGCATTGCTTGCTGTTTGGAGTTTTAGGCTGGGTTTCTCTACAGCACTTTGATATATCAGCTGATGTAAGAAGGGCTATATAAATACATTTTATTTGATTTGATTGACATCATTTGAGTCAATTGGAGGTGTACCTGTGGATGTATTTCAAGGCATACCTTCAAACGGAGTGCCTCTTTGCTTGACCATGGGAAAATCTAAAGAAATCATCCAAGACCTCAGGAAAAAAAAAAATTATACTTGAAATGCCACAAATTCAACCTTCTTAACCTTTAAAATGTCAGGATCCTGCAGGTGAAAGGCAACCCCTACATGCTGCAGTGTAGGCCTATCCACTGCCATGGACTCTTCTGGTGCGCCATTCAACCCCTACATGCTGCAGTGTAGGCCTATCCACTGCCATGGACTCTTCTGGTGCGCCATTCAACCCCTACATGCTGCAGTGTAGGCCTATCCACTGCCATGGACTCTTCTGGTGCGCCATTCAACCCCTCAACCCTTTTCACAGCTGCTGCATATGAAATGCTCTGTACAGCCCTGACTTTGGCCACCTCCTCTTCGACCCTTGTGGGGCATTCGGGAAGACATTGCTTCGTGGTTCCCACCTCAATTGCAACATTTCACATAGTCATCACTTTTATAACACATAATATGATATTTTCCACAACTTGGACATCTCTGCTTCTCCCTTCTGCAACCTCTTGATACCTGACCAAAAAGCTTTACAATGATCACACTACATTGGCCTAGGGATAAATGCTCTGACTCAAATCAGACAATTAACCCATTTAATCCCAAATTTTTCCCAGACATGAAAATATCCAAATCAAGTGTCATTAGTAACCCTTTGAAGTAATCAATCATTATTTTTTGAAATTTTAATGGAAAAGTAGGTGAAAAAGTGTGTTTTATGGTCGGTCACAAGGTGGGATAATGTTACGTATACTGAATTAACATATTTCTCCTATGCAGTTATCAAAGTTCTTATATATCCCAACCCAGTTATTAACACATTTAAAACTCTGTCACTAGCAGTCCCCAGCCCAGTTATTAACACATTTAAAACTCTGTCACTGGCAGTCCCCAGCATTGCCACTAGAATGCCCCTTCACATTCTAGTGTGACTATTTTACACATCAAAAACCATTACACTACATCGATATGAATACTGAGAGCAAAGACAAAAAAACAACCATCAATGTATTTCAACATTGTTACTTTATTGTAACATTGTTACTTTAGTGCAACATGAATTGAAACATTAATATTGTAACTTTATTGTATTTTTTTTTTAAATTTCACCTTTATTTAACCAGGTAGGCTAGTTGAGAACAAGTTCTTATTTGCAACTGCGACCTGGCCAAGATAAAGCATAGCAGTGTGAACAGACAACAACACAGAGTTACACATGGAGTAAACAATAAACAAGTCAATAACATGGTAGGAAAAAAAGAGAATCTATATACAATGTGTGCAAAAGGCATGAGGAGGTAGGCAATAAATTGAATAATTACAATTTAGCAGATTAACACTGGAGTGATAAATCATCAGATGATCATGTGCAAGTAGAGATACTGGTGTGCAAAAGAGCAGAAAAGTAAATAAATAAAAGCAGTATGGGGGGTGAGGTAGGTAAATTGGGTGGGCTATATACCGATGGACTATGTACAGCTGCAGCGATCGGTTAGCTGCTCGGATAGCAGATGTTTAAAGTTGTTGAGGGAGATAAAAGTCTCCAACTTCAGAGATTTTTGCAATTCGTTCCAGTCGCAGGCAGCAGAGAACTGGAAGGAAAGGCGTCCAAATGAGGTTTTGGCTTTAGGGATGATCAGTGAGATACACCTGCTGGAGCGCGTGCTACGGGTGGGTGTAGCCATCGTGACCAGTGAACTGAGATAAGGCGGCACTTTACCTAGCATAGCCTTGTAGATGACCTGGAGCCAGTGGGTCTGACGACGAACATGTAGCGAGGGCCAGCCGACTAGGGCATACAGGTCGCATTGGTGGGTCGTATAAGGTGCTTTAGTAACAAAACGGATGGCACTGTGATAAACTGCATCCAGTTTGCTGAGTAGAGTATTGGAAGCTATTTTGTAGATGACATCGCCGAAGTCGAGGATCGGTAGGATAGTCAGTTTTACTAGGGTAAGTTTGGCGGTGTGAGTGAAGGAGGCTTTGTTGCGAAATAGAAAGCCGACTCTAGATTTGATTTTGGATTGGAGATGTTTGATATGAGTCTGGAAGGAGAGTTTGCAGTCTAGCCAGACACCTAGGTACTTATAGATGTCCACATATTCTAGGTCGGAACCGTCCAGGGTGGTGATGCTAGTCGGGCGTGCGGGTGCAGGCAGCGAACGGTTGAAAAGCATGCATTTGGTTTTACTAGCGTTTAAGAGCAGTTGGAGGCCACGGAAGGAGTGTTGTATGGCATTGAAGCTCGTTTGGAGGTTAGATAGCACAATGTCCAAGGAAGGGCCAGAAGTATACAGAATGGTGTCGTCTGCGTAGAGGTGGATCAGGGAATCGCCCGCAGCAAGAGCAACATCATTGATATATACAGAGAAAAGAGTCGGCCCGAGAATTGAACCCTGAGGTACCCCCATAGAGACTGCCAGAGGACCGGACAGCATGCCCTCCGATTTGACACACTGAGCTCTGTCTGCAAAGTAGTTGGTGAACCAGGCAAGGTAGTCATTAGAAAAACCGAGGCTACTGAGTCTGCCGATAAGAATATGGTGATTGACAGAGTCGAAAGCCTTGGCCAGGTCGATGAAGACGGCTGCACAGTACTGTCTTTTATCGATGGCGGTTATGATATCGTTTAGTACCTTGAGCGTGGCAGAGGTGCACCCGTGACCGGCTCGGAAACCGGATTGCACAGCGGAGAAGGTACGGTGGGATTCGAGATGGTCAGTGATCTGTTTGTTGACTTGGCTTTCGAAGACCTTAGATAGGCAGGGCAGGATGGATATAGGTCTGTAACAGTTTGGGTCCAGGGTGTCTCCCCCTTTGAAGAGGGGGATGACCGCGGCAGCTTTCCAATCCTTGGGGATCTCAGATGATACGAAGGAGAGGTTGAACAGGCTGGTAATAGGGGGTGCGACAATGGCGGCGGACAGTTTCAGAAATAGGGGGTCCAGATTGTCAAGCCCAGCTGATTTGTATGGGTCCAGGTTTTGCAGCTCTTTCAGAACATCTACTATCTGGATTTGGGTAAAGGAGAAGCTGGGGAGGATTGGGCGAGTAGCAGCGGGGGGGGGGGCGGGGCTGTTGGCCAAGGTTGGAGTCGCCAGGAGGAAGGCATGGCCAGCCGTTGCTTTCCTGACTGACTGCGTGTATTGGTTCCTGACTTCCTTGAACAGTTGCATATCGCGGGGGCTCTTCGATGCTATTGCAGTTCGCCACAGGATGTTTTTGTGCTGGTCGAGGGCAGTCAGGTCTGGAGTGAACCAAGGGCTATATCTGTTCTTAGTTCTGCATTTTTTGAACGGAGCATGCTTGTCTAATATGGTGAGGAAGTAACTTTTAAAGAATGACCAGGCATCCTCAACTGACGGGATGAGGTCAATATCCTTCCAGGGTACCCGGGCCAGGTCGATTAGAAAGGCCTGCTCGCAGAAGTGTTTTAGGGAGCGTTTGACAGTGATGAGGGGTGGTCGTTTGACCGCGGACCCGTAGCGGATACAGGCAATGAGGCAGTGATCGCTGAGATCTTGATTGAAGACAGCAGAGGTGTATTTGGAGGGCAAGTTGGTCAGGATAATGTCTATTAGGGTGCCCATGTTTACGGATTTAGGGTTGTACCTGGTGGGTTCCTTGATGATTTGTGTGAGATTGAGGGCATCTAGCTTAGATTGTAGGACTGCCGGGGTGTTAAGCATATCCCAGTTTAGGTCACCTAACAGAACAAACTCTGAAGCTAGATGGGGAGCGATCAATTCACAGATGGTGTCCAGGGCACAGCTGGGAGCTGAGGGGGGTCGGTAGCAGGCGGCAACAGTGAGAGACTTATTTCTGGAGAGATTAATTTTTAAAATTAGAAGTTCGAACTGTTTGGGCATAGACCTGGAAAGTATGACAGAACTTTGCAGGCTATCTCTGCAGTAGATTGCAACTCCTCCCCCTTTGGCAGTTCTATCTTGACGGAAAGTGTTATAGTTGGGTATGGAAATCTCAGAATTTTTGGTGGCCTTCCTAAGCCAGGATTCAGACACGGCAAGGACATCAGGGTTGGCAGAGTGTGCTAAAGCGGTGAGTAAGACAAACTTAGGGAGGAGGCTTCTGATGTTGTAACATTTGAACTTGTACTTTAGTGCAATATTCATTGTAACATTGTCATTGTGACATTTTAGTGCAACATTCACTAACAACTGTATAGCAGTCGTGTGATTCATTCCCACTGAACATAAAGGTAACATTTAGGATAGAGGTAGCCTGTAGAATATGCATTCAAGGAGAGGCCTACACTGAACAAAATACAATTTTGTTCAGGTCATCATCACTGATAACGTTGTTCCTGTCATGATCTGTTTGCATATGTTCAGCATATGCATTCAACAGCCTGGCTGGCAAATGGCCTGTCCATAGTCCATATCTGACCCATCGCTATCACAATCACTCAGGACAGCATCTTTCTCATTTTGAGGGATAACTGCAATGTTGCATGCCTTGTCTGGGCAGTCACCTAGATCCAACATATCCAGAACTTGACTCAAAGTGAAACTAAAAGAAAGAACAGAGTAGAAAGTTAGGTCAAACAAGAACTATGTATGTGTATAACTATGTGTATACCTAGACGCACTGTGTTATCCCGCCGGTCACTATTGTTGCCGTCAACATGTTTACACATTCTATGACCACACTGAACAAAGTTGAGTAATTGCAAATTAATTTATCAATACTAGACACCTTAAAGATGATGTGTACCAAAAATCTTTGTCCTAACCTTATGTTAACATACTTTACTAACCTTTTGTTTGGGAGCTTTGATGCAGTCATCCTCTTCTCATGGTGCAACCAGGAAGTAAACAGCTCTGGTCATGTGACAATTCACACTAAACATGTGACACTGCACATCTTTCATTGAGACCCTTTATTATTTCAATATTTGCTGGAAATATATTGATAGATCATTCAGTAACATTTTTAGAGCCTTATAACTGAAAACGTTTTTTACGGTCACTATTGTGACCGATGGGATTAAATAGGTTAACAACATCAAAATGTGAAATAACAGGATTGCACAACCTGCAATAATTAAGGGTCACATTACTATTGGCTCACAGTTGTCACATGGTTCACGCACGCTGAGAAAAAGCGTCCAAACAGTTGCAAAACGTTTGGCAAATAAAACGAGAGTATCTATTGGACAAAATCATGTAGGTCCCGCCCCATTTCGTTCCATTTTTTTCCGTTTAGAATTGTTTTTCAACAGATTAGTCATAAGGAAAACACCCCAGCGACACACGGTCTGGGTGCAATCTGCTATGCATAATTGCAAACCTCGGGACATATTCAACTCACTGTTTCATTGTTTAGCCAGATCATTGTCCCAACTCCCAACATGAAGATACCAGTTGTTGATTTTGGAGCATACAAGTTAGGGGAAAACGATGTTTCGGGGGAACAGTTAGAGATCCTGAGCAGGCAGTTGAAAACGGCCTTTACTGGAGTGGGATTTGTTTATCTGAAGAATACTGGGATAGTGCAACTAGAAGTGAGTAACAGCATTGCTCAGAGTTTTTATTTTTAAGGTGTTGGAAATATTTGGCATGTCAGTACGAGTGGATTTTGTGCTTTGGGTGATCAACATGAGGCTATTCTTCATAGGTGGACGAGGTTATGACAATATCCAAGAAATTCTTTCTGCAACCAGACGAAATGAAACTGCCTTTCAGCAGGAAAAGTTTCTCTAATAGTCCTAACCATGGCTGGGTGTCTTCAGAGACTGAGAGGTATAGAGACACTGTCAAGTCAAAATATCTGGCTGTGCTTACTTGTCAAAACAGTTAGTCTAGTCATTATGTTATATGATAATATATTATATCCATAGTCTCCACTCAGTATAGTGTTAATGATGACTGTTTGTTGTGTACATTGATTGAATGGTTAGGACTATCTCTCTGTATTCACAGTTTAAATCCCAAGAGACCAGGAGACCTAAAGGAAGCCTTCAACACTGCGTCCTTTCATCCAGACATAGTAAACAACGTCTGTCTCTGTGTCTGTCTGTACATCCAACTTCTCTGCTGTGGTTGTTGTTGCTATCAGTGTCAAGGTACAAAGGGATTGACCTCACTCTGAGCCATATACAGAGTTCAACCACTCTGATAGAACTCCATCTAGGAAGAGAACTCACCAGGCTGATAGAACTCCATCTAGGAACAGAACTCACCAGGCTGATATAACTCCATCTAGGAACAGAACTCACCAGGCTGATAGAACTCCATCTAGGAACAGAACTCACCAGGCTGATAGAACTCCATCTAGGAACAGAACTCACCAGGCTGATAGAACTGCATCTAGGAACAGAACTCACCAGGCTGATAGAACTCCATCTAGGAACAGAACTCACCAGGCTGATAGAACTCCATCTAGGAACAGAACTCACCAGGCTGATAGAACTCCATCTAGGAACAGAACTCACCAGGCTGATAGAACTCCATCTAGGAACAGAACTCACCAGGCTGATAGAACTCCATCTAGGAACAGAACTCACCAGGCTGATAGAACTCCATCTAGAAACAGAACTCACCAGGCTGATAGAACTCCATCTAGGAACAGAACTCACCAGGCTGATAGAACTCCATCTAGGAACAGAACTCACCAGGCTGATAGAACTCCATCTAGAAACAGAACTCACCAGGCTGATAGAACTCCATCTAGAAACAGAACTCACCAGGCTGATAGAACTCCATCTAGGAACAGAACTCACCAGGCCACCCATAGGTTTTGACAACTTTCAATGTATTCCTGTCATCTTTTATATCCTATATTGTATATAGCTCTGATTTCACTGTCCTTACACAACTCTTCCTGGTCTATAGAAATGGCCATCGTGGGAAGGAGTGAATGGATTCTGTGAGATCCAGTCATCGTTCTTCCTGCGCTGTAAGGACCTGTGTCTCCGGGTGCTTCGTGTGATGGCCGACAGTCTGGGCCTGGAGGCTGAGGTCTTCCTGAGTGCACACAGACACATAGGGAGTGAGTACAGCTTTCTCTCTTTCTCTCAGGGGGTTATATATGTACAATCACACCTGGGTGAAGGGCTGCTCAGTCCTAAGAATGTAAAACTGAAGTTGGGCAATTCCATGGTAACAGAGTGACACTAAGATTCAGATTGTTCACTTTAGAATGTATGTCAAACAAAAAACAATGATTGCAAAGTTAAACAAACCTTACAACAATGGACAAGGACTACTTTAACAATTTACAACAAAAAAATAACAAAAACACATTTACTTGAAGAACAGTGCAGATGCAAAGTTTGGTAACAGAATGACGTCACAAAGACCCCAAACCCTCATACATTTTAAAGTGAAAATCTGAGTCTCAATGTCCCTCTGTTACCGTGGAATTGCCCAGTTGTAAAAGAAAGTTAAGGAAGGCTACTTATCCCCTTCAACGATATGAATTTCTAAAGCGTTTTGGAGCAAGCTTCTTCGTCAACTATTGCAACACAGTGTCAGAATATTACAAATACACATTAATCATGGTTCCCTTTCAATATGTATTTGTAACATTCTGACACTGTGTTGCAATAGTTCTGGAACCATCTTTGAAAGGACAATGTGAAAGGAAAATACAGTTGGGGCCCTATTGTGTGAGTCAGGCTTGATTGTTGTTGTCTCCTGCAGGTGATGAGAACGGCACTACCCTGAGGTCGCTGTATTACCCCCCGGTGAGGAGTGACAGGGTGAAGGAGGGCCAGCTGCGCTGTGGAGAACACTCTGACTACGGCAGCATCACCCTGGTCTTCCAGAGCCAAGAGGGTGGCCTGCAGGTAAACAAGATATCTGAATCCTCTGGTCTTCTAGAACCAAGAGGGTGGTCTGCAGGTAAACAAGACACCACTGAATCCTCTGGTCTTCTAGAACCAAGAGGGTGGTCTGCAGGTAAACAAGATATCTGAATCCTCTGCAGCTTCTATTAGGGCCAGTGTTTCTGGCTACGGCACCTGGCAGGAAAAACTTTGGCTCTAGGTATATTATTGCACACAGTCCATGCAACTTATTAAGCCAAATTTTAAGGGACATTCGGTAAGTATTCAGGCCCCATGACTTTCTCCAAATTTTGTTACGTTACAGCCTTATTCTAAAATAGATTTTTTAGAATAAGGCTGTAACGTAACAAAATATGTAAAAAGGGAAGGTGTCTGAATACTTTCCGAATGCACTATATGTATGTTAATGGTATTTGTTCACCCCAATAGCAAAGTTTGACTAAAAATATTTTATCCATACCTCTAAATGCCATCTTATTAGATGTTGCCATTTCCCCCCATTAGTTTGGGATTGAGACCTGTAGTCATCTCAATATCAGACCACTTTGGAGATATTAACAAACTTACCAAGTTACCTGGGGTGAAATCTATTGTAGAATAAATGGAACTTTGATCAATTTCATTTTATTAACATGGTTTATGTGTGTTCTATCAGTAATGGGGTAAACTGGATATTAAAATGACAAATCCATAGGTGCGTACCAGGTCAGGGGAGTTCATCTCTGCTCCCAGCATCCCTGGGACAGTACTGATCAACATAGCTGACCTGATGCAGAGGTGGACCAGTGATGTTTTCCTCTCAGCGGTGAGACTTGCCCTTCCATTTGACACACCTTTACCTGATAAGATCATACAAGATGTTACAGGTTCATTGCTTGTGGAAACAGACCTGCATTCAAATACTATTTAAAATGATTTAGAATACTTAATAAGCAGGGCTTGATTGAGTTTGTTGTAATGGAACCAATAGAAAAGTCCTAAAAGTATAAACAAACCCCGCTCACCTGGAAGACTAAAGGAAATGCTAAAAGTATTTGTAAGATTTCAAATAGTATTTGAATCCAGGGTCGTATTCATTAGGGCACACGAGCAAAACATTTTGCAACAGAAAGTTAGTCCCTGCCTGTTTCAGTTAATTTTCTTAAGTTTGGTACCTAGTGAATATGACTTGGGTCTCTGTGGAAGCAAAGGTAAATTTGCCTTTGAATTTTCCATCTCACTTATCCTTTCAGGTCCATAGGGTTTTGCTGCCCCCTGCTGGAGACTTGAGCACACGGCAGTCCCTGGCTTTCTTTGTGCAGCCAGACGATGAAGCCCTCATCACCTGTTTTGACGGATCCAACAAATATCCCCCTGTGAAGTCAGGAGCCTATCTCAGTGAACGCTTTAATGACTCTTATGGGAGGAAGTGAGCTTTATCTATCCAGCATTAATTATTTTGTGTTATGCAATTATGTCAGTGAAACAGAATGTCAGTAAAGAGAGAATAAATAAGTATAACCATTACTTCCCTCTTACACATCCCTCTATCATCACTCCATGGGGGAGTACAACCATTACCTCTCTCCTCTTTCACATCCCTCTATCATCACTCCATCCCAATAATCTCTCCTTCCTCCTGATGTTTAACATTCCTTCACTACTCCTCACAAATGTAAAAGCATTGGATTGGTGTTGACATGGGGTAGAGGGAGTTTACATATACCAGTCATTTCCTTTAAATCCATGAAGGGAAGTGGGAGAGCGAGAGAGAGAATCAGATAAAGTTGTGGAGATAAAGGAATATGTGAGCAGAAACCCTCCAGGTACAGATACTGTATGTAGAACCATAGTAAAGCCCTGTATGGACTGTCAATACAGGTACTGTATGTAGAACCATAGTAAAGACCAGTATGGACTATCAATACAGGTACTCTATGTAGAACCATAGTAAAGTCCAGTATGGATTATCAATACAGATACTGTATGTAGAACCATAGTAAAGCCCAGTATGGACTAACAATACAACGTGACCATTTAGAATGAGGCCCAGTTCAATGAGAGGAAGTCTTAACAGAACTGGGGGATGACAGACATGAAGTGGGTGAGTGGAGATCTAATATTTCTTTGTGCCAAACACTAAAGCATGATATTGTAATAAGTCTACACCCTATTCCATATGTAGAACACTACTTTAGACCTGGTCAGAAGCACCGTAGTGCACTACGTAGGGAATAGGGAACCATTTGGAACAGAGGCAGTAATTCCCCTGAACATCTTTCTCTTCCTCATCTGGTTCTTTAACAGCCCTTCACTCCTCTCCTCTTCCTCCCCTCCTCCCTTTTCATTCTATTCTATCAGCCACACCACTAGCTCACCTCCACACAATCCATTTACAAGTTAAAGACACCTTGGAATAAATAACAAAGGAAAACTATTACTAGATGAAGTTTAGTGTTGTATTTTTTATTTCCCATCACCATAAATCATATTTAATCACTGAACAGTAGCAGACCTAACTTCATCTGTTCCTGACTCTGGATAGTGGATTAAAAATACTATCAATCTCCAATGATATTAAAGTACTATTCTGAACATTACTGATATACTGAGTGGCAAGTCAAGATATCTGCTGTTTAATATGGTTTAGTTAGTTAGTAAGTGATTCTACCTGTTCAATGCCATTGAGGAGAATTATATAGAGACAGAGAACCAATTGAGAAAACATATCAATGGTTCTGACTGACAACCAATATACAGCAACACAATACATCATGATTTGTGGAAATGTACATGATAAAAACATGAATACAAAGTATTTTTATAACTGAAGTTTCTGTATATCAAATCAGTCAGAAAAAATTTAATCAAAACAGAGCAGAATGAATCATCACATCTGGGGACCATCACCACCAGCATGACTAGTATCTATGTGGACCCTACTACAGTTTAACCAGCTCAGCTATAGACTACACCAGCATGACTAGTATCTATGTGGACCCTACTACAGTTTAACTAGCTCAGCTATAGACTACACCAGCATGACTAGTATCTATGTGGACCCTACTACAGTTTAACCAGCTCAGCTATAGACTACACCAGCATGACTAGTATCTATCTGGACCATACTACAGTTTAACCAGCTCAGCTTTAGACTACACCAGCATGACTAGTATCTATGTGGACCCTACTACAGTTTAACCAGCTCAGCTATAGACTACACCAGTATGACTAGTATCTATGTGGACCCTACTACAGTTTAACCAGCTCAGCTATAGACTACACTAGCATGACTAGTATCTATGTGGGCCCTACTACAGTTTAACCAGCTCAGCTATAGACTACACCAGGATGACTAGTATCTATGTGGGCCCTACTACAGTTTAACCAGCTCAGCTATAGACTAGACCAGCATGACTAGTATCTATGTGGGCCCTACTACAGTTTAACCAGCTCAGCTATAGACTACACCAGCATGACTAGTATCTATGTGGACCCTACTACAGTTTAACCAGCTCAGCAGTACCATTATAGTGATAAAACCCAGGATAGAGGGGCTGAGTGAATGTGGTCTGGACTCTGTGGAGGAGGGTCATTGTGTCAGAGACACTGTAGAAGGACAGAGTACCTGCCTTGTGATCCAGGTACACTCCTACTCTGGAGGACTGAGGGCCTGATACTTTAGTCACAACATTATTGTGTCTGAACCAATAACCACCACTATAGCACTGTAAACTCCAAGACTTGTCATTGTATCCAAATGTATTATCTGCCTCTGTTCTGCTGATGTCTTGATATGAGACTGCTGTATTAACACCCAGACCACTCCACCTCCCAGTAACAGCATCCAGGCCCTCTCTCCACAGAACCTGGTAGTGGTTGGTGAATCTGTCTGGATGATCAGGATATGGTTGGACTTGGCCTGTATAGGTCACCTTTCTGTTTCCTTCAGACAGAGAGAGGAGTGTGTGTGCTGTGTTTGGGTCCAGTGTGAGCTGACAGGAATCTGGGAGAAGAGCATAGCAGAGACCAATGAGGGGAGTTTGAACAATAAGTTAAGTCAGATACTGTATCTACCCTGTCTTTGATTAGAGCACAGCAGAGATCAAATCAGAGAAATATGAGGAGTCGGATAGATACCCAGTCTTTGATTAGATCTACTATTGCTATATATTTCTAGAGGGATTGTTAGGAGTGTCAGTAAAAAGAGACTGTTAGTTACTTCACAATAAAGAGATTCACATTGTAAGAACTGTTCTCTGGTCTTGGGCTCTGGAGGCAGTACAACATCCACTATATTCACTACAGACACACAAACACAATTTTGGGGTCACTTAGAAATGTCCTTGTTTTTAAAAGAAAAGCACATTTTTTGTCCATTAAAATACAGAAATACAGTGTAGACATTGTTAATGTCACCAAAGCCCCATATACTACCCACCACTGCGACCTGTACGCTCTCGTTGGCTGGCCCTCGCTTCATACTCGTCGCCAAACCCACTGGCTCCAGGTCATCTACAAGACCCTGCTAGGTAAAGTCCCCCCTTATCTCAGCTCGCTGGTCACCATAGTAGCACCCACATGTAGCACACGCTCCAGCAGGTATAGCTCTCTGGTCACCCCCAAAACCAATTCCTTCTTTGGCCGCCTCTCCTTCCAGTTCTCTGCTGCCAATGACTGGAACGAACTACAAAAATCTCTGAAACTGGAAACACTTATCTCCCTCACTAGCTTTAAGCACCATCTGTCAGAGCAGCTCACAGATTACTGCACCTGTACATAGCCCATCTATAATTAGCCCAAACAACTACCTTGTCCCCTAATGTATTTTTTATATTTTTTGCTCCTTTGCACCCTATTATTTCTATTTTTACTTTGCACATTCTTCCACTGCAAATCTACCATTCCAGTGTTTTACTTGCTATATTGTATTTACTTCGCCACCATGGCCTTTTTTTGCCTTTACCTCCCTTATCTCACCTCATTTGCTCACATTGTATATAGACTTATTTTTCTACTGTATTATTGACTGTGTGTTTGTTTTACTCCATGTGTAACTCTGTGTTGTTGTATGTGTCGAACTGCTTTGCTTTATCTTGGCCAGGTTGCAATTGTAAATGAGAACTTGTTCTCAACTTGCCTACCTGGTTAAATAATGGTGAAATAAATAAATAAAATTAAAATGTTGTAAATTACTATTGTAGCTGGAAACGGCAGATTTTTTATGGAATATCTACATAGGCTTACAGAGGCTCATTATCAGCAACCTTCACTCCTGTGTTCCAACGACACGTTGAGTTGGCTAATCCAAGTTTATCATTTAAAGAAAGGCTAACTGATCATTAGAAAACCCTTTTGCAATTATGTTAGCACAGCTGAAAACTGTTGTGCTGATTTAAAGAAGCAATAAAGCTGGCCTTTAGACTAAAGTATCTGGAGCATCGGCATTTGTGGGTTCGATTACAGGCACAAAATGTCCAGAAACAAAGAACTTTCTTCTGAAACTCGTCAGTCTATTCTTGTTCTGAGAAATGAAGGCTATTCTATGCAATAAATTGCCAAGAAACTGAAGATCTCGTACAACGCTGTTAAATACTCCCTTCACAGAACAGCGCAAATTGGCTCTAACCAGAATGGAAAGAGGAGTGGGAGGCCCCGGTGCACAACTGAGCAAGAGGACAAGTACATTAGAGTGTCTAGTTTGAGAAACAGACGCCTCGCAAGTCCTTAACTGGCAGCTTCATTAAATAGTACCCACAAAACACCAGTCTCAACATCAACAGTGAAGAGGCGACTCCGGGATGCTGGCACAGTCTTACATCTCCAAAGTACTGAAGAAGACGGACAACGATGCTGGGTAAGTCTGAAGATACACTGGTACTGGAGAGAAACTGATAACTCTGGAGACAGACAGACAGACATACAGACACAGAAACAGAACCGATTTCTATTTTAGTTTTAATTTCATATCACATGTATCAAGGCAGTGTCATGACGTTGCCCTCTTTGGGGATAGTGAGTACCATCCCCCTCTCTCTGCACCATCCCCCTCTCTCTCTCACCAGCTCTCTGTCTTCCCCCTACCAACAGGCTCTGTTAGGCAGGTCATAAATTCCTGGAGTTGTCTCCTCATGGCCAGAGTATAAGAGAGTGAGTTTTCATAGGAACTTCTTCCACATCACACAACTTGAGAACTGAACAATGTACATGGTCTGGAGAATGTATAAACGGTCGGTGAAGCAGCCAGCTACGAACTGGTCTGTTTTGTACAATTTAGTGACCTCAGGAAAGACTATACAGCCACATTACCATAACTCTGTTTATACAAGAGTCTCAGTTGTGAGGCTTTCATCTAATTGTTGTAAAATGAACGTTGATTTGACGTTGATTTGTGCTCGAAATCTGTGCTCAAAATCAGAAATGTTCTGTCCAAAAATGATGCAGAAAAATGAATCCATGCTTTTGTTACTTCTAGGTTAGACTACTGCAATGCTCTACTTTCCGGCTACCCGGATAAAGCACTAAATAAACTTCAGTTAGTGCTAAATACGGCTGCTAGAATCCTGACTAGAACCAGAAACCTGGCTTCCTGTTAAGGCAAGGGCTGATTTCAAGGTTTTACTGTTAACTTACAAAGCGTTACATGGGCTTGCTCCTACCTATCTTTCCGATTTGGTCCTGCCGTACATACCTACACGTACGCTACGGTCACAAGACGCAGGCCTCCTAATTGTCCCTAGAATTTCTAAGCAAACAGCTAGAGGCAGGGCTTTCTCCTATAGATCTCAATTTTTATGGAATGGTCTGCCTACCCATGTGAGAGACGCAGACTCGGTCTCAAGCTTTAAGTCTTTACTGAAGACTTATCTCTTCAGTGGGTCATATGATTGAGTGTAGTCTGGCCCAGGAGTGTGAAGGTGAACGGAAAGGCTCTGGAGCAACGAACCGCCCTTGCTGTCTCTGCCTGGCCGGTTCCCCTCTCTCCACTGGGATTCTCTGCCTCTAACCCTATTACAGGGGCTGAGTCACTGGCGTACTGGTGCTCTTTCATGCCGTCCCTAGGAGGGGTGCGTCACTTGAGTGGGTTGAGTCACTGACGTGATCTTCCTGTCTGGGTTGGCGCCCCCCCTTGGTTTGTGCCATGGCGGAGATCTTTGTGGGCTATACTCGGCCTTGTCTCAGGATGGTAAGTTGGTGGTTGAAGATATCCCTCTAGTGGTGTGGGGGCTGTGCTTTGGCAAAGTGGGTGGGGTTATATCCTTCCTGTTTGGCCCTGTCCGGGGGTATCATCGGATGGTGCCACAGTGTCTCCTGACCCCTCCTGTCTCAGCCTCCAGTATTTATGCTGCAGTAGTTTATGTGTCGGGGGGCTAGGGTCAGTTTGTTATATCTGGAGTACTTCTCCTGTCTTATCCGGTGTCCTGTGTGAATTTAAGTATGCTCTCTCTAATTCTCTCTTTCTCTCTTTCTTTCTCTCTCTCGGAGGACCTGAGCCCTAGGACCATGCGTCAGGACTACCTGGCATGATGACTCCTTGCTGTCCCCAGGCCACCTGGCTGTGCTGCTGCTCCAGTTTCAACTGTTCTGCCTGTGGCTATGGAACCCTGACCTGTTCACCGGACGTGCTACCTGTCCCAGACCTGCTGTTTTCAACTCTCTAGAGACCGCAGGAGCGGTAGAGATACTCTTAATGATCGGCTATGAAAAGCCAACTGACATTTACTCCTGAGGTGCTGACTTGCTGCACTCTCGACAACTACTGTGATTATTATTATTTGACCATGCTGGTCATTTATGAACATTTGAACATCTTGGCCATGTTCTGTTATAATCTCCACCTGGCACAGCCAGAAGAGGACTGGCCACCCCTCATAGCCTGGTTCCTCTCTAGGTTTCTTCCTAGGTTTTGGCCTTTCTAGGGAGTTTTTCCTGCATTGCATTGCTTGCTGTTTGGGGTTTTAGGCTGGGTTTCTGTACAGCACTTTGAGATATCAGCTGATGTACGAAGGGCTATATAAATACATTTGATTTGATTTGGCGTCATGGCACAGCCCCTTTCTACTGTTACAAATATAACCCCCACTGGGAGGAATTCCCTTCAGACCTCATCACAGAGGGAGTTAAGGTTTGAGTAGATTGCTGAATCTTTTAACCATACCATGTGGTTAAACTCTGAGACTATCGATTCGACAGAATAAGAGCTACTCGTTGATACTAATTACTAGTCTGCAGCTAGAAATTATGTACCCGTGAATGCGAGGACCGACAACCACCGAAACATCTATTCTATAATAACATTGCTGAATGTTACTCTGAACTATCCATTCTAACCACGGCAGAGAGAAAGAGAGCGGACAAACTCTCCAACAGAAACAAACTTTCCAACAGAGATCACGACGACACACTGAGCGTAAATATATATATTGATTGCAATTATTCCCGAATGAGTGAGCGTTCATGTGCAAAGGATTAGTATTTCAATTTTTAGAAGTATCAAGTGTGTAGTGATTCATTTGCGTAATTCCTGCTTTTCTCAGTCTACACCCACTTCCCTTTTGTCCATGCCGGTTTAGCCCACTAGGGCACATCCCCTATCATTTCATTGTAAACCATATCTACTATGTTTGTTTGTTTGTATGTGCATTTCTGTGATTATTTAGTTAGTTAATAAATAAATGATTGAGAGAATTGATGTATGGTTGATTCATAGTGAAGACTGGGTTTGTGTAGATAACCAACAATTTACGACATTTGGAATGAGACTAATGTGAGGTAAAGAATAATTCATTAATTAGAAGACTAATTGATCAGATATTAAAATATCTGAAAAGTTATATTAGGAAATTATAACTTTGTAATCTGAATATTTTCCTTGGTGCCCCGACTTCCTAGTTAATTACATTTACATGATTAGAATAATCACGTAATAATAATTACAGAGAATTGATTTGATAAACTAACAGTCTTCAGTTTAATGATGCCAAAGACACGACAGCAGTTTAGTTACCTGGAGGAAATGGATGTGATCCTCTGTGTGTGAGAGCTGCTCCAGCTCAGTGCTTCTCTTCCTCAGCTCAGCTATCTCCTGCTTCAGTTGCTCCAGGAGTCCTTCAGCTTGACTCACTTGAGCCTTCTCTTGGGCTCTGATCAGCTCCTTTACCTCAGAGCGCCTTCTCTCAATGGAGCGGATCAGCTCAGTAAAGATCTGATCACTGTCCTCCACTGCTGTCTGTGCAGAGCGCTGTTTTGAGAGAGAGAGAAAGAGGGGGGTGATGAGAGAGAAATAAGGAGACAGAGGGGGGGGGGCATGAGACTGACTGTTCTTACTTTAATGAGCCATCCTCATTACACTAACACCCCCCCCCCCCCTAAAACCCTAAAAATACATTGTGTGCAACCACAACCTCAACACAATCACATTATACAGTACCCAACGCCACAGTACAATACACCATCCAGCACCACATTCCAACCATACATCCAACCCCTCCTCTCCAGCCGTACAGACAGCCCCCCTGAGCCTCCATACCTCCTGAAACATCTCCACACTGTTGATCATTTTGTAAAACTCAAACTCAACCCTAAGGTGGCAACGGTGGCAACACAGAGAAAACATGAACTGAACTGCAGAAAACTGCAGAGAATGGACACCCCTCCCCAACTCCCAGGTCAACCCGAGCCAACCAGCTATTGGTGTCCAGGGCTCCATGTAATACCCTCCACTGGATGACCCCTGACCTTTCCAGTACTGGAGCTTATAGAGCACCCTCCACCTATACCCTGCCATACTCTCAGCCCCCACAACCCCCTGCCACTGATGCCCCTTCACTCCCGCTAAGCTCCTGATGTGTCTAACCTTGACACTGAGGGTGTACAGCACCTTACCCCCCACCTCTGAAAACTCCCCCAGGCTCAGAGTGTTCAAAGTCAGTAAGTTCTCTGGACTCTCCTGCCCGTCCCCAGTCTCTGCTGTCACTAGCAGTAATGGAAAACGGTGGAGGCCCCTCATCAGGTTTCTCCAGCCCCCTCCTTACTGGATCAGGCAGAGCCTCCAGGACTTCCCTCATGACTTTCTCCAGCAGCCTAAGAGACCAAACCCGGACGATCCAGTAAAGAGGCCAAACCCGGACGAAGCTGGACGAAACCCGGACGAAGCCAATTGTGAGCCACCCTATGGGACTCCCAATCACAGCCAGTTGTGATACAGCCTGGATTCGAACCAGGGTGTCTGTGATGCAGTGCCTTAGACCGCTGCACCACTCGGGAGCCCTGAATGAGCAGACCTCAACGGAATCAGTGGGTTGTGGAAGATGTGCTCCTCCCATACCCACGGCCCAGGCACCACACACCCCTCTCGTGTGGGCCTCAGCAGCTGCCAGGCCCTCAGTACTGCAGCATAGAAATCAGAGACCCCTGCTGTATTGAGTCTCTCTCGCCACATGATGAAGAGCTGCTGATCCAGCCCCAATACACCAGCCCTCCTCAACAGAGCACATGCTGGTTCCCTCCAGCCCACCTCCGTACGTACGGTACAGTAGCCTCTGCACCGCTTTGAGTCAGAACGCTGCCTCCCTGCTCTCCAGGTCCACCAGGCCTTGTTCCCACTCCTGGACAGGCAGGTACAGCACCGCCCTCAGCCAGTGATGCCCCGACCAGAAAAAATTGACTTAGCCCCCTCCCTTTGTATTACACTTGGGAGAGGAGTCACCTCCACTTCGTCAGCCTCGACACCACCGCTTGTGACACTCCTTCCCAGTTCTTCCTAATCCACCCCTCCGAGCCCAGATACACTCCAAGCATCTTGAGCCTCTCACAGCCCCACTGCAACACCCCTGGAAGCTGCGGCGGTGCCCTGTCCCTCTATATCCCACATAACAGAGCCTCTCTCTTGCCCCAGTTTACCTAAGCAGAAGACGCCCCCTCAACACCCTCAAACTACTCTCCAGGGCCCGTCGGTCCTGCTCATCCCTAACCAACACAGACGTCATCAGCATATGCTGACACTGCTATGCCTGTCCCCAACCCTGTGCCTGGCTCCCACACTCCCTGTAGCCTCCTGCGTAGCAGGCTCAGAAAGGGCTCAATAACAAGAGTGTATAGCTGCCCCAGCAGAGGGCATCCCTGGTGAATGCCCTGCCCTACCCAGACTGGCCTACTGAGCCCTCCCCCACCTTGACCATACATGAAGCCCCAGCATATAACATTTGAACACAGCCACAAAATTGTCTCCACAACCAAAACAACACATTGAACAGATATTCATGGTCCAGCCTATCAAAGGCTTTCTCCTGATTATGGACAGATTGTCTGTGATTGAGCATCCTGGTACACGGTACGTTTGGTCCTTGTGTACATAGAGTCCAGGTGGGACTTCAGTCTGTTAGCAAGGACCTTGGCAAAGACCTTATAGTCCACACAGAGCAATGCCACAGGCCACCAGTTCTTTTAGTCGCTCAAATCCCTTTTTTTGGGCAGGTGAATCAAAGCCGCCCGTCTACAGCTTATTGGCAGCTCCCCTACCCTGACGGACTCAACACAAAGACTCTAACAGGATAACATGACTTTGTCGGGTAAAGACTCAAAAGGACTGACAGTGACTCCTCTGTTGCACCAAACGGCGGGCATCACAGACACCACAAATCTTCACCTTCAATTGCTCCACCTCCACACTTAACGCTACCACAGAAATCACTATTTTCAATGGTGTTCTGTTCCTAATAGCAAAGAAAAATCAGATCTTGACCAAGTTGCGTGACACGGAGCTCCCACTCCCTCTGGTCAGAAGAAACACAAACAAATATCACAAGTCCACTACAGGTTACCTAGGTTACCTTCACTGATTCAACTGCACCCAACTCCTTTCCCACCCACCCTGAAACCACTAATGGATCTGCCAAAAGGTATGGATCCACTTTCTCCAAAAATGTAACTCCTACCGCACCACATTCTTCTTTATCATGTCCATTGATGCCAGGCTCTGGTTCTGAGCTCTTCACCACACCTTCTACCTCACTTAACTCTCCCTCATTCATTTCCATTTCACCTCCAGAACTCGGTCTGGCGCACGGCTCACTCTGTTTGCGCTTGAATTATAACGTTTGAAATGTCTCTATTACTTTGAAACTTTTATGACTGTAATGTTTACTGTTCATTTCTGATTGTTTGAGAGTACTGTACACAATGTTAGAGACAAATATTTTAGTTCCTACATTAGGGCCCTTAATATGGAATTAAATAGAGTGTTTAGAATATATAAAGGTTAACCGTTTCTATGAAGTTCATATTATAATGCTTTTAATGAATGTTGTAATGCCTTAAACTGATGTGCTGTGACACTAACTATAAGCCTCCATAATAACTCATACGTGGTTGTAAAACTGTACGAGGTGTTCTAGATAATTAGCTACAATGGGAGGAGGGGGGACTTGAAATGGATACAATGTACTGTAGGTGAAATGAATACTGGATGTATTGACTGATCATTGAGAATGATGTAACACTTTACATTACAGTGTATATTGGTCTGTAATTGTTCCTGTTAGTACAGTGGTGTAACAAGTACTGTGATGCCTCATTCTTCCACTGTACCAGCAGCAGTAACCCTAACCAGTAATAAGGCTACTGTAATGTAAGGAGTTATAAATCCTTACATTATATTTTCAAAATGTCATCTATGATATACTGTATGTAATGATACAGTTGAAGTCAGAAGTTTACATACACTTAGGTTGGAGTAATTAAACTCATTTTTCAACCGCTCCACAAATTTCTTGTTAACAAACTATAGTTTTGGCAAGTCGGTTAGGACATCTACTTTGTGCATGACACAAGTAATTTTTCCAACAAGTGTTTACAGACAGATTATTTCACTTATAATTCACTGTATCACAATTCCAGTGGGTCAGACATTTCAATACACTAAGTTGACTGTGCCTTTAAACAGCTTGGAAAATTCCAGAAAATTATGTCATTGCTTTAGAAGCTTCTGATAGGCTAATTGACATAATCTGAGTCAATTGGAGGTGTACCTGTGGATGTATTTCAAGGCATACCTTCAAACTCAGTGCCTCTTTGCTTGACATCATGGGAAAAGCAAAGAAATCAGCCAAGACCTCAGAAAGAAATTGTAGACCTCCACAAGTCTGGTTCATGCTTGGGAGCAATTTCCAAACACCTGAAGGTACCACGTTCATCTGTACAAACAATAGTACGCAAGTATAAACACCATGGGACCACGCAGCCGTCATACCGCTCAGGAAGGAGACGCGTTCTGTCTCCTAGAGATGAACGTACTTTGGTGCGAAAAGTTCAAATCAATCACAGAATAACAGCAAAGGACCTTATGAATATGCTGGAGGAAACAGGTACAAAAGTATCTATATCCACAGTAAAACGAGTCCTGTATGGACATAACCTGAAAGGCCACTCAGCAAGGAAGAAGCCACTGCTCCAAAACCACAATAAAAAAGCCAGACTACGGTTTGCAACTGCACATGGGGACAAAGATTGTGCTTTTTGGAGAAATGTCCTCTGGTCTGATGAAACAAAAATATAACTGTTTGGCCATAATGACCATCGTTATGTTTGGAGGAAAATGGGGGAGGCTTGCAAGTCGAAGAACACCATCCCAACCGCGAAGCACGGGGTTGGCAGCATCATGTTGTGGGAGTCCTTTGCTGCAGGAGGGACTAGTGCACTTCACAAAATAGATGGCATCATGAGGGAGGAAAATTATGTGGATATATTGAAGCAACATCTCAAGACATCAGTCAGGAAGTTAAAGCTTGGTCGCAAATGGGTCTTCCACATGGACAATAACCCCAAGCATACTTCCAAAGTTATGGAAAAATGGCTTAAGGACAACAAAGTCAAGGTATTGGAGTGGCCATCACAAAGCCCTGACCTCAATCCTATAGAAAAGTTGTGGGCAGAATTGAAAAAGTGTGTGCGAGCAAGGAGGCCTACAAACCTGACTCAGTTACACCAGCTTTGTCAGGAGGAATGGGCCAAAATTTACCCAACTTATTGTGGGAAGCTTGTGGAAGGCTACCCAAAACGTTTGACCCAAGTTAAACAATTTAAAGGCTATGCTACCAAATACTAATTGAGTGTATGTAAATGTCTGACCCACTGGGAACGTGATTAAATACATAAAAGCTGAAATAAATCATTCTCTCTACTATTATTCTGATATTTCACATTCTTAAAATGAAGTGGTGATCCTAACTGACCTAAGACAAAGAATGTTTACTAGGATTAAATGTCAGGAATTGTGAAAAACTGAGTTTAAATGTATTTGTCTGAGGCGTATGTAAACTTCCGACTTCAACTGTATGTCTGTGTCTTCTACGTGGTGTTCCATACTGTATGTAATGATATGTCTGTGTCTTCTACGTGGTGTTCCATACTGTATGTGTTAAGGTGTGGGTGTAGCTGGTGCTTTGGAAGTCAGGCACAGGAGAGCAGAGATGAGTGGACAAGGCACTTTACTGAGGCAATAAATGAATAGAACGCAACCGCGTCACAAAAACAAATGCCCTCAGAACAAGTGAGGCAGCACTAAGTACAAAAACAACAAGGTACAAAGTACAGGCTGTCAAAAAGCACGAGTGTAAAATATAACCCGGCGCAAACCAGCCGGAAGAGTGCCAACCTGACAATAAACAATTACACACACAGACATGGGGGGAACAGAGGGTTAAATACACGACATGTAATGAGGGAATGAAGGTGTGTGGGAAAACAAGACAAAACAAATGGAAAATGAAAGGTGGATCGGCGATGGCTAGAAGACCGGTGACATCGACCGCCGAACGCTGCCCGAACAAGGAGAGGGACCGACTTCGGCGGAAGTCGTGACAGTATGTAATGATATGTCTATGTCTTGTACGTGGTGTTCCATACTGTATGTAATGATATGTCTATGTCTTCTAGATGGTGTTCTATACTGTATGTAATGATATGTCTATGTCTTCTAGATGGTGATCTATACTGTATGTAATGATATGTCTATGTCTTCTAGATGGTGTTCTATACTGTATGTAATGATATGTCTATGTCTTCTAGATGGTGTTCCATACTGTATGTAATGATATGTCTATGTCTTCTAGATGGTGTTCTATACTGTATGTAATGATATGTCTATGTCTTCTAGATGGTGATCTATACTGTATGTAATGATATGTCTTCTAGATGGGGTTCTATACTGTATGTAATGATATGTCTATGTCTTCTAGATGGTGATCTATACTGTATGTAATGATATGTCTTCTAGACGATGTTCTATACTGTATGTAATGATATGTCTCTGTCTTCTAGATGGTGTTCTATACTGTATGTAATGATATGTCTCTGTCTTCTACATGGTGTGTTGTGGAATTTCTTACACAGGAGCACTCAAAGTCAATCTTAAATTAATCATTGTTTATTGTCAGCGCGCTGGAGAGGTCCCAACCAATTTAATGCACCATAGTACACATGTCAATCAGGAGCTCTCCCTGGGCAGACACAGCAGTTCTCTTATATACGGCTATACACAGACAAGTTATATTTACATGATTTAACATAATTAATGAATCATTACCATTTTGTTTTATTCACGTGACTGACCAATACTGTTACATAACATGTGACAGACCAACACCTCACAAGGCTTCTCCTCTATAAGCTGAGACCTTGAAACTGAGATATCTTTCATTTGTTCTCAAAACAAGGTCTGGGCGTACTGCCAAATTGCAGTTACTGATAAGAGGAGGATTTATTCAGTCAACCACTTGCATGAACACAGAAATTGGTTTATAGAGCAGCACATGAATGGAACACAGAATAAAAGAAAAGCACAAACCTTAAAATTCCCATTACAGCTGTTCCATACTGTATGAATTCTGAGGATTAAGATAAGAATTTAGAAGTATCCATGTTGTTAATAAAGTTATTGTATCACTTAAATGTTTCATTTTGGGACCAAAAGGTGATCAAACATCTTCTTTCTGTCTATAAAACAAACAACAAATGTTCTCAATGTTTCTGTCTTATTTTAGCTGTTGTTCTACACTTCAATGTGTTCCACTTTTCTTTTGACTGTTGAAGGATCAATGGTTAGTCAAAGTAATATGGTTATCTACCACACAGTGTCAAACTATTACACATAGACGTTAATCACGGTTCCATTCCATGTCATTGTAACAGAGTGATCTATCACAGTAACACACTGTTACATATTAATCATGGTTCCTTTCCGTGTCATTGTAACAGCGTGATCTATCACAGTAACACACTGTTACACATTAATCATGGTTCCTTTCCATGTCAATGTAACAGAGTGATCTATCACAGTAACACACTGTTACACATTAACCATGGTTCCTTTCCATGTCAATGTAACAGAGTGATCTATCACAGTAACACACTGTTACATATTAATCATGGTTCCTTTCCATGTCAATGTAACAGAGTGATCTATCACAGTAACACACTGTTACATATTAATCATGGTTCCTCTCCATGTCAATGTAACAGAGTGATCTATCACAGTAACACACTGTTACATATTAATCATGGTTCCTCTCCATGTCAATGTAACAGAGTGATCTATCACAGTAACACACTGTTACATATTAATCATGGTTCCTCTCCATGTCATTGTAACAGAGTGATCTATCACAGTAACACACTGTTACATATTAATCATGGTTCCTTTCCATGTCATTGTAACAGAGTGATCTATCACAGTAACACACTGTTACATATTAATCATGGTTCCTCTCCATGTCAATGTAACAGAGTGATCTATCACAGTAACACACTGTTACACATTAATCATGGTTCCTTTCCATGTCAATGTAACAGAGTGATCTATCACAGTAACACACTGTTACACATTAATCATGGTTCCTCTCCATGTCAATGTAACAGAGTGATCTATCACAGTAACACTGTTACACATTAACCATGGTTCCTCTCCATGTCATTGTAACAGAGTGATCTATCACAGTAACACACAGTTACATATTAACCATGGTTCCTTTCCATGTCAATGTAACAAAGTGATCTATCACAGTAACACTGTTACATATTAATCATGGTTCCTCTCCATGTCATTGTAACAGAGTGATCTATCACAGTAACACACTGTTACACATTAATCATGGTTCCTTTCCATGTCAATGTAACAGAGTGATCTATCACAGTAACACACTGTTACATATTAATCATGGTTCCTCTCCATGTCATTGTAACAGAGTGATCTATCACAGTAACACACTGTTACACATTAATCATGGTTCCTCTCCATGTCAATGTAACAGAGTGATCTATCACAGTAACACACTGTTACACATTAATCATGGTTCCTTTCCATGTCATTGTAACAGAGTGATCTATCACAGTAACACACTGTTACACATTAATCATGGTTCCTCTCCATGTCAATGTAACAGAGTGATCTATCACAGTAACACACTGTTACACATTAATCATGGTTCCTTTCCATGTCATTGTAACAGAGTGATCTATCACAGTAACACACTGTTACACATTAATCATGGTTCCCTTTCCATGTCAATGTAACAGAGTGATCTATCACAGTAACACACTGTTACATATTAATCATGGTTCCTCTCCATGTCATTGTAACAGAGTGATCTATCACAGTAACACACTGTTACACATTAATCATGGTTCCTCTCCATGTCAATGTAACAGAGTGATCTATCACAGTAACACACTGTTACACATTAATCATGGTTCCTTTCCATATCAATGTAACAGAGTGATCTATCACAGTAACACACTGTTACACATTAATCATGGTTCCTTTCCATGTCATTGTAACAGAGTGATCTATCACAGTAACACACTGTTACACATTAATCATGGTTCCTCTCCATGTCAATGTAACAGAGTGATCTATCACAGTAACACACTGTTACACATTAATCATGGTTCCTCTCCATGTCATTGTAACAGAGTGATCTATCACAGTAACACACAGTTACACATTAATCATGGTTCCTTTCCATGTCATTGTAACAGAGTGATCTATCACAGTGTCAGACTGTTACACATTAATCATGGTTCCTTTCCATGTCAATGTAACAGAGTGATCTATCACAGTGTCAGACTGTTACACATTAATCATGGTTCCTTTCCATGTCAATGTAACAGAGTGATCTATCACAGTGTCAGACTGTTACACATTAATCATGGTTCCTTTCCATGTCATTGTAACAGAGTGATCTATCACAGTAACACACTGTTACATATTAATCATGGTTCCTCTCCATGTCAATGTAACAGAGTGATCTATCACAGTAACACACTGTTACACATTAATCATGGTTCCTCTCCATGTCATTGTAACAGAGTGATCTATCACAGTAACACACTGTTACACATTAATCATGGTTCCTCTCCATGTCATTGTAACAGAGTGATCTATCACAGTAACACACTGTTACACATTAATCATGGTTCCTCTCCATGTCATTGTAACAGAGTGATCTATCACAGTAACACACAGTTACACATTAATCATGGTTCCTCTCCATGTCATTGTGGATTTGTAATAACTGTGCTATAATAGTGCTTTGATGAAGAAGCTTGCTCGGAAACACTTCAGCAATTAATATTATTGCAGAGAATTAAGTTGCCATCCTGAACCTTCTTTTACAATTTCCCGATTTGAAATTATTTCAAAAACTCTATGTAGACTTGATTAAACTTGGCTGGTACAATGGAAGCAAAAACTACAAACGTGCAAAACCCTGACCACTCCAGGCAGGCAAAAGCAAATGCTCAATGTATTTGAAAGATTTTAAATAGTATTTGAACCCAGGTCTGGAGTGTATGATGTTGGTGTATTGGTACCAGAGATGGAGACAGGACAGACTGGAACAGAACCAGTGAGACCCAGACCAAGAATCAACCACTAGAGATCTCTAGACCCATGTGTCTCACCTGTAATGAGACCCAGACCAGTTTAAATGTGTCTCACCTGTAATGAGACCCAGACCAGTTTAAATGTGTCTCACCAGTTTAAATGTGGACCAATGAGACCCAGAGTGTGAACATTAATACTAGTGTGATGATGATGCTGTCAATACAGCACAGTGTGATGATGATGATGATGTCAGTACAGCACAGTGTGATGATGATGCTGTCAGTACAGCACAGTGTGATGATGATGCTGCCAGTACAGCATAGTGTGATGATGATGCTGTCAGTACAGAACAGTGTGATGATGATGCTGTCAGTACAGCATAGTGTGATGATGATGCTGTCAGTACAGCACAGTGTGATGATGATGCTGTCAGTACAGCACAGTGTGATGATGATGCTGTCAGTACAGCATAGTGTGATGATGATGCTGTCAGTACAGCATAGTGTGATGATGATGCTGTCAGTACAGCATAGTGTGATGATGATGCTGTCAGTACAGCATAGTGTGATGGTGATGCTGTCAGTACAGCATAGTGTGATGATGATGATGCTGTCAGTACAGCACAGTGTGATGATGATGCTGTCAGTACACCATAGTGTGATGATGATGCTGTCAGTACAGCATAGTGTGATGACGATGCTGTCAGTACAGCATAGTGTGATGATGATGCTGCCAGTACAGCATAGTGTGATGATGATGATGCTGCCAGTACAGCACAGTGTGATGATGATGCTGTCAGTACACCATAGTGTGATGATGATGCTGTCAGTACAGCATAGTGTGATGATGATGCTGTCAGCACAGCATAGTGTGATGATGATGCTGTCAGTACAGCACAGTGTGATGATGATGCTGTCAGTACAGCATAATGTGATGATGATGCTGTCAGTACAGAACAGTGTGATGATGATGCTGTCAGTACAGCATATTGTGATGATGATGCTGTCAGTACAGCATAGTGTGATGATGATGCTGTCAGTACAGCATAGTGTGATGATGATGCTGTCAGTACAGCATAGTGTGATGATGATGCTGTCAGTACAGAACCGTGTGGTGATGATGCTGTCAGTACAGCATAGTGTGATGATGATGCTGTCAGTACAGCATAGTGTGATGATGATGCTGTCAGTACAGAACAGTGTGGTGATGATGCTGTCAGTACAGAACAGTGTGGTGATGATGCTGTCAGTACAGCATAGTGTGATGATGATGCTGTCAGTACAGAACAGTGTGGTGATGATGCTGTCAGTACAGCATAGTGTGGTGAGGTTCAGAGTTGGTCATTAGTCCTCTTTTTTTTTTTAACAGGGAAGGGCTCATTGAGATTTGAAATCTCTTTTTCAAGAGCGCCCTGACCAAGATATGCAGCACCAAGTCATTAGACAATTACAGACATACAACATGAAAAACTACAGGTAATCTAGTAAAAACCATAGAAATCACAGGAGTATAACAAAACCATAAAACAGGAAATTAAAACATTGACAGGTCAGGGAATCAGCCTCAAAATCCTTGATTAATGATTTAAAAACACCAATCAGGACAAGTTCTTCCAGTTTAAAAGTATTTTGTAAGGCGTTCAAAGCCGAGTACATAAAAGCCCTTTTACTAAATTAAGTTTGGACATTTGGAACAGTTAGCAGGATAAAGTCCAGCGAACGAAGAGAGTACCCACCACATTTCTGAACAATAAAATAGCCCAATTAAAATGGTAGTAAACCCAAAATGGCTTTGTAAATAAAAGTATATCAGTGACAGAGTCTACGATTGACTAGAGAAGGCCAGCCAACCCTGGTATAGGGGGTGGTTTCATTCTATGGAGCAGCAGTGGTCTTCATGACATTGTGCATGTTGGAGATCAACTCCATTGCAGTCAACTGAGCAGAATCAATCATCTACAAATCACCTTTCATCCCAAGTAATGACTCACTAAGTGATCCAGATCAGTAATGCAGTGCTTTGCCTTTCTCAATCTGACCCCCAAAAACACACTCATCCCTGTTTAACACTATAGAGTCAAGCAGGGCCAAACTGGGCCGGTCTGGTTATGCATCCACCATAGTTCTGGAACCATCCTTGAAAGGACAATGTGAAAAGAAAATATCACAATGTATGTTAAGGGGATTAGCAAAGTTTGTAAAAAAAAAATGTTTTATCCATATCTCTAAATGTCATAATTTCCCCCATTTGTTTGGGATTGAGACCTGCAGTCATCTTGATTTCAGACTACTTTTGAGATATTGACAAACTTCATCTGTTCCTGACTCTGGATAGTGGATTAAAAAGACCATCAATTTCCGATGATATTATTGTCGTATTCTGAACATTACTGTTATACTGAGCTATCTCCTGTTTTTATTGTTTGGTCAATAGCACCACCTGTTGGACAGGTTTAATGTTGCTTGACTGAGCAGTATGGGAGGACGAAAGATGCCAAACTCAGGGCCGGTTTCCCGGACATCTCCATTGGACATACTTTGTAGTTTAGGACTAGGCTTAATCTGTGTCCGTCCCATATAGTTCAGTTAGCAAGTAAGTTATACTACCTGTTCCACATAGTTTAGTTAGTTAGTGATACTACCTGTTCCATATAGTTTAGTTTAGTTTAGTTAGTTAGTTAGTTAGTTAGTGATACTACCTGTTCCATGCCACTGAGGAAAACTACATAGAGACAGAGAACCAATTGAGAAAACATATATATGGTTTTGAATGCCAACCAATATACATCAACACCAAACATCATGATGATGTGAATGTACAAGATGAAAACATTGCATTTGATAAAATATGAATACATTGAAATTTTACAAATTACATCACAGAAGACCAAATTAGTCTGAAAAAAAATATTATATATAAAAACAGAGTGGGATGAATCATAACCAGCGGCGACCCGCAATTCAGGGCAGGTGGAGCAGAGACCAATATTTTTTTTTTTTTGGGGGGGGGGGGGGGGGGGGGGGGTTTGTAAAATTTCAATGTATTCCGATGATATTATTGTCGTATTCTGAACATTACTGTTATACTGAGCTATCTCCTGTTTTTATTGTTTGGTCAATAGCACCACCTGTTACATCAATACATATATACATATATATATACATATATAATATATATATGTCACATATCAGTTTGCAAACAATGTAAAAAAAATATAGATCACTGAGTTAATAAAGCTGCACACAAACATGGTATATTTTTAGTATAACTTACTTGCTAACTGAACTATATGGGACGGACACAGATTAAGCCTAGTCCTAATTTGGGCATTATTACATGTCACATATCAGTTTGCAAACAATGTAAAAAAAATATAGATCACTGAGTTAATAAAGCTGCACACAAACATGGTATATTTTTTGTTTTCTTGAGTATTGCAACTCCAAATTCCAGATGTTTCAGCCCAGCTCCGTGCTTTCTGTGGTGGTGGGGCAAGCCAGCAGAAAATACAGAGCGTCCTAGCTTGCTCATTAATGTCATAATCGAAATTACGGATTGCCTCTTATTCGCTCGTTGTTCCCTTATGCCATAGTTTGTACATCTCAATAGAAACCACATTTGTTTATACAAGCCATATCGGCAATATTTTTTTTTAAAGCAGTAAATGAGGCTGAATGAACTGTTTCGCTGCCAGACAAGGCTCCGCTGATAGCCAGGTGTAGCAGTGGTAAGGTGTTGGGACTGCTGTTGGGACAGCTTTATGTAGGCCCTAACAGTTTGTTGGCAGTGTTGGTCACCATTATAGTGCTATTAATGTCTTGTTTAGTCTATGTTTTATTTTTTTTGCCCCACCAAGATTTACATGCTAAAATCGCCACTGATCATAACATCTGAGAACCATCAACACCAGCATGACTAGTATCTATGTTAACCCTACTACAGTTTAACCAGCTCAGCTATAGACTACACCAGCATGACTAGTATCTATGTGGACCCTACTACAGTTTAACCAGCTAAGCTATAGACTACACCAGCATGACTAGTATCTATGTGGACCCTACTACAGTTTAACCAGCTCAGCTATAGACTACACCAGCATGACTAGTATCTATGTGGACCCTACTACAGTTTAACCAGCTCAGCTATAGACTACACCAGCATGACTAGTATCTATGTGGACCCTACTACAGTTTAACCAGCTCAGCTATAGACTACACCAGCATGACTAGTATCTATGTGGACCCTACTACAGTTTAACCAGCTCAGCTATAGACTACACCAGCATGACTAGTATCTATGTGGACCCTACTACAGTTTAACCAGCTCAGCTATAGACTACACCAGCATGACTAGTATCTATGTGGACCCTACTACAGTTTAACCAGCTCAGCTATAGACTACACCAGCATGACTAGTATCTATGTGGACCCTACTACAGTTTAACCAGCTCAGCTATAGACTACACCAGCATGACTAGTATCTATGTGGACCCTACTACAGTTTAACCAGCTCAGCAGTACCATTATCACTATTGAGCCAAACCCCAGGATAGAGGGGCTGAGTGAATGTGGTCTGGACTCTGTGGAGGAGGGTCATTGTGTCAGAGACACTGTAGAAGGACAGAGTACCTGCCTTGTGATCCAGGTACACTCCTACTCTGGAGGACTGAGGGCCTGATACTTTAGTCACAACATTATTGTGTCTGAAACAATAACCATCACTATAGCACTGTAAACTCCAGGACTTGTCATTCAATCCAAACGCATTACCTCTCCCTGTTCTGCTGATGTCTTTATATGAGACTGCTATAATAACCCACCGTCCACTCCACTCCACCTCCCAGTAACAGCGTCCAGACAGACCCTCTCTACACAGCACCATCAAGTCGTTTGTGAATCTGTCTGGATGTTCAGGATATGGTTGGACTTGGCCTGTATAAGTAACCTTCCTTTTCCCTTCAGACAGAGAGAGGCGTGTGTGTGCTGTGTTTGGGTCCAGTGTGAGCTGACAGGAATCTGGAGAAGAGCAGAGCAGAGACCAATGAGGGGAGTTAGAACAATAAGTTAAGTCAGATACTGTATCTATTAGATACTGTATCTAATCTTTGATTAGATCACAGCAGAGATCAAATCAGAGAAATATGAGGAGTCAGATAGATACCCAGTCTTTGATTAGATCTACTATTGCTATATATATCTATCTATATCTATATTTCTACAGGGGTTGTGTGTAAGTAAAAAAAGCCTGTTAGTTACTTCAAAATAAAGAGACTCACATTGTAAGAACTGTTCTCTGGTCTTGGGCTCTGGAGGCAGTACAACATCCACTATATTCACTACAGACACACAAACATGTTATCATCATACCATATTCCACATGTATATAACTAGTAGGGAACTTTCAATGGCCTAAAGTTGATGTTCTTATTATTTTCAACACACCTGTAGTGGAGATCTTGGTCCATTCTCCTTTAAGGAAGTCTTCTAGTTTCTCTCTCAGTTCAGACACAGTCTTACTCACATCTCCAATGTACTGAAGAGGAAGGACAACGATGCTGGCTAAGTCTGAAGATACACTGATACTGGAGAGAGACTGATAACTCTGGAGAGAGAGAGAGAGAGAGAGAGACAGAGAGAGAGAGACACACACACAGACAGAACAGAATGATTGAAAAGTTTCTCAATAAGTTCATTTTCATATCACAAGGCAGTTTAGTTACCTGGAGGAAATGGATGTGGTCCTCTGTGTGTGAGAGCTGCTCCAGCTCAGTGCTTCTCTTCCTCAACTCAGCTATCTCCTGTTCCACTTGTTCCAGGAGTCCTTCAGCTTGACTCACTTGAGCCTTCTCTTGGGCTCTGATCAGCTCCTTCACCTCAGAGCGCCTTCTCTCAATGGAGCGGTTCAGCGCAGTAAAAATCCTCTCACTGTCCTCCACTGCTGCCTGTGCAGAGTGCTGTTAAGAGAGAGAGAGGCTCCATGTTAAGCAGTCTATTCTATCTCTAACTGAAAGCCCAGATATCACGTTGAGCCCCACTCTGGGGAACAGGCTTGGGGAGGTCTCTCTCTCAATTCAATTCAGGGCTTTATTGGCATGGGAAACATATGTTTGTTTACATTGCCAAAGCAAGTGAAATAGATAATAAACAAAAGTGAAAAAAAACAATACAACAAATGAACAGTAAATATTACACTCACAAAAGTTCCAAAATTATAAAGACACTTCAAATGTCATTATGTCTATATACAGTGTTGTAACGATGTGAAAATAGTTAAAGTACAAAAGGGAAAATAAATATCGGTTGTATTTACAATAGTGTTTGTTTTTCACTGGTTGCTCTTTTCTTGTGGCAACAGGTCACATATCTTGCTGCCGTGATGGCACACTGTGGTATTTTACCAAATAGATATGGGAGTTTATCAAAATTGGATTGGTTTTCAAATTCTTTGTGGGTCTGTGTAATATGAGGGAAATATGTGTCTCTATGGTCAAACATTTGGCAGGAGGTTGGGAAGTGTATCTCAGTTTCCACCTCATTTTGTGGGCAGAGTGCACAAAGCCTTTCTCTTGAGAGCCAGGTCTGCCTACGGCGGCCTCTCTCAATAGCAAAGCTATGCTCACTGAGTCTCTACAAAGTCAAAGCTTTCCTTAAGTTTGGGTCAGTCACAGTGGTCAGGTATTCTGCCACTGTGTACTCTCTGTTAAGGGACAAATAGCATTCTAGTTTGCTCAGTTATTTTGTTTGTTCATTCCAATGTGTCAAGTAATTATCTTTTTGTTTTCTCATGATTTGGTTGGGTCTAATTGTGTTGCTGTCCTGGGGCTCTGTGGGGTCTGTTTGTGAACAGAGCCCCAGGACCAGCTTGCTTAGAGGATTCTTCTCGAGGTTCATCTTTCTGTAGGTGATGGCTTTGTTATGGAAGGTTTGGGAATCGCTTCCTGTTAGGTGGTTCTAGAATTTAACGGCTCTTTTCTGGATTTTGATAATCAGCGGGTATCGGCCTAATTCTGCTCTGCATGGAATATTTGGTGTTTTACAATGTACACAGAGGATATTTTTGGTTTTGTCCCATTTTGTGAATTATTGGTTGGTGAGCGGACCCCAGACCTCACAACCATAAAGGACAATGGATTCTGTAACTGATTCAAGTATTTTTTGCCAGATCCTAATTGGTATGTCAAATTTTATGTTCCTTTTGATGGCATAGAAGGCCCTTCTTGCCTTGTGTCTCAGATCGTTCAAAGCTTTGTGGAAGTTACCTAGGGCGCTGATGTTTAGACTGAGGTATGTTTGGTTTTTTGTGTGCTCTGAGGCAACGTTGTCTAGACAGAATTTGTATTTGTGCTCCTGGCAACTGGACCTTTTTTGGAACACCATTATTTTTGTCTAACTGAGATTTACTGTCAGGGCCCAGGTCTGACAGAATCTGTGCAGAAGATCTAGGTGCTGCGTAGGCCCTCCTTGCAACCAGATCATCAGCAAATAGTAGATATTTGACTTCAGAATCTAGTAGGGTGAGGCCAAGGGGCTGCAGACTGTTCTAGTGCCCTCGAGCAAATCTCGCTTTCTCACTCACTGGAGGAGAGAAGTGAAATGGTGTGTCTCCTCTGGTCAACAATACTCACCTTGAGAGACTCCACAGCCTGTTGGAGCTCCTTCAGCTCCTTCTCTCTCCCCTGGAATCTCTGCTGGACCTTCTGCTGACTCATCCCCAGCTGCCTCTGTGGAGAATCACTCTTCAATGAGCTATCAAGCTTTATTTGTCCAGTAGATCAATAGTATAGTCATGTGACATAGGGCCCATTGAGAGGAAGGTCTAAAATATTGATAGTCCCTTTCCAGTATTATACTTATTTGTTGCTACAGTGGGGAGAACAAGTATTTGATACACTGCCGATTTTGCAGGTTTTCCTACTTACAAAGCATGTAGAGGTCTGTCATTTTTATCATAGGTACACTTCAACTGTGAGAGACGGAATCTAAAACAAAAATCCAGAAAATCACATTGTATGATCTTTAAGTAATTAATTTGCATTTTATTGCATGACATAAGTATTTGATCACCTACCAACCAGTAAGAATTCCGGCTCTCACAGACCTGTTAGTTTTTCTTTAAGAAGCCCTCCTGTTCTCTACTCATTACCTGTATTAACTGCACCTGTTTGAACTCGTTACCTGTATAAAAGACACCTGTCCACACACTCAATCAAACAGACTCCAACCTCTCCACAATGGCCAAGACCAGAGAGCTGTGTAAGGACATCAGGGATAAATTGTAGACCTGTACAAGGCTGGGATGGGCTACAGGACAATAGCCAAGCAGCTTGGTGAGAAGGCAACAACTGTTGGCACAATTATTAGAAAATGGAAGAAGTTCAAGATGACGGTCAATCACCCTCGGTCTGGGGCTCCATGCAAGATCTCACCTCGTGGGGCATCAATGATCATGAGGAATGTGAGGGATCAGCCCAGAACTACACGGCAGAACCTGGTCAATGACCTGAAGAGAGCTGGGACCACAGTCTCAAAGAAAACCATTAGTAACACACTACGCCGTCATGGATTAAAATCCTGCAGCGCACGCAAGGTCCCCCTGCTCAAGCCAGCGCATGTCCAGGCCCGTCTGAAGTTTGCCAATGACCATCTGGATGATCCAGAGGAGGAATGGGAGAAGGTCATGTGGTCTGATGAGACAAAAATAGAGCTTTTTGCTCTAAACTCCACTCGCCGTGTTTGGAGGAATAGAAGGATGAGTACAACCCCAAGAACACCATCCCAACCGTGAAGCATGGAGGTGGAAACATCATTCTTTGGGGATGCTTTTCTGCAAAGGGGACAGGACGACTGCACCGTATTGAGGGGAGGATGGATGGGGCCATGTATCGCGAGATCTTGACCAACAACCTCCTTCCCTCAGTAAGAGCATTGAAGATGGGTCGTGGCTGGGTCTTCCAGCATGACAACGACCCGAAACACACAGCCAGGGCAACTAAGGAGTGGCTCCGTAAGAAGCATCTCAAGGTCCTGGAGTGGCCTAGCCAGTCTCCAGACCTGAACCCAATAGAAAATCTTTGGAGGGAGCCGAAAGTTCGTATTGCCCAGCGACAGCCCCGAAACCTGAAGGATCTGGAGAAGGTCTGTATGGAGGAGTGGGCCAAAATCCCTGCTGCAGTGTGTGCAAACCTGGTCAAGAACTACAGGAAACGTATGATCTCTGTAATTGCAAACTAAGGTTTCTGTACCAAATATTCAGTTCTGCTTTTCTGATGTATCAAATACTTATGTCATGCAATAAAATGCAAATTAATTACTTAAAAATCATACAATGTGATTTTCTGGATTTTTGTTTTAGATTCCTTCTCTCACAGTTGAAGTGTACCTATGATAAAAATTACAGACCTCTACATGCTTTGTAAGTAGGAAAACCTGCAAAATTGTCAGTGTATCAAATACTTGTTCTCCCCACTGTATGTGAATGATTACAGTTTTAAAGTAGACCTACATGTATCAAGGAGTTTAAGCTAAACATTACAATGGTGATACATTTGGAGCATCTAGGTTAAGAAAATCTATACCCTCAAGGTTTGTGTTCATATTTCTTCTGCCATGGATCGATTTCATTTGAATTCTCTCATATTCAAACAGCCTTAGTTCCTACTGTATTTTTAATTATTTGTTTATCAGACAGTCACCAACAAGTTGTTCTGGTCTTACCTGTTTCTCAGTCCTCTCTGCTGCAGCTGACACTGTATCATGGCCTTTATGTTCATCCATTGTACACAGATAACAGATACACTGCTGATCGGTACGACAGTATACCTCCAGAAGTTTGTCATGATGAGAGCAGATCTTCTCCTGTAGTTGTGCGGTGGCTTTGACCAGCTTGTGCTTCTTGAAAGCAGGAGATTCATAATGAGGTTGGAGGTGAGTCTCACAGTAAGAGGCTAGACATGCCAGACAGGACATGAGGGCTTTCTGCTTTCTGGTCCCAGTGCAGAAATCACACGCCACATCTATAGGTTCAGCATAGCACAGAGCAGGAGGGGGAGCAGCCTGGAGTCCTGTCTTCTTCAGTTTCTCCACCACCTCAGCCAACATGTTATTTTTCCTCAGAGTAGGCCTTGGAGTGAATGTCTGTCTGCACTGAGGACAGCTATAGCCTTTCAGAACATCCTGATCCCAGCAGCCCTCAATACAGCTCCTACAGTAACTGTGTCCACAGGGGATGGTGATTGGTTCCTTCAGTAGATCCAGACAGACAGAACAACAGAACTGGTCCTGGTCCAGCAGAACTGCCTGCTGAGCCATTTGGACGGTTGTTCACTCTCACACAGACAGATGACACAGAGACTCAGATAAGTTTCGTTTTCTCAGAAGAGAGTTTGTGGGAGGGGGAGGGACTTCCTGGTTCTGCCAGAGGGGTGGGTTTAGAGGGAGGGAGAGAGAGAACTGCATGCAACGTCGAGAGAGCGTTTTGTTCCTAGTGCTGGGTTCTAACTTGAAATAATTTCAAATATCCTTATTCATCTTAACATATTAGAACTGGGTGTATGCAAATCTACTGAGTGAGAAAGGGGAGTGCAGAAAGTTTACATTCTGTCAGAACATTTTCTGGTTGAACCTCATGTATCCTATGGAGAGGAGAAGGGCAATGGTCTGGTTTGAGTCACTGATAAGGTAGGACAGCCGCGAGTTAGGAAGGAGTGAGGAATGTGGGCCGAGGTAAGGTCAGATATTGTGAGGAGGAACAGTCCTATGACATACACACTTAGGAGGCAGGGCCATGACTACACCAATGAGAAGAACCAGTTAAGTTCATGCCTAGCAACAGAGATGTATTGGCTGTCTAGATGTGCAAGGACTTGACTCTGACCAGTAGAGGGTATAAATATATGTACTTTTGGAAACATGACCATGTGAAAGCTCCAGCCGCGGTGGCTGTAAGGCCGTAGAGTGTGTGTGTGTATGGATAAATTGTTATGCTTGTGTACTAGTATGGTAGGTTGTAGAGGAGGTAGTCCATGGAGAAGGACAACAGGAGGGAATGTGTATGGTGATAAGAAGATTACCTATAAGTTCTGGAGGAGAGCCACATTCATGGTTAGAAAAGCAAAAAGATATTCTAACGTTGTTTGAACATGATTTGTGTGTATTAGCAGTAGCAATAAGGAGAGAGTTTGTGAACTGTGAATAAGTGTGGTTACGTGTGTAAGCATGACACTGGTATAAGACATTAGGTCACCTGTATTCTCCAGTAGTAAATTGGCAGACACTTCAGTATTGGCTCGAATACAAGGTATCAGGTGCCGTGACCAATTAATAGGCACAAATACCATAGCTATTCTCCGGGGAAGTGGGTATCACTATTTTGGAAAGTAGTTGATAGAGGGCTTGTATTAGAGCCGTGAATTAGGAAATCTAAACACCCCAGACACCGTCGAGAAAGGTGCATAAATAGCCACCATTGAGATGGCATCCGTGGTTTCTGAAACTCCCATAAAAGGGGGAATAGGAGAGGAAATATAGCAAAGCCATAGATGTGCTGAAAGAAGTGCACAAGCATTCTACCAATTTGGTTCGAATAAAAACATTTTTTGGAGCAAACTGGATAAAATTGGTCAGCATTTCCCTGCTGACGGAAAATTCCAATCTAATAAAGAATTCCAAGATGCTATTGTGAGTTGGCACAATGACATGAAAGAAAAAAATCTAAAGCTAAATACACATGCGTATTGATGTGGATCGACAAGCAGCGTTCTATCAACAGAAAAACAAAACCGATAAAACCAAAATGAATAGATGTACTCAGGGGGAAAAAAGAGACTAGGTACATGTGAGTAAATTGATAGAATGTGTACGTCTGCTTTGATGGCAGGTTTGAAACCTGTTATCAAAACGGCTATTGTGGGGGCAGTGGACCAACGTTTTCATTAGGATGAAATAGTGCAGGAGGCTTTGAAAGTGGAATCCAATCCGCTCACTTTGCAGCGGACACAGTGAAAATCCCTAACAGTGGTTTTAATGGCCAAAGTAAGATGAAGAAACAGGGAGAGAAAGAAGCTGAAAAATACCAAAGCATATTCAACAGAAATTGTACTTGAATTCTATAATTTTGCGTTAGGATATTGAATTTAAATTTCATATTTTAGAATTTGTAATGCACAAATTGAATCATAGAATTCATCATTTGAACTTGTATTTCATGATTTGAAACTGAATTGAATTAATATTTCATTCAGTTTTAAAATTCAATTTCAATGTAATTGAATATTTATATATTATGTTTCAATATTGTAGATACTGCATTCATTGTCTGTGTATCAACTTTACAAACAAGTATTCAAGTTTATCAAAGTTTCATATATTCAACTTCTCAGATGCATTCAGATATCTATATTCAGATTCAAAACCAGAGACTTAAAAATTAAAACCTGTTTTTGCTTTGTCATAATGGGATATTGTGTGTAGATTGGGGGAAAAAACGATTTAATCAATTTTAGAATAAAGCTCTAACGTAACAAAACGTGGAAAAAGTCAAGGGATCTGAATACTTTCTGAATGCACTGTAGATGTGTCCCAGAGCCATATAAAGAGATGTATCTGTTACGCTGGTTAGGCAGCCTTAGTTGTGGAGCACAGCAGTGTCTTATCTTTGAGTCAGGCACAAAACCACCATTTCTAATTGAAAATCGAAAACCAGATCGAAAGTAAATTATAATGGACCTATATATATTTGTTAATAACTGTCCTTTTTCTGGCATGCAAACCGGTCCAAAAAGAATCTGTGCAGCCCATTTCCCTGGTACTGATAAAGATTAACCATGCCAAATAGATTGGATATTAAGTGGTGCTCCACTGGCCGTGCAGTCATGAGTGAATAGGGAGTGCAGGAGGGAACTGAGCCTGCACCCCTGAGGGGCCTCTGTCTTGAGGATCAGCGTGGCAGATGTGTTGTTACCTACCCTGACCACCTGGGGGATACAGTTGCTCGGAGTATACGTCCTGGTAATCTGGCTGGCCCTGCGGCCTTGTGAATGTTGACCTGTTTAAACGTCTTATTCACATCAGCTGCGAAGAGCATGATCACAGAGTCACCTGGAACAGCTGGTGTTCTCATGCATGTTTCAGTGTTACTTGCCTCGAAATCATTTAGCTCGTCTGGTAGGCTCGTGTCACTGGGCAGCTCTCGGCTGTGCTTCCCTTTGTAGTCTGTAATACGTTTGCAAGCCCTGCCACATCCGACGAGCGTCAGAGACGGTGTTGTACGATTCGATCTTTGTCCTGTATTGATGCTTTGCCTGTTTGATGGTTCGTCGGAGGGCATAGCGGGATTTCTTATGAGCTTCTGGGTTAGAGTCCCGCTCCTTGAAAGCGGCAGCTCTACCCTTTAGCTTAGTGTGGATGTTGCCTGTAATCCATGGCTTCTGGTTGGGGTATGTACGTACAGTCACTGTGGGGACGACGTCGTCAGTCCACTTATTGATGAAGCCAGTGACTGATGTGGTGTATTTCTCAATGCTATCAGAAGAATCATGGAACATATTCCAGACTGTGCTAGCAAAACAGTCCTGTAGCTTAGCATCTGCTTCATCTGACTTGCTTCATTGACATTTATTTTCAGGTCTCTCCAGAGATGTTGGATCGGGTTCAAGTCCGTGCTCTGGCTGTGCCACTCAAGGACATTCAGGGACTTGTCCAGAAGCCACTCCTGTGTTGTCTTGGCTGTGTGCTTAGATCTCTCTGCACTTTGCTCTGTTAATCTTTCCCTTGATCCTGACTAGTCTCCCAGTCCCTGCCGCTGAAAATAATCCCCACAGCATGATGCTGCCACCACCATGCTTCACCACAGGGATGGTATTGCCCAGGTGATGAGCGGTACCTGGTTTCCTCCAGACATGACCCTTGGCATTCAGGTCAAAGAGTTCAATGTTGGTTTCATCAGACTAGAGAATCTTGTTTCTCATGTTCTGAGAGTCCTTTAGGTGCCAATTGGCATTTATTTGCAGGTCTCTCCAGAGATGTTGGCACCTAAAGGACTCTCAGAACCATCGGGTTCTTAGTCACCTCTCTGACCAAGGCCCTTCTCCCCCGATTGCTCAGTTTGGCCAGTCGGCCAGCTCTAGGAAGAGTCTTGTTGGTTCTAAACTTTTTCCGATTTAAGAATGATGGAGGCCACTGTGTTCTTGGGGACCTTCAATGCTGCAGAATATTTTTGGTACACTTCCCCAGATCTGTTCCTCATCACAATCCTGTCTCTGAGCTCTACGGACAATTCCTTCGACCTCTTAGCTTGGTTTTTGCTCTGACATGCACTGTCAACTGTGGGACCTTATATAGACAGGTGTGTGCCTTTCCAAATCATGTCCAATCAATTGAATTTACCACAGGTGGACTCCAATCAAGTTGTAGAAACATCTCAAGGATGATCAATGGAAACAGGATTCACCTGAGCTCAATTTCGAGTCTCATAGCAAAAGGGTCTTAATACTTATGTAAATACATTTTTATATATATATATAAAAATTAGCAAACATTTCTTAAACCTGTTTTCACTTTGTCATTATGGGGTATTTTGTGTAGATTGTTGAAGAAAAAATATAATTTTATCAATTTTAGAATAAGGCTGTAATGTAACAAAATGTGGAAAATGTTAAGGCGTCTGAATACTTTCCGAATGCACTGCTATATACAGTATGGCTCTGGGTGTAATGATGGGTATTGTTTTGGTTTCAGTCCGTAAAGGATTGGATGGCCCAGAGAATGGCCAGACCTGTTGGTTTCAGTCTGTAAAGGATTGGGTGGACCAGAGAATGGCCAGACCTGTTGGTTTCAGTCTGTAAAGGATTGGGTGGACCAGAGAATGGCCAGACCTGTTGGTTTCAGTCTGTAAAGGATTGGGTGGATCAGAGAATGGACACACCTATGGACAGAAGCTACTGTAGTCAGACATGCATCTAGGAATAATGTAGAAGAATATCCACAGTATTTGGTATAGTAGGATATATCCATTGTATTAAGTATAGAAGAATATCCATAGTATTAAGTATATTAGAATATCCATGTTATTAAGTAAGTCCATGGTATTAAGTATAGAAGAATATACATGGTATTAAGTATAGAAGAATATACATGGTATTAAGTATAGTAGAATATCCATTGTATTAAGTATAGTAGAATATCCATGGTATTACGTATAGAAGAATATCCATTGAATTGAATTTATTTTGGGTAACAGACATATACAACAAAATGTACAATGTGGACCGAGAGGATATCACTTGAAAGTATTAATTAAAACGCTTGTTTCCAAAGTGGTCATCGATGGTAAAACAATAACACATATAACGATGAAAAGGCAAGACAAAATTACAAACAACCACAAATACATACATTTATATTGACATCCTAAAAAGTGGCACTACTCAATGCATTTCCCCCTAACTTTAAAAATCAACCATTTTAATTTCACATTAAAACAATCTTTTCATACCCATCATTCAAATAAATACACCTGACCAGCAGTAGGGGGCACAAGGGGCAGTGGAGTGATTTCTCTTACTTAGACAATTTTACAAGACATAACACTAACTCTGGTATTGTAACTGTGTTGGTTATAGACCATATCAATGTGTTTTTTCATATAACCTGTGGCACGGTCATTTAAGATGTCAAACATATGATTAAGTTTAAGTTGGTCCACTCTGGACTCCAAAGGCACCAAGCCCACCTCCCAGAACTCCTGTACCACTATGCAGGTGGTACAATCAGCATATACCTGATAAGATTATTTTGCATGACCTGCATTCTCTTTTTCAGCTTTTTTGATAGCCCACTATACCAAGCAGAGCAGCATAATCAAAATGACACTGAATGAAGGTTGAGACAAGCAGTTTCTTGACTTTGATGTTAAAATATCTAGTGTTACAATTAAAATGTGTTCGCCATTTTAGCAGCAATCAGGTCTCCAGAAAGGGAATGATCTAGGGACACACCAAGATAAGTCACACTTGTTTTAGATTCAATCTCCTTGCCTGCACAGTTTACCTTTATCTTGTCAGCCCTAAGCGATCTAAGTTTTGTTCCAAACAAAATCGATTCAGTTTTTCCCAAATGTAGCGACAATTTGTTGTCAGTCAACCAATCTCAAACAAAATGCAATTCCTTCCTGATGGTCTCCTCTATGTAAATTGTATCCTTCCCTGGCTGAGTTGTCAGCATAAAGCAGGAGTTTGCAATTTACTGTATCTGGCATATCATTAACGTATATAAGAAATAAGAGAGGCCCTAAAATTGATCCCTGCGGTACTCCACATATTTCTTTGGCCTCTGACAGAACATCACCAACATTAAATACTTGTGTTCTGTTGGTCAGAGAAGACTTAAACCAATTCACTGCTACATCATTTGTACCCATGCTTTTCAGTTTCATCAGGAGAATATCATGGTCCACAGTGTCAAAAGCTTTCTGCAAGTCTAACATGACCATACCTGTATAGTTCCCCTTCTCACTTTCCTGCTTGATGTGGTCAAACAGGTGGATAAGCTGTTCTAAAGCCAGATTGGAGTTCATAAAGAAGTTTGTGCTCGAGAAGTTATCCCTCAAGATGATTAAAAACTAATCTCTCAACAACTTTGGATAAGGTGCTGAGGATCGTCACAGGCCTGTAGTTTCCTACATTTGTTTTACTGCTCTTCTTGTGGAATGAAACCATGGTATTAAGCAGTGGTGGAAAACGTACCCAATTGTAATACTTGAGTAAAAGTAAAGATAAATTAATAGAAAATGACTTAAGTAAAAGTGAAAGTCCCCAAGTAAAATAACACTTGAGTAAAAGTCTACAAGTATTTGGTTTTAAACATACTTAAGTATCAAAAGTAAAAGTATAAATAATTTCAATTTGCTTATTAAGCAAACCAGACAGCCAGTTTTACTTTTTTTTAATTTTTATTTACGGATAGCCAGGGGCACGCTCCAACACTCAGACATAATTTACAAATGAAGCATTTGTGTTTCGTGAGTCCACCAGATCAGGCAGTAGGGATGACCAGGGATGTTCTCTTGATAAGTGTGTGAATTGGACCATGTTCATGTCCTGCTAAGCATTCAAAATGTATTGAGTACTTTTGGGTGTCAGGGAAAATGTATGGAGTGAAGTAAAAGTTGTCAAAAAATTAAAAATAAAGTAAAGATACCAAAAAAAGCTACTTAAGTAGTACTTAAAAGTATTTATACTTAAGTACTTTTCACCACTGGTATTAAGTATAGTAGAATACCCATGGTCTTAAGTATAGAACAATATCTGTGGTATTAATGTCAAATATCCATGGTATTACCCCACAAATCCATGGATTGGATCAAGCAGCATGTCAAAATAGACATTAATTTGACCTCCTCTGTAAACTATTAAACCAAATGAATTTTAAACATGTTTTTCCAAGAAACGATGCCACTGGGTAGCCTACCTAACTAGGTAGAAAACGAAATACTGCACACATTCTGCTAATATTCAGGAACAAAAACTCTTCCCACTTCTCCCAAAGCACTTCCCATCTAGAACTGTGCCGTGGTTGTCAATAGGTTATAATGAACTAATAACGAAGAGTGGATTGTCCACAGAATGTCTGGTTCAGAGATTCTTTCAAGTCTTGTCGGTTGTGCTGGCTGCTCCTGCCAGCTACAGAACGCCACAACTAGAAGTGGGTCAAAATCAAAGGCTACATTCTAATTGGTTTAGCTAGTGTCTGGAAATTGTTGGACTGTATATGTGCATTCGGGGTGTGTTGTGGGAAATCCGGAGGTCTGACAACACATTAAAACAGACTAAAACTGATTCACTGCGAGATTTATATACACACACACACACAGATCCACACACAGGAAAAAGCTGCCAGGCCTGCTAAGAGCGTGCAGGTAAGTGTTGCTGGTGACCGGGGGGTAGAGGTAGAATGGCTCCTGGTAATACTGGCAATGCTTGACCTCCAGGGGGTACTGCTACTGTCGCACCTCCATCTAAAGACAAGTTAACACATCACCGTGTTTGAAACAGATGAGGGCAAATCCTAACTTCCTCTTCAGTCAAATGTTGACTTGGTCTCCCATTGACATCAATGCATGACTACTTAAGTGGAAGTTAGGATTCGACCAATAGTTCTTATTAATGATGGTAATACCAGTCTATGATAGAGGATATTATAACTGAAGGCAACTTGAACTAACCTTTAACCTCAATGGCGGCGTTTGCTTTTTCCGATTTTATTATCTGCATGTGTTCCACAGCCTGAGGAGAAGACAGACAAGAGAAGGAGATGTTATCCACCAACAACATGGGAGAGTGATAACCCAGTTCAAAAGTGTTCACAATTAACAAAATTGTAGATGAAATGGTGCTCTCTTTTGTTGAGGGTGAGCCAATGTCACACAATAAACAGTCAAATTACAAGTCACTTATTTAAGTTGGTTACCCCTCTAATACTGAAGGTACTTGATTCTACTGTGTCAAAGCTCTGCTGCTGTGTGCTGCAGATGCATTTGGTGTCAAACGTTAACAATGTTAGCTGTTAATTGATTGTTAGCTGTTTATGCTAACATTTTGTAAATGCTAACATTGCTATGTATTATGTTACCTGCTGCAGCTCAGCTTTCTGGGCGTTGAGCTTCTCTTGCTGCCTCTCCAGCTCCTCCTTCTGTTTCTGCAGATCTGAGTTCTTCTGGTTGAGGTTGCTCTCCTCCTGGGCCAGCTGCTCCTCAAACAACTTCATCTCCTCGTCGGTGTACGCGGGAGCCTGCTCCAGAGTCTGAGGAGGAGACGAGATGAGAGGGTAGAAGCTCCATTACTGCATAGCCTCTCAGAGTTAACAACATGTCTGTACCCTTGACCACCTCAGGTGGCAGCAGGTGGTGGCAACCTGTCTCTTACCTCCCAGCTGTCTGGCTCTAAGAACTCTTTCTTGTTTGTGGACATCAGGAACTCCTCCAGGGAGACCAGTCTGTCCTTGTTGGTGTCTACCTGAGTACAGATGAAAGGAAATCAATGTCAGCAAGTAGGTTGACTGAAGAAGCAGTGGGGCAAAATCCTGAAAACAGTTGGCTGTGTGTATGACTCAGTGACCCCATCATACCCCACCCCTCGTGCCAGCTCACCTCATTCATGACGTGTTCCCTCATGCGCAGTCTCTCCTCCTCCATCTCTGTCATGTCATCCTCATCTAGATTGGGTCTGTACATCTTCTCCAGCTACAAAACACACACATTTCAAAACTAGGCCTATTCCAGCTACAAAAAAAACACACACACACACACACACACACACACACACACACACACACACACACACACACACACACACACACACACACACACACACACACACACACACACACACACACACACACACACACACACACACACACACACACACACACACACACACACACACACACACCTCTTTAGTGAACAGGGCTTCAAGCTCCTGCTCATCAATGTAGCCATCTCCGTTGGAATCTGCAAGACATAATTTCTCAATAGGCTTCATTGTGGTTGGTGTGTAATTTGAGACAATATTAATTTATCTGACTTTTGTTCAGTGGTTTCAAGCTGTGAATAGCTTCTGGTGTGAACTTACCGTGGAGTTTGAAGAAGGTCTTGGGGTCAAAGTCATTTGGGTCCAAACCATCTGACTCCTTCCAGACCTCTTTCAGCTGGTCCTGACTGCCCTACACACACACACACACACACACACACACACACACACACACACACACACACACACACACACACACACACACACACACACACACACACACACACACACACACACACACACACACACTTTGTAGCCTGGTCCAGGATCTGTTTGTGCTGTGAAGCCAACTCATATGGTTGGCTACAGGTCTACAGCACAAAAAGATCTGAGACCAGGCTAGTGAATTTGGGGTTTAATGTCACTGAAATGTCTTAGGGGGGGGGTTGATTATCAAGGTAAATGCCTCACAGGGTGGTTGATTTTGGGTTTAGTTACAGTATAAAGGTAAACGTCTTACAGGGTGGTTGATTTTAGGATGGTCTGCGTGTTTCTTCCTCAGCTCTTCATAGTGCTGCTCCTCGTCTTTACGATGCTCCTCGTCGAGGTTCTTCAGGTGCTCCTTCCTCTCGTGCTCCTTCATCATCTCGTACCTCTTAAACTCCTCGTGACGCTTCTGGTCAAAGTTCTCCAAGTCATTGGTAGCCTATATATCAACCAGGAAAGAGAAAGCATGCGATTCTTATTCTTCCTATAGCAACCCTAATTATACCAGGTAAGTGAACATTTTGACAGATCTGTGTAATGAGAAATGATTTGATTAATTCTTTTCCAGTATTTGATTTACAGGATTGATATGTAATAAACCATAACCGGCCCGGTGGCACCTTAATTGGGGAGGACGGTCTCATAGTAACGGTTAGAACGGAACAAATTGAATGGTATTGAACTCAAACACATAGTTTCCATGTGTTTGATAGCATTCCATTTACTCCATTCCAAACATTAGTAAGAGTCGTTCTCCCCTCCGCAGCCTCCTATGTAATAAACAGGATTTTATGTTCGGGAGACGCATGCAGATACATTCTCTTGGGGAGGGAAACAGGACTTAACCATGTACATTTAAGTACCATATAATTAGGTCATTTTCACTTGTGAGTCTACAATTATCTGCTGTAACTAAGTATGAATGTTCTTACCTTTGACCTGTTTTAACTGCCTGTATCAAATGTCTGTCAGTGTTGAATGTTTGATAGTGATTGATGCCAGAGCTGCAGAAGGTACACTGAAAATATCTCTGTGACACAGTGTGATCCTGTAGTCGCTGATGTTGTGACTTTGTACAAGTCTCTCGGGCTGATGTGTACAGAATATTTGGTACGGTCTGATTAACTGATTAATATAGGTGCCTTAGAGAAGGACCGTTAGACATTTTCTATGCTTATGTTCTGGAGGTGTCTGCCTGAATTATTGTATTAAACTGGATTGACTTCCTCAACGACAGCTCTACATTTTGTTCACCTGAAAATTCCCATTACAATCTGGAATTTAAATAAATACAAGCCCACTGTCCAGTGTCAGAGACCAATAACAACTGGGGAACGAGACCATTAGAGAAGAGAGTGAGAAAGACATGACATGTTCCTGATGACTAATTTTAAGTGTAAATGATCGTCCTCTAAACGTATTTTTTCCACCAGATGGAGCACATGTACGTGGTGTGCATGGTTAGGGTATACTTCCCAATACAGCTGCTATTCAAACACAACAAGTTAGCTTTAAGGCTACAACCCCTTTGGGCTGTTGGCTCAAAATGGATGTCCTCGTTCACCAGAGAGTTGTTTATTCATTCAAGAGACAAGTGCAGAGCAAACATTTGTTGTAAGGCCATTGTCAGTGTGTGAACTTTTAAAACAATTTTTTCAGTATAGACTCTGGTTTAATTTTGGTACATGCACCACAAGTTCTGAGCACAGTGGTTTTAAGAACCGTTGTGCGGCCATTTTAATCATTGTATCATGGTGTAGTGCAGGGTTCCCCAACTGGCGAAATCAGCTCCAAGGGATTTTCATTTGGGAAATCTGTTCAAGTATTCACACGCATAATAGAGAGACATGATTGTATACAAATGTAAGCAAGGTTTGAAATTATTATGTTTTAGTCAAATATTATATATGTTTGGGCTTCTTGCGGTCAATTTGCAGTCTGCAAATTATATGTAATTATGTTTCCGGTCCCTCGACCATCCGCTCAAGAAATAAAATTGGAGGCTGAATCTAGTTGATGATCCGTGGTGTAGTGTGTACGGACAACATCCCTACCGATTGAATAAGCTTATCCAGGTCCTCCACTTCAAAGGTGTGTGGGTTCATGTGGTTCATGTACTCAAACTGCTTGAGCATCGCCTTGTGGTTCATTTCTGAGGGGAAAGAGGAGAGAAGGCTCTAATTAGGAGGGAAACTAATACTATACGAGTTAAGTGGTTACAAGTCCCTTGCTGAAAACTGCTGACAAAATGGAGGCTGTATATGATGAGGTAATTGTGTAGTTACAGCTGATGTTTATCCACAATTCAAATCATTGTAATTAATGATAGTGACCTTTACTTTGAAATGTTCCACATTAAAATCCCCTCTTAATAATTAACTAGTCACACTATGTTGACTGATGACACCAAGCAGTTACTGACATTGTGGACATTTGTAGTGCAACGCTAAAAGAATGTGCTAACATTTCCCAGGCAGTTGAGAGTTTTTTGATGACCGACTCTCGACTGCACGTTAGCTTTGGCAGTGACCACAGCCAAGTATTTCTGGCAGTTCCAATGTAAGCACGGTCTTGGTTGAGTGCAAGACCATGCTCGGTAGTAGAACCTCAACCCCTCTTCCCAAATGTGTCAATATAGACATTTCACAACATGTGACTTTCCTATTTACTTGAACAATAACCTCAAGGCACTTCGACTTTCCTATGTGACACACTATATCAATCTTAGGATGTTGGTGGTTCACTGCATCATTTCCTGTCAACTGGACAAGCATTCCTGCTCATAGGATGGCAGCCATTTAGACAGGAAATTACATATTTGAATAACAGATACACCAGCTTACCATGCCCTCCCTCAGCGTCTTGTTTGGCTTTGATGAGCGTCCTTAGCCTGTTCACCTCCTGCCTCTTCAGCTCGTCCAGTTTGGTCCTCACGTGATGGCCGACAAAGTCCAGCTCTTTGGCCAGCTTGCCTTGCTGCTCAGAAACAAAAGCAGCCAGAGATTTGAGGGCCAAAAACAATCAAAGGAGCCCGACGAGGCCAGCTGGATCGTGTTCATTAGGGCAGGAACGAACAACAGCTGAAAATGTTTTGCAACGGGAAAATAAAATGAGCATTTCTTATTGGACGAGTACAGGTAGCCCATCCCTGTTTCAGTACGTTTTTTAAAATCTGTTTGGCGTCTAATGAACACGGCCCTGCAAATGCTATAGCTGCTGGGGTACCTTAATGTCCTCCATGTCTGTATTGTGGAGCTTCTCTCTAAAATGCTGGTCCTTCTCCAGGAAATCAATGACTTCCCTGAGGTAGCGGTCATAGTGAAGCCCGGTGTCCTGAAACAAAAACCCAAAGTCCAAATCCACATTGCAGTACGTAAGTGGAAAGGGGACAGGTTTACATTGGATTCACATGTGGCCTATGGTATGTCTAGACCTCCTTCCATTTTCTGCAGTGGTGTATTTCTTTAAGAGCTTTTCCTCTTTCTGACTCATTATTCATGCTCCAAGAGCGTACAAAAACAAATCATGACAGCTGTGACGGAAACAGGTAGTTTCGGTACAATTTTATAAATGCCGACAGATGATTTGTTCGTTCGACATGGTGGGATCTTTTTGTGTCGGTAAAATGTTTTATGCGACAAATGGCGGTGGGAACGCCTTTATGCACAAATATTAATCTAATAACCATCCTATCGAAGTAAACTTGGAGTCATGTAATGATATGGTGTGTGGTCCTACCTCTACAAGTGTAATAAATTATGATGAACTTCACAAAAAATTAAAATCTCATCTACACACAATGCACCATAACGACAAAACAAAAACAAGTTTCTAGCAATTTTTGTAGAAAAAATAAGAACACGGAAATATCACATTTACATAAGTAGTAACAACCTTTAATCAGTGCTTTGTTGAGGCACCTTTGGAAAAATAGTATTTGGGGAGTTTCTCCCATTCTTCTCTGCAGATCCTCTCAAGCTCTGTCAGGTTGGATGGGGAGCGTTGCTGCACAGCTATTTTCAGGTCTTTCCAGAGACGTTCAATCGTTTTCAAGTCCGGGCCACTCAAGAACATTCAGAGACCTGTCCCGAAGCCACTCCTGCATTGTCTTGGCTGTGTGCTAAGGGTCATTGTCCTGTTGGAAGGTGAACATTGACCCCAGTCTGAGGTCCTGAGTGCTCTGGAGCAGATTTTCATCAAGGATCTCTCTGCACTTTGCTCCGTTTATCTTTCCCTCGATCCTGACTAGGCTCAGAGTCCCTGCCGCTGAAAAACACCCCCACAGCATGATGCTGCCAGGTTTCCTTCAGACGCGACGCTTGGCATTCAGGCCAAAGAGTTCAATCTTGATTTCATCAGACCAGAGAATCTTGTTTCTCATGGTCTGAGAGTCTTTAGCTGCCTTTTGGCAAACTCCAAGCGGGCTGTCATGTGCCTTTACAGAGGATTGGCATTCGTCTGGCCACTACCAGAAAGGCCTGACTGGTGGAGTGCTGCAAAGATGATTGTCCTTCTGGAAGGTTCTCTCATCTCCACAGAGGAACTCTAGAACTCTGTCAGAGTGACCAACAGGTTCTTGGTCACCTTCCTGACCAAGGCCCTTCTCCCCCGATTGCTCAGTTTGGCCAGCTGTAGGAAGAGTCTAAATGGAAGAAGTTTGGAACCACCTAAGAATGATGGAGACCACTGTGTTCTTATGGTCCTTCAATGCTGCAGACATTTTTGGTACACTTCCGCAGATCTGAGCCTCGACACAATCCTGTCTCGGAGCTCATGGTTTGGTTTTTGCTCTGACACGCACTGTCAACTGTGGGACCTTATATAGACAGGTGTGTGCCTTTCCAAATCATGTCCAATCAATTGAATTTACCACAGGTGGACTCCAATCAAGTTGTAGAAACATCTCAAGGTTGATCAATGGAAACAGGACGCACCTGAGCTCAATTTCAAGTCTTATAGCAAAAGGTCTGAATACTTATGTAAATAAGGTATAAGAAAAAAGAAAAAGTGCAATCATTTCTAAAACCTGTTTTCACTTTGTTATTATGGGGTATTTTGTGTAGATTGATGAAGAAAAAAATATAATTGTATCAATTTTAGAATAAGGCTGTAATGTAACAAAATGTGGAAAATGTTAAGGCGTCTGAATAATTTCCGAATGCACTGCTATATACAGTATGGCTCTGGGTGTAATGATGGGTATTGTGTTGGTTTCAGTCCGTAAAGGATTGGATGGCCCAGAGAATGGCCAGACCTGTTGGTTTCAATCTGTAAAGGATTGGATGGCCCAGAGAATGGCCAGACCTGTTGATTTCAGTCTGTAAAGGATTGGGTGGATCAGAGAATGGCCAGACCTGTTGGTTTCAGTCCGTAAAGGATTGGATGGCCCAGAGAATGGCCAGACCTGTTGGTTTCAGTCCGTAAAGGATTGGATGGCCCAGAGAATGGCCAGACCTGTTGGTTTCAGTCTGTAAAGGATTGGATGGCCCAGAGAATGGCCAGACCTGTTGGTTTCAGTCTGTAAAGGATTGGATGGCCCAGAGAATGGCCAGACCTGTTGGTTTCAGTCTGTAAAGGATTAGGTGGACCAGAGAATGGCCAGACCTGTTGGTTTCAGTCTGTAAAGGATTGGGTGGATCAGAGAATGGTCAGACCTGTTGGTTTCAGTATGTAAAGGATTGGGTGGAACAGAGAATGGTCAGACCTGTTGGTTTCAGTCTGTAAAGGATTGGGTGGACCAAGGGTCTGAACACTTATGTAAATACATTTGTTGTTGTTTTGTTATTATAAATTTGCAAAAAGAAATCTCAAAACCTGTTTTCGCTTTGTCATTATGGGGTAGTGTGTACATTGAATTAATTTTAGAATAAGGCTTTAACGTAGCAACATTTTGAGAAAGAAATCAAGGGGTCTGAATACTTTCCCGAAGGCAATGTAGGTACTGCAACACAAACACACACACTCCACACTCACCACTATCCACTCACCACACTCTGTGGTGCCTCCAGTTTCTCCTCTGGGGTTTCCACTTTAGTCTTGTCCACAGCGATGGGCACTGCTTCCACACAGAACCACAGGCTCAGGAGGAGCACAGTGTAGTGGCAAGAGGCTTTACTCCACAACATCTGTGTACACAGGAGAACATCACCTAGCTGAGGTTAATCATTGACTACATAAACAGCTGCTTCAAGAGAAACTATGAGAAATGGCTAATGGTCAAATAGACACATTTCACAGTTGGTTAAATGAACTGACACTAATCTACTATTTCATAGACAGAATGGCAAGGTATACAGCATCTATTTGAGCCTATAGGTAAGTCATTGATATTGTATGTTGCCAAACGATCTCTTTATGTATATAGGGCATATTAAAATCCTAAATGTTTCATAGATAACATGAATAAACAGGGTTATACTGAACTGTTCTTCAGTAAACATCACCCTCTTACAGTAAGCTCACTGGCCTTGGAAATGTGGCCGATGCTTTTGGAGCCAGTGAACCCACACCCACTCCTCCCTACTGACCAATGTGTTGACAAGTTAAACTAGTTTAATCTTAATCCCCACAGTAACCTCGACCAGAATAAAACCGTGGTGACTGTGCCACTCACTTGTCTATGGGATATAAGGGGTGTTCAGCAGGACACGTTTTGGAACGTTCAGATATGTTATGCAGAACAAAAGTGCCTCTCCGACATGTAGAACAAAAAAATCATGTTGGTTGCATTTCTATCTGCAGCGTTCGACAACGTTTAGCAACTTAACGTAGCCCAGTTCTCTTGGGCTTTGACACCTGAAAGAGAACCTTGTCAACCTGTTTAGGTGTAACATCATGACCACATCAGCAGTCAATATTGTTGCACTTGTTCTGTTACATCTGTTATCTAGCCATCTAATTTTACCAGGTTCATATTGTGGTTATTTTTTGATAATATTCTAATGAGCTCTGGGCGGCAGGGTAGCCTAGTGGTTAGTGTTGGACTATTAACCGAAAGCTTGTAAATTCAAATCCCTGAGCTGACAAGGTACCAATCTGTCGTTCTGCCACTGAACAGGCAGTTAACCCACTGTTCCTAGGCCGTCATTGAAAATAAGAATTTGTTCTTAACTGACTTGCCTAGTTAAATAAAGGTAAAATATGTGTAAGATATACAGGTAGCAGCATAATAACTATCTAGCTAGGTACTGAAGTGTTGAACAAGTAACGTTAGGGTGTGGATAGATCACGAGCACGCATGATCTCCAACTACTGAAATGTAAGTTGTCCATAATAGTATGATACTAACGTTACATTTAATTGAAAAGCTAAAAGAAGCAAAAACTTACTTTGACAGTGCCCCCCTTTTCAGTTATTTTTTTTAAACGTTTGCTATAATTCATCCAACCCTGCAGACAATTCGAAAAGACTGGAGTCTGTTTACAGATGTCATGCACTTTACACCGGTCAGCCTCTTCTTAGTAAGACCAACCGAACAGCTAATTGCCATGGCAACGCCCCGCCCCCAACCATTCCCATTGGGTAGAAATGTTCTCTTTGCTCTGTGATAGTCGCGTTGGCAGCCAGTTGGGCAGAAGTAGTCAGACAAATTGTTTGCATGAAATTGTTGGTCAAGGTGCTGTGAAGCAAGATGTACGTGGCGTTTACAAACCTGTGTAAAGCAAGAGGGCGGAGTTACATCAGAGCCAAAGAGATGCTGAATTGGGACGTGGTCCAACCCATTCCAGTCTCAACTGTTGCATGTATTTGAGTCATTCTGGGAGTCAAGAATTACAATAGTAATTTGAATGCAATGCACAGCCCTTAAAATGTAAATGTCTTAGAATTTCTCATGTCGTGTGTCTTGAGGTTAAGATGATACAGCTTTTGTTTTTTATTTTATTTGAATAACCTGTTCTGTTTGTTATTTTCTCATAGTAGTCAACTCTCAAGCTAAGTAAAAACATCTGACTACAAATGGAACATACAAAATCAATTTACTAGCTGTTCATATTGTTTGTGAACCTGATGACAGTGACACCAAATAGCCCATCACGCATAAATACACAAATTATAATCAGAGATTCAGATAACATCAACATTGTCCAAAGATTTCCAGGATTATTTTTCCTTGTCATCTTTCTGTTTTGTGCCACATGGTGACGCTGTTTCCCAATTTTGTATGATTTTGGTGAAACGTGATCAAACCAAACCAAACTACCTCAACAGGAACTGACGTTGTGTCTGCGCGAGCGAGTGGATGGATAAAAATTGCAGCTTCAGGAAAATGGCTACAAACATCGTACCGATAAAAGGTGAGAAATTATGTTTATTTACCGATCATATATGTATGGAAAAGTTAAGATACCGATAACTATAGTTGACCAAAATCGGTCAGGTATTCGGGCTTTGCTCGCACTCAAATTCCTGCGTTTCTTCCTTGTTGTTTAACTTTGTTGGCAGGTCACGGAGTGCTTTAAATTATTGAATCAGTGTTGTGCAAAATTCTGATCAACGAAGATACACGTTTGACGCCTCCAGAGCACATTATTCCAAGACAAATGACACGTAGGTATGCCACCGTCGCGTACTAAAATTGATTTCTCTCGCTCTCTGTCTGGCTATTTGAAGTTAGTCACTGTAGCCAAACTATATTGACAAGTTTATTCACTGAATTATCTCTAACTAGTTAATCAACTCTAAATTATTATTTTACATTTGTAAAATCCTACTTGAAACGTGTGCCAATCAAAGTACGAATTGTATTTGTGGCAGTGGAACTAGTAGCTACAGTAGTAATAGGGTCGGCTTCAAAGTTCAGCTCGAGTCAGGTGTTACATTTTAAAAAAAATCTTTATTTAACTAGGCAAGTCCATTAAGAACAAATTCTTATTTACAATGACAGCCTACAAAAAGGCAAAAGGCCTCCTGCTGGGATAAAATATGTGTATATATATATATATATATTTATTTATTACTTCGCTACAATGGCCTATTTATTGCCTTACCACCTCACGCCATTTTCACACACTGTATATAGACTTTATTTTTTTCTATTGTGTTATTGACTGTACGCTTGGTTATTCCATGTGTAACTCTGTGTTGTTTGTGTCGCACTGCTTTGCTTTATATTGGCCAGATCGCAGTTGTAATTGAGAACTTGGTTTCAACTAGCTTACCTGGTTAAAGGTGAAATAAAAAATACAAAAATAAAGAGATCTATGACAGCAACATGGCAGAAGCACATGGTAGCAGTACAGACAATAGCACAAAGGGCAAGGAGGTAGAGACAACAATACATCACACAAAGCAGCCACAACTGTATGTAAGAGAGTCCATGATTGAGTCTTTGAATGAAGAGACTGAGATAAAACTGTCCAGTTTGAGTTTGTTTGCAGCTCTTTCCAGTTGCTAGCTGCCGCAAACTGAAAAGATGAGGGGCCCAGGGATGTGTGCTTTGGGGACCTTTAACAGAATATGACTGTCAGAACGGGTGTTGTGTGTGGAGGATGAGGGCTGCAGTAGATATCTCAGATAGGGGGAGAGTGAGGCCTAAGAGGGTTTTATAAATAAGCATCAACCAGTGGGTCTTGCGGCGGGTATACAGAGAATACCAGTTTACAGAGGAGTATAGAGTGCAGTGATGTGTCCTATAAGGAGCGGGAGGATTTTTAAATTAAAATCATCGTTGTTCCACTGCCTAGCAAGTATCTTAGTGTTAAAGATGATCTTTATGGTTTTGTTAAACTTGGCCTAGTTACTGCAGAACAGTTGGTAATGTTACTACAGAAAGACTGGAGAAGCAGGTGCTCCTTTGAGTGTCCAATAACTATTTGCCCAGTCATCAGAAATGTTTCCCAGAAGGAAAGGCAGGATCTGTGTCTAGCTAGTTTTCCATCCAATTGGCGACAGATTTTCATGCGAATATTTAAAAAATCTGCATAAAGAAAATATGCGCATTTTCCCACCAGTTGTGTTTCCACGCAACAGACTTGTTGCGGATAAAAATCAGTACGTGATGACATAGTACACCCAATGTACTTTTTCACTTAGATTTGTATTCGGTACATGAAAACTTAAAGTTCAATGTGTTTCCATCACATTTTCAACAAAACCTATAGTTTTGTCACAAACTGTTGTGTTGGATAGCAAATATGCCTACTCTGGCACGTGCTCTCTAGCCAACAGCTTGCAGATACAGTGTGGGTAGGCTAGTCTACATGATGAGTTTATGGATAAGAGCGATTCATATTTTTATTTGTCAAACGGCAGTCAAGCATCGATCATCACGTCACCAGAATCAGACGTTATTATCGTTATTTATTGGAAAGGAGCATCAAGATCACTGTGCACTTTCACCACCCTGTGAAGGTCTTCATAACTTATTTAATCTGTAGCCTAGTAAACTGCATGCTTTCTCAAGTCATATGGTGGTTACTATATTAATATTTGCGCATAAAGGCATTTCCACCACCATTTCTTGCGTAATAAACTTTAAGACACGAAAAGTTCCCACCGTGTCGAACGAATAAATTGTCTGCATTTATAAAATTGTAGCGACACTACCTGTTTCCATCACAGTTGTGATGTTTATTTGTTTTTATACGGTAGGACTTTATTTGCGTAACTGTGGATGGAAACGTTGTTTGTGGCAGAGTTTGCATGTGGGAACCATGAGTATTGAAGTGCACATGTACTGAAGTTATGAACTGACATTTTGAGTTAGGCTATTGCCACTTTGTTGCATACTTTTACCTCTCAAATCTCATCTTTGTCAACAAAATGTGACATTGTAGTTATGTATTGGGACTCTACTTTCAAGCGTGGACACTAAAGTCATGTCAGAATGTGTTTCTTTCATTTTGCACCAGCTCTCTGTTGGACCCAAAGCAGCAGGAAGCTCAGCATTTTAGATTTAGCCCAGCCAATGGCCATCACTGTACAAACTGACCTGGTTACTCATTCCTTTCTTAAATATGTTGTTTTGTACTTTGATCTGCTGCCCAGTAGATTGTTAGCTTACATTTTTATTAGGCAATTTGAAATGCAAAAGAGGCTATTCTACTCAATCGAAATCGGAAGTTCCAAACTCAGAATGTAATTTGGTGTCGTGACCCCTCCATCCTTAATAAATTATTCTAGTCAAACAGACATTTCCATAGTAGTAGGTAGCTTCGAGTATCGTCTTTTTAACACTTTATACTTTAATATGTCATTAGGGAATTTAGTCCAACATCATTTACAGCACCACAGATATTTTTTACTTTGAGCCTATTCTCCAACTGCTTTTTTTATTTTAATTTCACCCTTTCCCTTTTAAGTGCTTCTAAAACATGATGGCCATCTCAGGTCAGGACCTTTTGTTCTGTGTCTGTAGGTTTAGCCTGCCTTCCTGCAGCCCCACATAGTAGCCAAATGTGGAGGCTAAAAGTAAGAGACATTTGGGTACATTCTTTTTTAAACTCTTTTGGCGAGTCATGTCCATCCATTTATATTAGAGAATGTCCGATGTGTATTTTTTAGGAGGCTTATCATTGAGATAGAAAATGTTGATGACAATTTTCCAGACAGCCATGTATGCATTACTGCATCAATTTTAAAATCAAACAATAAATTGGACTTGGACTGTTTTTACCAAACTACATAATGTTAATAATTGTATATGAATGGTACATCTCTTGATAAACTGGGTAAATTAAGATGGCATTGGCCTACAATACAGGTGAATGCATATTCAATATGAGTGTGTGCATGCATTGAGTTATTGAGCTTGTTTTGGCTGATCAGTGGAGTCTATGGTGCCACAGATGATAAACAATCTGTTTGCCTTCCATTGGACTTCCATTAGCCTACTGATCAACAACATTTACATCGAAGTATCACTCCAGCATTTCACCCCTGTGTGGAAGGACATCATATACCGTAGGCACTGCTGTTAGTTTGAGAATATAAAAGAACATCTATTCAATGCAGATGCTTTCAACGTAATGTCATGATTTGTGATCATGGATGCTTATTTAATTTTGTTATTTCACCTTTTATTTAACCAGGTAGGCCAGTTGACGACAAGTTCTCATTTACAACTGCGACCTGGCCAAGATAAAGCAAAGCAGTGCGACAAAAACAACAGAGTTACACATAAACAAACATACAGTCAATAACACAAATAGAAACATCTATGTACAGTGTGTGCAAATGTAGGGAGGTAAGGCAATAAATAGGCCATAGAGGTGAAATATTTACAATTTAGCATTATCACTGGAGTGATAGATGTGCAAGTAGAGATACTGGGGTGCAAGAGGGTAAGTCATAATATGGGGATGAGGTAGTTGGGTGTGCTATTTACAGATTGGCTGTGTACAGGTACAGTGATCGGTAAGCTGCTCTGACAGCTGATGCTTGAAGTTAGAGGGAGATATAAGGCTTCAGTGATATTTGCAATTCGTTCCAGTCATTGGCAGCAGAGAACTGGAAGGAAAGGTGGCCAAAGGAAGTGTTGGCTTTGGGAATGACCAGTGAAATATACCTGCTGGAGCACGTGCTACGGGTGGGTGTTGCTATGGTGACCAGTGAGCTGAGATAAACCATATTCCGTGCTCTGGAGAGAGGGAGATATCAATCTATATAGATATGCGTTTCTGTTAGGACGCATCTCTAAACAACTTGGCTGCCAGGACGAAATGACTGAATTGGCTAGTTCAGCTATCTGTCAAGAAATGGGCGGGTTGAACAGTGTTTTCTGAAAGTATTCAGACCCCTTTTTCCACATTTTGTTACTTTACAGCCTTACTTTAAAATTACTTTTTTAAAATTATTATTCCCTTGTCAATCTATACACAACCTGTTTTTGCTTTGTCATTATGGGGTTTCAATTTTTTTTGCAATTGTATTAAAAAACAGTACTTTGTTTAAAGCACCTTTGGCAGTCTTCTTGGGTATGATGCTACAAGCTTGGCACACATATATTTGGGGAGTTTCTCACATTCTTCTCTGTAGATCCTCTCAAGCTCTATCAGGTTGGATGGGGAGTGTCGCTGCACAGCTATTTTCAGTTCTCTCCAGAGATGTTAGATCGTGTTCAAGTCTGGGCTCTGGCTGGGCCACTCAGACATTCAGAGACTTGTCCTGAAGCCACTCCTGCGTTGTCTTGGCTGTGTGCTTAGGGTCATTGTCCTGTTGGAAGGTGAACCTTCGCCCCAGTCTGAAGTCCTGAGCACTCTGGAGCAGGTTTTCATGAAGGATCTCTCTGTACTTTTCTCCGTTTATCTTTCCCTCGATCCTGACTAGTCTCCCAGTCCCTGCCGCTGAAAAACATCACCACAGCATGATGGTGCCACCATGTTGTTTCACCGTAGGGGTGGTGCAAGGTTTCCTCCAGATGTGACGCTTGGCATTGAGTTCAATCTTGGTGTCATCAGACCAGAGAATCTTGTTTCTTATGGTCTGCGAGGCCTTTAGGTGCCTTTTTTGAAGAACTCCAAGCAGGCTGTCGTGCCTTTTTACTGAGGAGTGGCTTCTGTCTGGCCACTCTACCATAATGGCCTGATTGGTGGAGTGCTGCTAAGATGGTTGTTCTCCCATCTCCATAGAGGAACTTGGGAGCTCTTTCAGTGACCATCGGGTTCTTGGTCACCTCCCTGACAGGCTCTTCTCCCTCAATTGCTCAGTTTGGCCAGGCGGCCAGCTCTAAGAAGAATCTTGGTTCTAAACTTCTATTTAAGAATGATGGAGGCCAGTGTGTTCTTTGGGACCTTCAATGCTGCAGAAATGTGTTGATACCCTCCCCCAGATCTGTGCCTTCGACATAAGTTGTAGAAACATCTCAATGGAATGATCAATGGAAACAGGATGTACCTGAGCTCAATTTCGAGTCTCATAGCAAGGGGTCTGAATACTTAAATAAAATAATTTCTGAACCTGTTCTCGCTTTGTCATTATGGGGTCTTGTGTGTAGATTGGTGAAGGAAAAAAAATATTGAATCAATTTTTGAAGAATGTTCTAACTTAACATGAATACTCTCCGAATGCACTGTAACTTGATCCTTCTGCTACGATTGGATAGAGCTAGGCTGTAACTTTGCTCCCTTTCATATCTCTCTCCATCGCTCATATCACTTGCTGCAGTTTACTGCTACTATGAGAACTAGCTCAATGGCGTTTAACTTTTGCTACCAAGCCATAAATGTGCTTAATATCTGACAAGGAGAGCGAGGTTAGGAAAGAATATGAAGCAACGATGCACGTTCTGTCTGAATGACTCAAATCTGCCCATAGTTTGAGAAGGGTGAATGCACACGAGTGCTGATCTTCAGCTTTCTTGGTGCATAAACATGCAGGAAGATTCTTAGGAAGCTAAACCTATGTCTAAATAAAAAGTTTGCTATTTTAAAACACCTTTCCATATCACAACAGTAATGTAATGCGACTACCAACTGTCAATTTATGGATAAGATTGCAGTTCATCAGATCAGCACACCAGTGAATAGCTAACGTTGCACCACAAGTCAGATGGCTCGTTGCCGAAAATGGTGCATGTTGAAAATGATAACCGGGTTATGTTAGGAGCTAATAGCCAACGTAGCTAGCTATCTGATATCTTAGCGCCATGTTTATCTAGCAAGCTAGCTAACATAGTAGCTAATATAGCTAGCTAACATCACAGTTATCATGATCTTTGCTAACAGGTCACATAGCTAGCTTGCTATTGCATGCATGTCTGGGTGGGCACGTTGACACAAGCCTTTATTCGTCAATTAACTAATATTTGCAACAGGAGTTTGGTTTTGGTTACTGGAGAATGGGCTAGCTTGTTGCTTGCTGCTGATTCTCTCAGCTAGACATTCCTCGGCTTTGTGCAGTGCTCGTGGCTCAGGCGGTGAGTGGCGGGTGCCATAGCAGCAGCTTTACTATCGGCAAAGACTACAAAAGGACTATCGACCCGATAATTCAGCTCTGCCTATTATCGGTCGTTCTGTAATTTATATTGCATATAGTCTTGCATTCGCTCATTCTTCCTCAGTGACCCTTACTTTGAATGGCATTGGCAGTCCTTCTGCAAAGCTTCAGATGAAAAATGTATATGTGTATAGGCCTGATCCCTTACTGTAGCCCTTTCAATTCAAACCTCTCCTCAGGGACCACCAGCCATTCCATATATTTGAACTATTCCAGAGCTAGCACACCTAATTCAACTTGTCAACTAACTGTCAAGCCCTTGATTGAGGTGAGCTATTTTAATGCTACAACAAAAACTGTCAAATGTTTGAAAACCACTGGCCTAGCCTATAGCATTAACAGATGCCATAGCCCACTGCATCTACTCAAAGTATAGGCTACTTTTTTTTAAAGGAAGACTGAGGGCAGAACTTAACAAACTGCAAATTCTAGGCTACATGATGTTGAGTCAAAAATATTAAAATCATCCAGTACCACCAGTCTCCCTTCCTGATTTCTTTACCCAGATCAAACTCGGTCGACGTCTGTCTGGCAGAATGTGGCTTCACAAAGCTGCTAGACAAATGTTTGAGTGTTGCTCCCTCCGTTGGTTTGCCACCGCTGGAATCTCTGCCCAGGATCTGATATTAGTACAGCTGATAAGACACTCTTGGGCCGTAGCATACAAAATGATACAGAGAGCAAGAGACCCGTCTGGCTGCCTTTCATGCCAAATTCCTCACGTACAATGGCGCTAGGCTAGCTAGAGCTCCCATGCACAGCTAGCCTTCACCACTATGGGAGGGAAGCTCAGGAAAGGGCTGTGTTGCCTGGGGGGAGAACTCTGAGAGCCTGGGTAGTGAGGAGGAGAATAAGAGCGCTGTGTTGTTTTGAGGAACTCAATGAATGCACACGTTGCAGCCAGGGAGAGGTTTTTATCACAACACGTAGGTCTGTTAATGTTCTGTACCTACCCATCTACACCATACTGCTGAGATTTGTTACAGAAGATGACAAATAAAAAAAACAGTCACTGTAATATCATGGTATTATCATTTAGCCTGTCTATGAAACATTTTATACGACATCATCATTTGATTAACTACCTACCCGTATCATGGTTATTATGATCATAAATAACTGCGTTGACAATTTTCGGGAAGAAGTAAGCCTCTGATAACATGGCTATTGCTTGCTGTTGTATGAGACAGACAATCAATTTCAATGAAAAGGGCATGCAGTAGATGCGTGTTGGCCTGATTCTCAACTCTTCACTCCAATAACACACACACAAGCCAAATAACAGTCACTTATTACATTGATCCGTACTGTAGCTACACTCAGTGAAAACAGTAAGGAAGATGGTTTATTTTGAAGCACATTGTACTGTAGTGTGAAACCCATGTGACAGTCCTTGTGCTAGTCAGGCGCAGTAAACTTTAACAGGCCTTTTATGGTCTCCACCTTGACCCTGACTGTGCATCATTGTGTATGAGGGGCTGTCAGGGATTTTCTCTCTGCGGTCTCTACATGTTGAACAACTTCGATACTTCAGGATGTCAGTAAGCCTCTTGCTCTGATGTTTTTACAAGTCAGTCAGAAAGGTCCCGTGTGATTATAGCTGATAAATCTTGGTAATACCTTTTAAATAGCCTAGCTGTAAGGGAACAATGTAACGGCATTAGGATCGGCTAGTTTTTTTTTTTGTCTTGCAGACTTTACTATTGGCTATGGAAATGGCTCACTAAATGCAGAACAGATGCCTCTGTCGGACCCTGTCGTGGTTGTAGACTGTTCCTGGTGATGTCTGTATTGTGACTTGCGCTCTTTTCCCGTCCTTTCCCAGGTGTTTGAAGAAACAAATCTCCCATCTGACCCATTGTCACCAGTGCTGACTACAAACTCGACTTACATGGCACCCTCAAATTGACATCATGGCCCAGATATCCAGTGGAAATGGGTTCAAGCTGGACGTGGCCCAGCCCATGGGGGTTGTGGGTAAGGAGGAGGCCCTTCGCATGGAGGCGGAGGCCTTAGCGAAACTACAAAGGGAGAAGAGACACGCGCTCCCGGCGACCACCACCACCTCCGCTCCAAGGCCCACTCCTTCCTCCAGCAGCCGACCAGAGAAGGACCTCATAGTCTTCCCCGATGCTAAGAAGCAGGCGGAGAAAGACAACTTCCAGGACATCGACGTGGACAAGCTGACCAATGAGGAGCTGGAGAAGCTACTGCTAGACGACAACTTCGGGGCCAACAGCGGCAAGGCCTTGCGACCCTCCTCGGTGTTGGGATTCAACCTCAGCGCCTCCTACCCGGGGAGCCAAGCCACCTGCAGCCCCTCTCCCTTCCCCAACGGCCAGTGGATGCCTTCCATCCTCTCCACCCCCTCCGGCGTGTCCACGCCAACCCACCATCAGGCTCCCATGTTCCCCTCTGCTCCGTTCCCCAAGCCCCAGACCTGCTCCTTCCAGAATGGCTTTTCTCCAGCCATGCCGCCCTACATGGGCTTGCCTGGCCCGCAGACCTCCTTCATGGCCTTCACTCCTATCCAGCAGCCCGGAGCCATGGTGTTCCAGCAGCCCACCGTCACCCCAGAGATGGCCAAGCTCTTCCACAAGATCCACAGCACCTCGGAATACTTGAAGAACGGCAGGTCAGCCAGTACTGACCTGGATGCTGCCCCGACCAGTGCAGTGTCGCTGGCGCCCAACCCACCACCACCTGCCGTGGAACCACTTGCCGTCAGCCGCTTCGAGTGGCTGGACCTGGACCCGCTCAACGGGTGCAAGGGTGAGGAGGGCACCTCACCGGCACCGAGCGGCACTGTGACTGTAGTGGGAGGGCAAGCCGGCGGGGACCCCTGGGACGCCGTGCTGCTAGATGAGACGGAGGGAGGGGCTGGCGGCAGCAGTCCACCAACTGAGGTGAAGGGTCATCTCGCAGGTCGCTCTCAGCCTCGGCAGTTGTCGGTGGGGGCGGGGGTCACCAGGAGCCACTCCCTCACCATCCCAGAATCCTCTTCCCAGCACAAGCTAAACAATCAGGTATGTCTAGTACTCTACTTGCATAAGACGATCATACAAACTCTCTCCAAAACAACTCTGTACACAACCACACCACAGCCTAAACAGGCAGTCATAACACAGTCAAAATAACCAAGTTCTAGCATTGATCAGTCAAAATAACCAAGTTCTAGCATTGCTCAGTCAAAATAACCAAGTTCTAGCATTGCTCAGTCAAAATAACCAAGTTCTAGCATTGCTCAGTCAAAATAACCCATTGTAGTTCAAGCACTTTAGCGCAACCAAAATATTAAAGGGTCTTTTCATCAAACCCCAAAACAGCAAGGCTAATTTCCACATCAATCACATCATACCGGCACTGCCGAAACCTCAATTTTTGTCCCTAAAGAAAATACCACTAGCCAAGCAATCAGTAATGGTTGCAATGCCCATTTCCCACACTATGGCTGCGTTTAGACAGGCAGCCCAAATCATTTTTTTCCACTAATTGTGTCTCTTGACCAATCAGATCAGCTCTGAAAAAGATCTGATGTGAAAAGGTCTGATGTGATTTGTCAAAAGGCCAATAAGTGGAAAAAAATATCAGAATTGGGCTGACTGTCTAAACGTAGCCCTTGTGACAAGCCAAAACAAATGGGTAAGATTCTAGCACAATAAAATTATTTAAAGAGGTTCAACAAAGCCCAGCCAAAACAACCGGGTAACAAGTCCCACATCATACCAGCACTGCCAAAACATAAATGTTGGTTTCCAAAGCATGTAGTCTGGTATGGTTGCCCACACTTTGTGAAGGCTTGACCTCTATACTTCCACTTTTTTATCCTTTTTGTGAAGAAAGATGCTCTTTCTACTCTAAATCTGTCTCTTTTTTAATCAACATTTCTGAGATTTTGGACAGGAACGAAGGCATGTGGCGCAAAATACCATTCGCCTCCATTTTCCTATAAGTGAGCAACCATCTGTCTGAAGCATTTGTCAGTGGGTTTGAGCTCAACTGAAGGGAGGCCACAGAATTGTTTTAACTTCTCTATATACACAATGACTCGTCTATCACTTTTTATTTACCGTGTCTCTTCCCTTTTAGTCTGGTTTAGTCAGAAAAGAGATTTCGTAATGAGAGAATGAGTGAGTAATAAGGAATAAAGGCCTAGCCTATATGTGTGTGTGTGTGTGGCGTTCCCAGAAAGCCCACTTCCTGTCTCATTGTGTTTCTCTGTGTCGGAACAGGACAATTGGCTGCTGTCACATTCTTCACACATGAAGACCATAATTTCCGTTCTGCGTGAGATGATTGTCTTAAATATAAACGGTGTCATTTGTTTATTTCCCCCCCACTGTCTCGGAGGCATAGTAGGCACCTGACCAATTGTGCTATTTTGTTTACTGTACGTTGACTATGATGGTCCAAAGTAGTGAATAGGGGGCCATTCGGGAGACCACCTTTATGAGCCTCTTGATGTCTATTTACCACCACAAACCGATGCTGGCACTAAGACTGCGCTCAACGAGCTGTATAAGGCCATAAGCAAAGAAGAACATGCTCATCCAGATGCGGCACTCCTAGTGGCCGGGGATTTTAATGCAGGGAAACTGAAATCCGTTTCAACTTATTTCTACCAGCATGTCTCCTGTGCAACTAGAGAAAAAACTCTAGATCACCTCTACACACAGAGACGCATGCAAATCTCACCCTCCATTTGGCAAATCTGACTTACTCTACCCTATTAATTCTTGCTTACAAGCAAAATCTCAAACAGGAAGTATCCCATTGATGCGCTCAATATAGAAGTGGTCCAATAAGGCGGATGCAAAGCTACAGGACAGTTTCGCTAGCACATTGGATATATTCCATGACTCGTCCCATGGCATTGAGGAGTTTACCACATTAGTCACCGGCTTCATTAAGTGCATGGATGATGTAGTCCCCACAGTGGCCATACGTACGTACATATCCTAACCAGAAGCCATGGATTACAGGCAACATCCAGACTGAGCTAAAGGCTAGAGCTGCCGCTTTCAAGGAGCGGGGCACAAATCTGGACGTTTATCAAAATAAAAAAAATCCTGCTACGCTCTCCGACGAACTATCAAACAGGCAAAGCATCAATACAGGACGCAGATCGAATCCTACTACACTGGCTCTCACGCTCTTCAGTTTGCAAGCCCTGCCATATCTATCACGGATTACAAAGGGATACCCAGCCACGAGCTGCACAGTGATGCATGCCTACCAGACAAGCTGAATGCCTTCTAAGGTCTCTTCGAGGCAAGGAACACTGAACCTTGCATGAGCGCACCAGCTGTTCCAGACAATGTGAGTAAAACCTTTTAAACAGGGTAACATTCACAAGGCCGCGGGGCCAGACAGATTACCAGGATGTATACTCCGAGCATGTGCTTGACCACCTAGTGCTCACCTTCACTGACATTTTCAACCTCTCCTTGACCCAGTCTGGAATACCTGCGTTTCAAGCAGACCACCATAGTCCCCGTGTCCAAGAATGCCAAGGTTAGTTCCTCAGTGTCCACATAACTAAGGACCTATCATGGTCCAAACACACCAAGACAGTTGTGAACAGGGCACGACAATGCCTCTTCCCCCTCTGGAGACTGAAAAGATTTGGCATGTGCCCTCAGATCCTCAGTTCTACATTTGCACTACTGAGAGGATCTTGACTGGTTGCATCACTGCTTGGTATGGCACCTGCTCGGCATTTGACGGCAAAGCGTTAGAGGGCAGTGCGTATGGCCCACTACATCACTGGGGCAGAGCTCCCTGCCATCCAGGACCTCGATACCAAGCGGTGTCAGAGGAAGGCACTAAATATTGTCAGGTTCCAGCCACCCAAGTCAGTATGTTCTCTCTGCTACCACACGGCAAGCGGTAGCAGTCTCTAGGACCAAAAGGCTCCTGAACAGCTTCTACCCAAAAGCCATTAAACTGCTGAACAGTTAAACGGCAACCCGGACTTTCTGCTTACCTACATGTACATACACTCAGCAACAACAAAAAACGTCCCTTTTTCAGAACCCTGTCTTTCAAAGATCATTCGTAAAAATCCAAATAACTTCACTGATCTTCTTTGTAAATGGTTTAAACACTGTTTCCCATGCTTGTTCAATGAACATACACCTGTGGAACGGTCGTTAAGACACTAACAGCTTACAGACGGTAGGCAATTAAGGTCAAAGTTATGAAAACTTAGGACACTAAAGAGGCCTTTCTACTAACTCTGAAAAACACCAAAAGAAAGATGCCCAGGGTCCCTGCTCATCTGCGTGAACGTGCCTTAGGCATTCTGCAAGGAGGCATGAGGACTGCAAATGTGGCCAGGGCAATAAATTGCAATGTCCGTACTGTGAGACGCTTAAGACGACGCTACAGGGAGACAGGACGGACAGCTGATCGTGTAACACCTGCACAGGATCGGTACATCCGAACATCGCACCTGCTGGGACAGGTACAGGATGGCAACAACTGCCCGAGTTACACCAGGAATGCACAATCCCTCCAGCAGTGCTCAGACTGTCCACAATAGGATGAGAGAGGCTGGACTGAGGGCTTGTAGGCCTGTTGTAAGGCAGGTCCTCACCAGACATCACCGGCAACAACGTCGCCTATGGGCACAAACCCACCGTCGCTGGACCAGACAGGACTGGCAAAAAGTGCTCTTCACTGACGAGTCGTGGTTTTGTCTCAGCAGGGGTGATGGTTGGATTTGCGTTTATCGTCGAAGGAATGAGCATTACACCAAGGCCTGTACTCTGGAGCTGTATCGATGTGGAGGGTCCGTCATGGTCTGGGGCGATGTGTCACAGCATCATCGGACGGCGCTTGTTGTCATTGCAGGCAATCTCAACGCTGTGCGTTACAGGGAAGACATCCTCCTCCCTCATGTGATACCCTTCCTGCAGGCTCATCCTGACATGACTCTCCAGCATGACAATGCCACCAGCCATACTGCTTGTTCTGTGCTTGATTTCCTGCAAGACAGGAATGTCAGTGTTCTGCCATGGCCAGCGAAGAGCCCGGATCTCAATCCCATTGAGCACATCTGGGACCTGTTGGATCGGAGGGTGAGAGCTAGCCCCCCCCCCTCCAGAAATGTCCGGGAACTTGCAGGTGCCTTGGTGAAAGAGTGGGGCAACATCTCACAGTAAATATGGTGTGGCCCATGAGGAGGAGATGCACTGCAGTATTTAATGCAGCTGGTGACCACACCAGATACTAACTGTTACTTTTGATTTTGACCCCCCCCCCCCCCCTTTGTTCAGGGACATATTATTAAATTTCTGTTAGTCACATGTCTGTGGAACTTATGTCTCAGTTGTTGAATCTTGTTATGTTTCTACAAATATTTACACGTTAAGTTTGCTGAAAATTAACAGTTGACAGTGAGAGGACGTTTCTTTTTTTGATGAGGTTAGTACTTCAATCAATCACCTAACCAAACCTACATGTACGTATTACCTCGGTCGATCACCTAACCAAACCTACATGTACGTATTACCTCGGTCGATCACCTAACCAAACCTACATGTACGTATTACCTCGGTCGATCACCTAACCAAACCTACATGTACGTATTACCTCGGTCGATCACCTAACCAAACCTACATGTACGTATTACCTCGGTCGATCACCTAACCAAACCTACATGTACGTATTACCTCGGTCGATCACCTAACCAAACCTACATGTACGTATTACCTCGGTCGATCACCTAACCAAACCTACATGTACGTATTACCTCGGTCGATCACCTAACCAAACCTACATGTACGTATTACCTCGGTCGATCACCTAACCAAACCTACATGTACGTATTACCTCGGTCGATCACCTATTGATTATGGCTGCCTGTCTTGTCTGTCTGTCTGTACATGCTCTCGCCTTAACTGTGTGTCGCCCTAGTTTGCTAGCCTAGCTGCCAGGCAGCAGTAATGTTGGTATAGCCTAAACAGGGACAAGCCCATACAGCTCCCCACCATGCCCCACTGCAGACTCCTCTGACAAGCCCCAGAGCGGCCCAGCGTTGCCATGGCAGCAGGCGTTCTCATGTAGGCCGAGTGTGTAAGACTGTGTGTGTGTGTGAGTGCTGGTGGACAAAGCAATACTCTCAACCAGCATGGCACAGTGGTGTAGTGTTACCTTCTACAGACCAAGACACCCCTTATCGGTTTCCAGACCCATAGTAATCTGGCCCACAGCCTATCGCAGTCAACTCCCTACTCTAGCCAGAGTGCTGTTTTGTTATTGTCATTACCCTCCAGATTAACAGATTGGATGTCGGCAGTTGGGTATAAGTAAGCCTGTTGTTGCTAACACTTCAAGGGCTGGCCTCAGATGTTGCAAAGCAGGTGGAGTTTGTTTCTGTGGAAATGTTTGCTCTTGTATTAAATGAAACAAGTGAGCTTAGTTCAGGAGGTAACAATTGTATTTACATCTGTCTCTTCTCTTTATAAAATATTTCTTTCTCTTTTTTTGACAACCTGTGGTAGCTAAGCCCAGGGCCGGGCCCTTGTATTGAAGAGCCAAAGTCAGGCAAACCAACATTATCTGTTGTTCGAGCAGTTACAGTGGGGAGAACAAGTATTTGATACACTGACAATTTTGCCGATTTTCCTACTTACAAAGCATGTAGAGGTCTGTAATTTTTATCATAGGTACACTTCAACTGTGAGAGACGGAATCTAAAACAAAAATCCCGAAAATCACATTGTATGATTTTTAAGTAATTAATTCGCATTTTATTGCATGACATAAGTATTTGATACATCAGAAAAGCAGAACTTAATATTTGGTACAGAATCCTTTGTTTGCAATTACAGAGATCATACGTTTCCTGTAGTTCTTGACCAGGTTTGCACACACTGCAGCAGGGATTTTGGCCCACTCCTCCATACAGACCTTCTCCAGATCCTTCAGGTTTCGGGGCTGTCGCTGGGCAATACGGACTTTCAGCTCCCTCCAAAGATTTTCTATTGGGTTCAGGTCTGGAGACTGGCTAGGCCACTCCAGGACCTTGAGATACTTCTTACGGAGCCACTCCTTAGTTGCCCTGGCTGTGTGTTTCGGGTCGTTGTCATGCTGGAAGACCCAGCCACGACCCATCATCAATGCTCTTACTGAGGGAAGGAGGTTGTTGGCTAAGATCTCGCAATACATGGCCCCATCCATCCTCCCCTCAATACGGTGCAGTCGTCCTGTCCCCTTTGCAGAAAAGCATCCCCAAAGAATGATGTTTCCACCTCCATGCTTCACGGTTGGGATGGTGTTCTTGGGGTTGTACTCATCCTTCTTCTTCCTCCAAACACGGCGAGTGGAGTTTAGACCAAAAAGCTCTATTTTTGAATCATCAGACCACATGACCTTCTCCCATTCCTCCTCTGGATCATCCAGATGGTCATTGGCAAACTTCAGACGGGCCTGGACATGCGCCTGCTTGAGCAGGGGGACCTTGTGTGCGCTGCAGGATTTTAATCCATGACGGCGTAGTGTGTTACTAATGGTTTTCTTTGAGACTGTGGTCCCAGCTCTCTTCAGGTCATTGACCAGGTCCTGCCGTGTAGTTCTGGGCTGATCCCTCACCTTCCTCATGATCATTGATGCCCCACGAGGTGAGATCTTGCATGGAGCCCCAGACCGAGGGTGATTGACCATCATCTTGAACTTCTTCTATTTTCTTCTATTTTCTAATAATTGCCCCAACAGTTGTTGCCTTCTCACCAAGCTGCTTGCCTATTGTCCTGTAGCCCATCCCAGCCTTGTGCAGGTCTACAATTTTATCCCTGATGTCCTTACACAGCTCTCTGGTCTTGGCCATTGTGGAGAGGTTGGAGTCTGTTTGATTGAGTGTGTGGACAGGTGTCTTTTATACAGGTAACGAGTTCAAACAGGTGCAGTTAATACAGGTAATGAGTGGAGAACAGGAGGGCTTCTTAAAGAAAAACTAACAGGTCTGTGAGAGCCGGAATTCTTACTGGTTGGTAGGTGATCAAATACTTATGTCATGCAATAAAATGCAAATTAATTACTTAAAAATCATACAATGTGATTTTCTGGATTTTTGTTTTAGATTCCGTCTCTCACAGTTGAAGTGTACCTATGATAAAAAATTACAGACCTCTACATGCTTTGTAAGTAGGAAAACCTGCAAAATCGGCAGTGTATCAAATACTTGTTCTCCCCACTGTATGTCTCAGATTAAAAAAATAAAATAAAAACATTGTCAGGCCAGCTCCCCCTGTAGTTTGTATTGGAAAGCCGAGAGGACTTCCCAGCATGCAGTAAGCCCAGGGGACATCACCATCTGCAACAGAGCACTGAAGTGCACCATAGAGTTCAGTCATTGCGAAGTCACGACTTTTGTACGCACAGAACGCCTGTGTCGTCACAGCAGAGTACTAGCTAGGACTTGCCTGTTACGACAGGCTATGGTGCTTGTTTCTGTGTGTGGGGACTGTTGATCAATGGGCGTTTTTAAAATTAGAGCGTGTGTGTTTATGTAACCAAAGGCCACCTCAGCTCTGTCTTCCTCCATTTGAACAGCTTTTCACATCTCCGCACGCCTCTGCCAGGATCTCTCATTAAAGCGACAATAGCCTGGCGGGTAGGCGCGTCGGGCCAGTAACAAAGGTTTCTGGATCGACTCCTTGAGCTGACAAGGTAAAAATCTGTCGTTCTGCCCCTGAGCAAGGCAGTTAACCGATGACGTGGATGACGATTTAAAGCAGCCCCCCCCCCCCGCACTTCTCTGATTCAGAGTTAGGGTTAAATGCGGAAGACAAATTTCAGTTGTACAACTGACTAGGTATATCCCTTTCCCAATATGTAACTTTTTGGGCAACCCGACCACATTCCCATAGAAATTTGAGTTATATTTGTCATTCTCATTGAAAGCAAGTCTAAGAAGCAGTAGATTGTTTCTGTGTGTGCTATTTCTATTCTTCCCATTCTTTTTAAGTTTTCTTTTTGTTTCTTTTACTTTCAGTTTTGTACCCCAGCTGAAAATACAATACTTTTGGTTATGGAAAACATTTCACAGCGGTTTAAATGGCACAATGATTCGCTACACTATACTTGCTTATTTTGTGACATATAAACTGAAATTAGGCAAACTATTAGAATTTTAGAAACCAGGAAATGGCGGAGCAGTTATGACCAAATTATAATTCTCCTGCGGCGTACTGTTCTCTTCCATACGCTCTGTGTGGTGGTGTATCGATGGGCCTACAGAGGGACGATGGATACAAGTGAACTCGGTCTTCACCTCTCACCCGGTTTTACTTTCAACAAACAGGAAGTGCATTGTGGGTAAAAAATTGTGGTTGAGAGGGGAAACGCCAATGGCATCCTCTGAATCAGCTGGTGAAGTCCTAGCTAGACTACAACTGCAACCTTTGTTGAAAAATGAGATTTCTATAATGCCACAGTGGAAGTTAAACTAAAGAGAAATCATTAACTTCCTGATTTGAAAGAGGAAGTCAAACTTAATTTGGTCAGCTGGTTCTCTTGACATAGTTAACCAGGGCCAACCAAGAATATTGAAAAGGTTGAGGAAAGTAGAAGAGACTCCTGTCAGTGGAAGTCTACAGTATTACTAAACCACTAAAAACCTGGGCTAGTGAAGTAGGTACCATTCTAGGACTGCTACAGGCAGCAAAACTGTACAAGCCTGGGACAATGAAGTGGTTTACTGTACTATCTTAAGACTGACCTAAGATGGATGAGCTGTAAAGCAGACCGGACCTGACTCAGAACAGTAGGGTGGACTAAAGCAAACCACATCAGATTAATGATCTGTGAGTCACATAGGCCTTACCCATCCATTCACTCACTCACTCACCCACCCCTATCAGACAATGAAACAGAGAAAACAAAGACAGGCCTGTCTTAACTGTACAGCCCGGTGTCTGTACTGTAGGGGGGGGGTGTGAGTGAACACACCGCTCACCCTGTTTCATTGGATTATCTTTGCGCGTTTGTTTTCAATGAATGGATTGTGTATAAAAACACAAACACTGCTAATCCCTCACTCCTTTCTTGCCTGGCTAGATGGGATGTACAAGGTGCTTGGTGAGAGCGAGAGATTGGGGTCTCAGCCAAGTCGACGCTACTAGCACACTGCTTTGTAAATATGTTTCACTTTAATACTATTTGAGGTCAAAACAATGTTTGTCTATCAGTTCTCCACAACAGATACTTAAAAAAATAATAATTCAACGGAAAACTAAAATAAGCATTTTCTTATTGGACAAGTCCATGTAGTCTTTCCATATTCCAGTCGGTTTTCTTCCGTTTGGTGCCTAATGAACACAACCCTGATGCCACTTCTAGATTCAGTCACATTTCATGTCCGAGTTGTTGGTTTTGCTTGTGTGAAATTTAAGAACCGCTGAGCAAAGTAGCTCATAAAATAATGCTCAATCTGCTGTGTTCTCACCCACTGAATGACGAACATAAAGAAGGCAGACTCTTATGTTGCAATACAGCATTACCATTGTACTACTCATTTCATCAATTACAGATAGACAGCCATAACATCCTGTTATTATAAACAACTGGGAAGATGGGACTTTTTCTATAAACAAATCTGACATTACCTTGCTCGCCATTAAGTGTGCGTGTTTAGGTTTTGCATTGATCTCTTATCATGGAAGTGTAGAATCAAATTTTATTTCACATGCTTTGTAGACAACAGCGAGTAGAATATAGGGAGTAGAAAATAACATGGCTATATACAGGTAGTACCAGTACCAAGTCGATGTGCAGGGGTATGAGGTAATTGTGGTAGCGACGTACTGTACATATAGGTAGGGGTAAAGTTACTAGGCAACAGGATAGATAATAGACAGTAGTAGTAGCAGCAGCGTGTGGGCGTATGTATTGTATGTGTGTGTTGGCACCATCTTAACTATGGATAAGATGGTGCCCTACAGAGGCAGTCTCGCCAGGGGCTCCGATAAAACATTGGAGGTTTCTCTTTTTTTGTTTACCTCAAATGTTCTTAATCAGTTTGTTTCATGCATTACTACATACACCCAGGTATTGGGATACGAAATAAAACAATGATAGTTATAATAAAACAATTTTAAAAACAATATACAGTGCATTCTGAAATTATTCAGACCCCTTGACTTTTTCCACATTTTGTTACGTTACAGCATTATTCTAAGATGTATTTAAAAAAATCACTCATCAATCTACACACACTACCCCATAATGACAAAGCAAAAACAGGTTTTTAGAAACCGGAAATATCACATTTACGTAAGTATTCAGACCATTTACTTTGTTACTTTGTTGAAGCGCCTTTGGCAGCGATTACAGCCTTGATTCTTCTTGGTTATGATGACACAAGCTTGGCACACCTGTATTTGGGGAGTTTCTCGCATTCTCTGCAGATCCTCTCAAGCTTTGTCAGGTTGGATAGGGAGCGTCACTGCATAGCTATTTTCAGAACTCAAAGATGTTTAATCGGGTTCAAGTCCGAGCTCTGGCTGGGCCACTCAAGGATCCTGACCAGTCTCCCAGTCCCTGCCGTGAGAAAAACATCCCCACAGCATATTATTTAATCAATTTTTAGAATAAGGCTGTAATGTAACAATGTGGGAAAAGTCAAGGGGTCTGAATACTTTCTGAATGAACCAACGATACCAGCCCACTGAATGAATGGCATGGATCGAATGGGCGATAAGATGTTGATTTAATTTAGAACAACAATAGTGTAATGTTTGTTATGCCTCTTTATCAGCATTGGCGCTCATGTTAATAATTTGACCGTGTGCCTTGCGGGTTGATGCCATTCTCTTATATTTTTCTTTTGTAAAAAGAAGCTGTTACAGGACTGATATTTACTGTAACTCTATTACTAATCAAATGTATTGTAAGGAAAACGAAAACATGCTATGTGTTGCATTAGGCCTTGAGAATAATGCAAAACATATCCTTGAATCGATCCAAGTTGATGAGCGGGAAATAAACAATGCCAGTCCGGCCCATCGACACTACACCTCAACTATACCTAAACTACACCTCAACTATGCCTAAAATAATTTCACACAGAGTTACCCTATAGACAAGATTTTAAATGGACAATAATCTGAGTGACTATTAGGCCTATCAGTTTCTACATGAAGGGATGTAAGTTACAGATGCAGGGAAAGGAGCATCACTTTATCAAATCCTCCTTCGGAGTCACATGCAGGTAAAACATTTTGATTTCTATATAGTATCAGAAAGAGCATGTTCTGCTGGTTCTATGACATTTATCTTTGTCATATAACTCTCTCAATTGAAGAGGTGCAGCTCTATTTCCAAGTGTCACTTTTTCCAGGAATATCCGTGCTGTCCATGCATTCAGAACATGACCACTCGCGCGGCAGCATTGCTCTGGCTACTAGTAACATAAAAGCTAAAACTAGTAACATAATAAACACACAATTAAAATATGCTATTCTATCATCGATGAATGAATGGGCGATAGAAACCTGACAAACTGATAATGGGGCATGTGACTTCAATGAACGGAATGATGAAGAGGGTGATTGAATTTAGAACAATAGTGTAATGATGAAGAGTTGTGAGCGGTCCTATTTTATTATGAAAGATTGATTTGACTCAGGAAATTATATACCATTTTATAGACGCTGAGTACAACCATACAATGGCAAGCCCAACCAAACAAATGGATGCACTGACAGCATTGCAAATGCTGCAGAATTTAGATGAGTTGGATGGCGGATTGGCTATTGAGCTTGAAATCTACGTTGCTGATGAAAAGTAATCTGATTCTGATATTTACTTCGAGCCTCTGCCTCCGATGCCTGAGTCTCGCCGCAGAAAAACAACAGAGCCAACAGACTGATCCCAACTGTCACGGTGAGACAGGAGTCTGGGAGGGATGGCACGGCGAGACAGGGGTCTGGGAGGGATGGCACGGCGAGACAGGAGTCTGGGAGGGATGGCACGGCGAGACAGGGGTCTGGGAGGGATGGCACGGCGAGACAGGGGTCTGGGAGGGATGGCACGGCGAGACAGGGGTCTGGGAGGGATGGCACGGCGAGACAGGGGTCTGGGAGGGATGGCACGGCGAGACAGGGGTCTGGGAGGGATGGCACGGCGAGACAGGGGTCTGGGAGGGATGGCACGGCGAGACAGGGGTCTGGGAGGGATGGCACGGTTTGGGTAGAAAGGAGTGATGAGTTTGACATGCAGATGTTGCAGCATATCAGATTGTACTGTTGCTCATGTGCACAGAAAAGGAAACCATACATGAGACATGTTTATGGATGAACTAAATGCATTTATTGCACTCTTGTATGTCCGCGGAATGTGGAGTCATTTTGGTATGATAGGTATGGGGTGGATCTTTTTCCCCGAGAGACCATGCCAGCCCATAAACTGTGAAATTCAATCAATTTATTTTGTGGGGCTTGCTCACACAAAGCCCCGAAAATGTGTGCTGACTGTGGACTCGAAGCATAAAGAGAAGACTAGATTGATTCATGTGAAAAGGCACGTATAAGGCCACAATACAGTTTTTGATACGATCAACAAATTACTTTTATATCTTGTCATGAATATATTTACACAAATATATATTTTTATGTAATTCATCCTTTACGATTGTTCAGGCGCTGGTGCTTGTGTTTAGGCAAATCATTTCACCTGTGCACCTGGCTGGTTTTATTATTTATTATTATCATCTTTTTTTTTCTACTTTGTCAAACGGAGCTGTAACTGGACTTTTCCTATTAACTCTATTACAAATCGAATCTACAAATAAAGTTGATCAAATGGATTACATTAGTGTTTTTATTGTAAAGGAAACTAAAATATCCTATAGAACTACATTTTATTGTAAGAGAAACTAAAATAGGCTACAGAACAAAAAAAACCTCATCATATATTTCTTCATGCAATGAATCCGCTACAATAGTTTATGCACTGCAACGTTCGCTAGCGCAGGGGTTCCCAAACTTTTTCACTCTGGGGGAAGGCCCCCCTTCCAGCATTGGCGAACAACCCAGATGTGAGTGCTATAGTCATTTTAGACAGGTTACCTTCGTGTTCTTGGGCACAGGGACTATGGTGGTAGTCTTGAAACATGTAGGTATTACAGACTGGGTTAAGGATGGGTTGAAAATGTCAGTGAAGACTCTTGCCAGCTCGTCCGCGCATGCTCGGAGTACGCGTCTTTGGTAATTCGTCTGGCCCTGTGGTCTTCTGAATGTTAACCTGTTTAAAGGTCTTCCATCGGCTACGGAGAGCGTGGTTGGCTCTCCAGGTGCAATTACTTTGATAGTGGAATGTTGTTCAGTGTAAAGCTGTTCTCTGATGCAACTTTTAGTCAGTGTCCTAGAAATCACACATTTGTTTCTTGTGTTTTTGGTTTAAAATGGAACAACACACGAAAGGGACTCTGCGTACCAGGCATTTTTGTAACCCTCCCCAATTCCCTCTGAGCAGAATCAGTCTTTCTCTTTCATGCATCGTGATGTTACTAAATTCCAAAACACCTCTTGTGCTGTTGTGCCGACTCACAGTAGACCAGGAAGAGGAGGCGGGACATTCACTGGTAATTTCCTGTTGCACAGGAAAGGAAACGCTTTCTTAGCCTTGGCAGTCAGACGGCTAGTTTGTAAAATTATGGGACGTACTTCCTGCCAGTTCCCGGCAGCTTTCACACACACTACTGTATACATCAATGATGTCACTCTTGCTGCTGGTGAGTCTCTGATCCACCTCTACGCAGACGACACCATTCTGTATACGTCTGGCCCTTTGGACACTGTGTTAACTAACCTCCAGACGAGCTTCAATGCCTCCAACTCTCCTTCCGTGGCCTCCAACTGCTCTTAAATACAAGTAAAACTAAATGCATGCTCTTCAACCGATCGCTGCCTGCACCTGCCCGCCCGTCCAGCATCACTACTCTGAACGGTTCTGACTTAGAATATGTGGACAACTACAAATACTTAGGTGTCTGGTTAGACTGTAAACTCTCCTTCCAGACTCACATCAAACATCTCCATTCCAAAGTTAAATCTAGAATTGGCTTCCTATTTCGCAACAAAGCATCCTTCACTCATGCTGCCAAACATACCCTCGTAAAACTGACCATCCTACCGATCCTCGACTTTGGCGATGTCATTTACAAAATAGCCTCCAATACCCTACTCATTCATTTGGATGCAGTCTATCACAGTGCCATCCGTTTTGTCACCAAAGCCCCATATACTACCCACCACTGCGACCTGTACGCTCTCGTTGGCTGGCCCTCGCTTCATACTCGTCGCCAAACCCACTGGCTCCAGGTCATCTACAAGACCCTGCTAGGTAAAGTCCCCCTTATCTCAGCTCGCTGGTCACCATAGCAGCACCCACCTGTAGCACGAGCTCCAGCAGGTATATCTCTCTGGTCACCCCCAAAACCAATTCCTCCTTTGGCCGCCTCTCCTTCCAGTTCTCTGCTGCCAATGACTGGAACGAACTACAAAAATCTCACACTTATCTCCCTCACTAGCTTTAAGCACAAGCTGTCAGAGCAGCTCACAGATTACTGCACCTGTACATAGCCCATCTATAAATTAGCCCAAACAACTACCTCTTCCCTTACTGTATTTATTTATTTATTTATTTAGCTCCTTTGCACCCCATTATTTCTATTTCTACTTTGCACATTCTTCCACTGCAAATCTACTATTCTAGTCTTTTACTTGCTATATTGTATTTACATTACCACCATGGCCTTTTTTTGCCTTTACCTCCCTTATCTCACCTCATTTGCTCACATTGTATATAGACTTATTTTTCTACTGTATTATTGACTGTATGTTTGTTTTACTTTATGTGTAACTCTGTTCTATGTGTCGAACTGCTTTGCTTTATCTTGGCCAGGTCAACTTGCCTACCTGGTTAAATAAATAAATAAACATCAAGGAATCCCAGAACTCAATTCCTAGGGGGATCCTTTTAGTGTGCGTGTAGCTTTTTGCCCCAGTCTCTGCCCTTCCTGACTTGATGTTTATTCACTCGATGGGATTCAATGCGTTCATATATCAAAATGTCTCGTTATTTGAGCCGTCAGCATACACCACTCCTAAACACCTCTATTACTTTGGGAAAAATACACAAGACTAAATGAATAGAGCTTCAGTCAGTTTGTATAATGTGTAAATGTATTTGTGGGATGGTCCAATTTAGTATTGGGGTGCTCATTTTGTATTTCCTGTCTTTACTGCAAGTTTTTGTGTTTTAATCTGTTTACAATACATACATGACTAACCGAACACCAATTTAATTCCATATGAAATGAACACCAGTAAACCTATACACTATCTCAATGGAGGTTGAAGTGTGTGTTTTGGCCCATGCACTGTTTTTCTGGTTGTTTACTGTTTTGTTCACCATGTTGTGTGTCGTTGTCTCACAGCACAATAAGAGACCTGGGAGAATACTGTACACCGCCCTGGAGGAGAAGGAAGCCCAGAACCTAGAAGTTGTAGCCTTCTGTGAAGATGTAGCAACGTAAGCCACCGTGTGTGTGTGTGTGTGCTGTAATGTTTGTATGATTTGTTAGTGATGATATATCTGTGCTCTGGGAATCACTCTTACATGATGAACACCTGCATTACACTACACACACACACACACACACACACACACTATTCGATAAACACAGATGTGCAACAAATATTAGCAAAGCAGAAGAGTTTTTGAAGTTCTTTGGATCCCATAAGGAAGTACAGGGCAGTAAAGGCGCGGCAGGTAGCCTAGTGGTTTGCGCGTTGGGCCAGGAACCGAAAGGTCGCTGGTTCGAATACCTGAGCCGACATGGTGAAAATCTGCTGATGTGTCCTTAAGCAAGGCACTTATCCTTAACCTGCAACATGTTTAATTTTTTTATGGGATGTTAAGTAGGAGAATGGATCATTATTTGATTATCTACTAGTTTATGGATGTATATTTTCTAGATTAGCTAATTTAAGGAAATACAAATAAGAGAATTAAGGATATGAAGTTTATGAACGGTAAAGATGACATACTGGCTTTGTTTTCAGCCTGAGGTCAAAGTTCCCCCATGATGACCTCCACACCAACCCGGGGTACGTGCTGAGTGCAGTCATCCCTCAGAGGGACGGGGGCGGGGACAATGGCTGCAGCGTCAAGGTGTCCATCGAGATCTCCGAGTCCCAGGAGCCTGTCACCTTCACCTGCGATGGTAAGGACAATAACACAATACACCTACTAGCATTGCTAAATCCCATAAATGTTCTCGAAATTCCCAGGTTTTCCAGAAACCCCGATAGAGTTCCCGGGAATCAGGAGGGGAAACAGAATCCTCCAAGTGGGAGTTCTGGGAATTTTAGGAACGTTTTTTTGCAACCCTGACCCAAACATAGGTGATCAGTGGTCCCCGACCCTGAGTGTGCAGGCTTCGTGGTAAGACACCTTTATACCCATAAAAGTAGGTTATTACTATATGCAATGACATCAATTGGCCTCTTCTTTTCTAGAATGGAGCTCTTCCAGGTTTCAATAACCCAACTCCAATTTATTTAACTTTTCTATTTGTATCCGAGGCATTTCCCTTTTTAAGACTGAGCTTCAGATAGAAGATAAGAACACTGGATGAGAGGTCTGAAGGAGGAAGCAGCATTCGGAACAGACAGTTTATTATCTTTTTTAAATATGTTTTGTTGTTGTGGGAATATGCCACATTCCCTCTCCTGACATAAAATGTTGTGCCCCTGCCCCAATGGCCTTCTCTATACCCTTGTCCCTGTGTCGCCCAAAAGGCCTTCTCTGTACCCCTGTCCCTATGTCTCCCAAAAGGCCTTCTCTATACCCCTGTCCCTATGTCGCCCAAAAGGCCTTCTCTATACCCGTGTCCCTACCTTCTCTATACCCCTGTCCTGCAGTAGTTACTGTATTATCTTCTCATTCATCCAAATGGCTTTTGGTTCGCTCTCTGGGGGTGTGTTGTCATTGACTTACCCCAGGTTTGTAGCTCCACCCCCGAGGCAACCCCTCCAAAGCCAGTCACTGATCTCTCTTGGCCCGCACACTGTGGCCAAGTTCTCTGATGGAGTCTGTCCTGGACTCCCTGGGCCCTGGCAGCGAATCAACACCAACCTTTTGTGTGTGGATAATACTGACTGTGTTATGAGCTTAGGCGCTGTCTGTCCCCACTGAGGACTCTAGCTGTGAAGCCACAAATGGCGTCCCTCTCTTTCCTCACATGATGTCTGTGTTTCATCTGTCCTAATTGCCATTTTTTTTAACCCTCTGTGCCAAACAAACGGGTATAGTTTGCTATTTCGTGTTGTGTGTGCGTGCGTGCCCAGTCCTGCTGACCCAGTCTCTCTCTGTACCTCACTAACTGGTCACACTGCCTCTTCCTTCCCCTGTACTGTACAGCCAGGTCTGATTCGCTGGCCACACCACCTGCTCCTCAGTTCACTTCCTGGTTTCCTACCCAATTGTGCTTACCCACTTTGTTGTGTTTAGATTCCCCTGATTGGCCACAATGGAAAAGCCAAGGTCGTGTATATATCGGCACACAGGAACAATGGCCTTCAGTTCTCTATTCTAGGAGGAGAGAGGTGTGCGGGGGGGAAGGAGAGCAGGCTGAAAAGTTGTTTGTTTTCTTTCCCTCTCTCTTGCTGCTTTAATCTATGGTGTTCCTCTCTTTGTCGTCAGGTAGGCCGGGCCCCTATCTTCCACTTCCACCAGCGTTTTACCAGCTTCCTAAATGTGACACGTGGAAATGTAAACCGGGGGGGAAAAACCCATTCCCAGGCGACTCTTTCCCCAACTGCTACTGTTGCAGCTTCTCGGCTCTCCTCTGACACTCTTACTGTATTTAACAGCCAATCAGAGCTGAGCTGGCTTCTGTTACCGGGGAGAAAATGACTTCTTAGGCTAGAATCTCCAACAGCAAGATTTAGGTTAGTGATACCCTGGCGTGGGGAGAGAGGGGAAACTCTGGGAACTGGCTGAGGTGGATGTCTTGTGGCTTTGAGAGTGTTGGATGCCACCCTAATCAAATCATCTCTTTTTAACAGTTCTCTGAAATGTACTGGCCATCATACTCTCTCTTCTGGTATGTTCTTTCTCTCACTTGTTATGTTCTCCTTTTTCCTAGCATCCTGCTGTGTTGCTAGACTAGTATTGTAATCACAGACACCAATCCTGCTTTAGACCAGACCAATCCTCTAACACCCATGTTGGTGTGCGTGTGTGACCTCGCAAGTCTCAAACATTCCAGCACAATGTATGAGTTTGCAGAGACACACACGAGGTCTTTTTTTTTCAACACACACCCTCCGAAATGCAAGGCAGCACCAGTAGATCTGGGAACAGGCTACCAAAAGGCCCCCCTCTTCGGTCGTTGACGATTTTAGCCTCCCAAGGATCCCTAGAATGCCACTTCACAGCACCCACCCACTACTGAGGCATGACCAATCAAAACACGCTCTGAATCCCTCTAGTATTGGTGCCTTAATCCGGTCCATTCCTCAGTAGGGTGTGGGGTTGTTATTGCTGGAGAGCCCGGGGTCCTGGGGGGACATTTCTCTCTGTCTGTGTGTGTGTGTGTGTGTGTGTGTTGGCATCAAACTGCGGAGAAGGCAGTAACCCCCCCCAGAAGTGGCAGATCTGTTGTGTGTCAGGTTTCTCTCACACACACACACACATATTTCCTAGAAGGAGACATGCTGACATGCTGAGTCTTTTCCAATAACAGAGTACTGTAGCATCTTGAGATCTGGATTAGGTTAGCTGGTTTTATTGAATAAGGGAATATGAAATGAATTTGGTAATAGAATATGAATTAGCCTGGTCCTAGATCTGTTTATGATGTCTTGCAAACTCCTATACGGTCATTATCATGACTATAGGAGTTGGCAAGACGGCACATACAGGTCTGGGACCAGGTTAAGTACGAGTATAATCCATCCGAGAGGCCCTCCACGGCTTTAAAAAAAATGAAACTTCTGTCGGGCCAATTATTGACTGTTTTTACATGAGTGATCGTTTCGGGCATAATTCCATTGAGCCTCTTGGACTTGGAATCCTCACTTATTGCGTGGATCACTAGATCTAAACTCCTCCTTTTAATTAAAATCTTCTCTCCTCCTACCTGTGACTAGACATGGACAAAGGCCACCTTGCTTTATGCCTGGCGCCCCTTAGTAGTGTGAGATCCAGCCTATGGTCCTGTTCAAATTCTTTACATGTGCATTCTTCCTTTCTCCCTTGTGTTCACTGATTACAAATGAGTGGACCGTTGAAAGCCCTGTGGTGGAGGGCTGACTCTCACCAATCATATCTAATCAGTGATTACTTCAAAGAAGGGAAAAAGGAAGGATGCACTTTACAGGACTGTGTATGCAATTATGCTTGCTTTAACCACCCCCCCTCTCTCCTCCCACCCTTCCTCTTTCTCTCGCCCTTCTCTCTCTCGGTCTCTCTCCCACCCACGACCTCCTACCCCATAGTGAGTTCTCCTGTGGAACTCCTCATCATGCAGGCCCTATGTTGGGTTCATGACGACCTCAACCAGGTGGACATCGGCAGCTACGTCCTCAAGGTCTGCGGCCAGGAGGAGGTGCTGCAAAAGTGAGTCCTGTACATACTCAGAAACCCCACTGACCCCTGCGTTTCCCACAATCCTGCCTCAATGTCCCCTGGCAGAGAGAGAGGAGTCAGATAAAAGAAGGATATCAATAAGATCACTGCCAACATTCCACAAGCAGGGAGCTATTTGTCTTTTAATTGTGTTAGGAAAATGTTTCCTTTTGGCCATTTTGCATTGGATGCTTTTACTAATAAACAACGGAGGGGTTGAGCAATAGCAGGTCTCCCTTTTTAAAGACTTATTAGGCACATTGTATGTATACTTATACGTGCACACATTTTTTTTGCTTTGTGTCTCGCTACAAATTCCCCAGTGTGTGTGTTTATCTATAGTCTCCCAGCCTTGTCTGGTCTTGGCAAGCCCTCAGAAGGTGCTGGAATTAGACTTAGCCGATGTTTCCATTGCTCCCTGCCCCCGCTAAACATAGCATCTCAAGTCAGGTCCCCCTCTCACTCTTTAGATTCATGGGAACTCTTTAACTTTTAAGTGGGTGTTAAGTGTTTAGTTTTAAATAGTGCTGGCACAATTACCGTATAACCGTGTAACTGACGGTTATGGGTCAAGAAAATGAAATAACCGGAACCGTTTTTGTTGATGGAACAAGCAGCTGACTGAAGACATGATGGCCGCTCACCCCCGCCAACCCCTCCACCTAGAGGGCGCGCCCCACAGTTTGGGAACCACTGACCTACAATGCAGCAGCACACCTAAAAATAGAATGATATTTCGATGGCAGCACATGCAGTCAGGATTGGAGGAGATACATTTTTTGGGGTGGGGGGGGGGGGGCAATTATTGTCATCCAAAATTCTATGACCGTCATAGCCCTAGTTCTATGTTAAAATTTGGTTTAATGTCCTCGTATACACCACTGCCCTGAACCGATAAGTCAGTGACCATGGCCTAGTTCCATTTGGTCTAGGTCCTCACCATTGAACACCATTGTGCTTAGCCACTGGCTAAGTTTAAACAAGATGCTGGAAGTTCCACCATAGCCTATAGGATGTCTAGGTGGATCCACCATCATTTTGCTGACATCATTCCATCCTTTGAGATCTATAAATATCAAAAGGAGAGGTGGTAAGGGCTAGGGCCTAAAGGCTAAAATGGAACTGGGCCCGTGCCTCACAATTCTTTGAGCATAAGGATATTACTGCCGGGTGTTGTTCATTTGGGCAGGCAACAGGAAACATTTTAAAACGTATTGAAAGGGAAAAGAACATGACCGTTTCTTTTTGGACCAAGGTAGTCCCTGATGTTTTCTTCCGATTGGTGCCTAATGAACATGACCATGATATCATATTCACCTTTGACCCCCACTCCTATGGTCCTGTGTCCTCTCCATAGTAAACACAGCCTGGGCAGCCACGAGTATGTACAGAACTGCAGGAAGTGGGAGGCAGAGATCAAGCTCCAGCTGCTCTCCCAGAGCACCATGAGAAGGGATCTGGCACGATCGGTAAGACACAAACCAATCAATCAGCGACGTATATCACTTTGGTGTGTCTGTGTTTGTCACAAAGAAAGACCAGCTAGAGGTCAGAGGCCTGGAGGTCAATGAAACAGACAGACGTCCAGAAAGACAAACCTTCAGACTCACAGAGAGACCGACGGGCAGACTTGCAGAGAGGGGCCGACTTGCAGAGAGGGGCCGACGGGCAGACTTGCAGAGAGAGGCCGACTTGCAGAGAGGGGCCGACGGGCAGACTTGCAGAGAGAGGCCGACTTGCAGAGAGGGGCCGACGGGCAGACTTGCAGAGAGAGGCCGACTTGCAGAGAGGGGCCGACGGGCAGACTTGCAGAGAGAGGCCGACTTGCAGAGAGGGGCCGACGGGCAGACTTGCAGAGAGAGGCCGACTTGCAGAGAGGGGCCGACGGGCAGACTTGCAGAGAGGGGCCGACGGGCAGACTTGCAGAGAGAGGTAGACTTGCAGAGGGGGGCCGACGGGCAGACTTGCAGAGAGGGGCCGACGGGCAGACTTGCAGAGAGGGTCCGACGGGCAGACTTTCAGAGAGGGGCCGACGGGCAGACTTGCAGAGAGGGGCCGACGGGCAGACTTGCAGAGAGGGGTAGACTTGCGGAGAGAGGCCGACGGGCAGACTTGCAGAGAGGGGTAGACTTGCGGAGAGAGGCCGACGGGCAGACTTGCAGAGAGGGGTAGACTTGCGGAGAGAGGCCGACGGGCAGACTTGCAGAGAGGGGTAGACTTGCGGAGAGAGGCCGACGGGCAGACTTGCAGAGAGGGGCCGACGGGCAGACTTGCAGAGAGGGGCAGACTTGCAGAGAGGGGCAGACTTGCAGAGAGGGGCAGACTTGCAGAGAGGGGCAGACTTGCAGAGGGGGGCCGACGGGCAGACTTGCAGAGAGAGGCCGACGGGCAGACTTGCAGAGAGGGGTAGACTTGCGGAGAGAGGCCGACGGGCAGACTTGCAGAGAGGGGTAGACTTGCGGAGAGAGGCCGACGGGCAGACTTGCAGAGAGGGGTAGACTTGCGGAGAGAGGCCGACGGGCAGACTTGCAGAGAGGGGCCGACGGGCAGACTTGCAGAGAGGGGCAGACTTGCAGAGAGGGGCAGACTTGCAGAGGGGGGCCGACGGGCAGACTTGCAGAGGGGGGCCGACGGGCAGACTTGCAGAGAGGGGCCGACGGGCAGACTTGCAGAGAGGGGCAGACTTGCAGAGAGGGGTAGACTTGCAGAGGGGGGCAGACTTGCAGAGAGGGGCCGACGGGCAGACTTGCAGAGAGGGGCCGACGGGCAGACTTGCAGTGAGGGGCCGACGGGCAGACTTGCAGAGAGGGGCCGACGGGCAGACTTGCAGAGAGGGGCCGACGGGCAGACTTGCAGAGAGGGGCCGACGGGCAGACTTGCAGTGAGGGGCCGACGGGCAGACTTGCAGTGAGGGGCCGACGGGCAGACTTGCAGAGAGGGGCAGACTTGCAGAGAGGGGCAGACTTGCAGAGAGGGGCAGACTTGCAGAGAGGGGCAGACTTGCAGAGAGGGGCAGACTTGCAGAGAGGGGCAGACTTGCAGAGAGGGGCAGACTTGCAGAGAGGGGCAGACTTGCAGAGAGGGGCAGACTTGCAGAGAGGGGCAGACTTGCAGAGAGGGGCAGACTTGCAGAGAGGGGCAGACTTGCAGAGAGGGGCAGACTTGCAGAGAGGGGCAGACTTGCAGACTTGCAGAGAGGGGCAGACGGGCAGACTTGCAGAGAGGGGCCGACGGGCAGACTTGCAGAGAGGGGCCGACGGGCAGACTTGCAGAGAGGGGCCGACGGGCAGAGAGAGGCCGACGGGCAGACTTGCGGAGGGAGAGAGATCTCACATCAATAGCTAGAGAAACTGCAGTCCAAACTCGGTCCTCAGCCCTTAAATGTGCCTTGCCCAAGCGAGGGAAGGTGATGATCGTAGAGGCAACGTTCTTGGTGGAAATCTTGAAGTTGAGCTTAAAAACAACCAACCTAAAGCTATTAATGTACCTAGTAAGCTAACGTTAGCTAGAACTCCTGTCAGGTAGCTTGCTAGTTACCCACAGCTGGCCAGCTAGTTTTATAGTTTGGTCATTTTACTCCAATACATTTCAGAATTGCCAAAAATATGTTAATGAAGCTAGCTACGTTTTTATAGGCTCCTCACTCAAGACTAAGCCAATTTGCCAATGCTAAATTCATTTATATATATTTTTTAGCAAGCTCGTGTCATTTTGTCTAGCCGAAAACGCAGCTGTGTTGATTAAATATGACACCTTGCCGCCACCGGTGTATGACACGTGACTACAGTTTGTGTTGAATTATGGGTCATGTCAACCGCACAAGTGATCAGAGTTCTTCACTTGCTCCCTTGAGCTAAATCGAGGCCCGAGGGTGGCTACGTTATTGAATTGGACCTCCATTTAAGATGGCAATCAAACTCCATCCGGTTACAACGGGGGATTCCCCCAAGGGAAAGTGGCTAGCGTGAGGGCTGAGGGGGTAAAAATAACGTGTTTGGACTGCAGCCATTGAGAACCTAGTGAGACTGGAGTGAGAGCACAGTGAGATCTCATTGTTTCATGCTTTGTGTGCATGCAGGCGGAAGATGACTCCTCTCCGGTGGACTTGGAGAGGCACCTGAGCCAAGTGGAGAGGCTGTTTAAGGAAAAGGTCACCAGGTAGGAACTTTCCTTCTGCTTCTTATCGCATCATCTTCACCGTTGTCTGGAGCCAAATAAGGCCATCTGGAATTCCCAATAACTATCTGTTGATTCACGCGTCCCCCCCCCCCCAGACAAGGCCTGGCCGACTATCTGGAAGGCTATCACAGTCAAGTCAACATCTGCCTGCAGAATGAGGTAATGTATTAAGTGAATTCACCTCTTTGATGGTGCATTGAAGGCCTTAAACATGTATGGTGGGGTTGTGGTGCAGAATTGCTATCAGGCGTTGAATGGGGGTTGTGCATTGCTTGGATAGTTCACACACAATTGCGAAAGGCCTATAGATTCCTGGAAGAAATGTGCTGTTTCAAGTGTCACTTGCATTGTTGAGTAACTCAATAGAGATTTCTCTCACACACACTCTAAACAAAGACTTTGTTCCACTACAGAGTACCCAGTATAAGACTGTGGATGGGGTGGTTCAGATGGTGAAGAACCTGTGCTGTGCCCTGGATGAGGTAGAGACCCAGGCCATCACGGAGGCAGTCAAGAAAGTCAAGCGCTCAGTCAACCTCCCCAGGACTCGCTCGCCAGAGGTACGTTCAATGATGCATAAACATCATATGAATATATATATCAATGTACAGTAATCCCTCGTTTATCGCGGGGGTTACGTTCCGAAAATGACCCGCGATAAGTGAAATCCGCGAAATAGAAAACTTCTTTTTTTTTTACAATTAGCAACTATTACATGTATACAAATACAGTGACTCACGTGTAGGCCGTTTCACTGCTCTTCAGACTGGGCCGCTGCATCCTGACTGCGCTCTGCAGTGTTCTCTTCTTCTGAAGCCCGCGGTGCAGGTGTGTTTGTTCGGGAGAAGAGCATAGTGATAGGCAGCTGTTGTCGCTCTTTTTTCTTCTTTGCAAAAAGATCCTTGTACACCGACATGCCACCATCGATTACGTTGGAGAACTGTAATGAACGGCTCATCAAAGGGTCCCATTCCTCAGCTACTCGCTTAAGTTCAGTGGCCATTCGCACCATGGTTGCTAAGCGACCAAGCGTTAGTCCTTCCTTCCTTCCTGGCCAACTTAATGTAAATTTGCCAAGCTGTTTTATGTACGTACACATAACTGCACGAGACGACAAAATGATAGCACAATTCGTAGCATGTTTTGATACAAGAAGCGGGAGTGAGTTTTTAGCGAATCAGAATGCAGAGCACAATGCACCAAAAAAAAATAAAAAATGCATTATGAAAATCCGCGAAATAGCGAATCCGCGATAAGTGAACCGCGAAGTGGCGAGGGATCACTGTATGTCTCTATGGGTTGATCATGTCTCTACAACCGGGCACCGACTAACAAAACCTTTTGATGTAGCCATTCATTTCCATGACTATTTCACCTAGTAAAGTGTACAAAATGAGAAGTGAAGTGACAACAGTGAACCATCATATTTGTCTATTGAAGATCTAATAATGAAAGAGAAGGATTGCTGTTTTGAATTTGGTCAAGTTTAAAAGAGGTGGAAAAACTATTATCCATCAATAATGATAAGCCACCAGGTATAGACAACCTTGATGGGAAACTATTGAGAATGGTAGCAGACTATATTGCCACCCTATTTTCCATGTCTTTAACCAAAGCCTAAGGGAGTGTGTGTGTTCACAGGTGTGGAAAGAAGCTAAAGTAATTCCACTACCTGAATATAGTAAAGCACCCTTTGCTGGCTCTAACAGCCATCCAATCAGTTTGCTTACTGTTCTTAGTAAACTGATGGAGAACAGTGTTGAACAAATACAATGCTATTTTAACTAAGTTAACTACTGACTTTCAGCATGCATATAGGGAAGTGCACTCAACTTGTACTGCACTGACTCAGATGACTGATTGGATAAAATTACTGGATAATAAAATGTTATTTGGAACTTTATTGTTAGATTTCAGTACAGCCAGTTATTGATTTTTCTTTATTTTTAATTTTAAACTCATTATGGCTTTGTCACCTGCCGTCACATGGTTTGGGAGTTACTTGTCCAATAGAACTCTCTACTCTTCAATGGAAGCTTCTCTAACATCAGATATTTACAGTGTGGTGTACCTCAAGGCAGTTGCCTTGGGCTGTTACTCTTCTCTATTTTACAAATTATTTGCCACTTGTCTTGCAAGAAGCTAAAATGACTATGTATGCTGATGATTGCACACTCTACACATCAGCACCTACAGCCAGTGAGCTCACTGAGACTCTTAGCAAGGCGTTAGTCAGTGTCAGAATGGGTAATTAACAATAAACAGGTCTTACAATGCTTTTGGTTTTAGATGCATTTATTTGGTTCAAAGCATTCTCTTAGACCTAAACCTCAACTGGAGTTGTTTATGTGTTACCATTGAACAGGTTGAAGGAGCTGAACTCCTAGCAGTAACTTTGAATGATCAGTTATTATGGTCAAGTCATATTGACAAAGTTGGGGAGAGGTATGTCTGTTATAAAAAGATGTTCTGCGTTTTTGACACATCAACTTTACTAGTTGTTCAGGCTCTGATCTTGTCCGATCTCGATTAATGTTCGGTAATATGGTCAGGTAAAACAAAGACCTAGCAAAGCTGCAGCTGACTCAAAACAGAGCAGCATGCCTTGCCCTTAACTGTACATACATAACTAACATCAACAACATGCATGATAGTCTTTCATGGTTGAGAGTTGAGGAGAAATTCACTACTTTTCTTCTAGTCTTTTTAAGAAATATTTGTGTACTCTTCCTGGGGTTTATTAGGGATCCCCATTAGCTGTTGCCATGGCAGCAGTTACTCTTCCTGGGGTTTATTAAGGATCCCCTTTAGCTGTTGCCATGGCAGCAGCTACTCTTCCTGGGGTTTATTAGGGATCCCCATTTAGCTGTTGCCATGGCAGCAGCTACTCTTCCTGGGGTTCGTGAAGATAATATTATAATCATATATATTCATCATATAACATTATTACACCACTACATATCTACAATACAAAATGTATAATACCACCAACGTTATTTCAATGTACGTGTGTAGAGTGCTAGCGTTTGTATGCGTGTGTGTCTTCACAGACCCTGCTGTTCCATAAGGTGTATTTTTAAAATTTGATTCTACTGCTTGCATCAGTTACTTGATGCAGTCATAGCTCTATGTAGTACTGTGCGCCTCCCATAGAAAATGCCTAACCACTTGTATAATCTATTTGCATACACTTCAAGCAGACATACATACCCCACCAGACATGCCACTATGGGTTTCTTTAAAGTACCCAAACCAAAAACAGATTTAATGCGTCACAGTTATGTATAGAGCCGTGTAATCGTGGAAGGCTCTGCCACCAGAGGAAAGAAAGTTTAGCTTTAAAAAATGTATTAAAAAGATATTGTCACAGCACCTCTCCTCTCTCTAGAGATCTGATTTAACTCTACTGTATATAAGAACATGTATATATGAAGCGTGTAAATAGTAATTCTGTTCTGTTTCCAATATCACTCTATTATTTATTTTGTCTCTAACAGTTCTGTACTTTGTCATGTGTTTGTATGTTTTATGGAACAAATAAAAAGTTGCTGCCGTATGTGCTGTTGCTAATGGGGATCCTAATAAACTAAACTAACAGCTCTCTGAACTGAAGAGATGGGCATAGGACAGGACTGGAATTCTATCATTCATATCTGTTTACGTTTCTGTCTCAGGTGGGCTCCAAATCCTTAGGTGGCTCGACAAATGGTGAGTGCTACAACAACCAGTCACATTTTTCACACATTAAAAGTTTGGCTCGGCAAGACTATGATCAGAATATCATCACACACAGTGGCGCAACTTCCTGCTTACAGAAATCAACAAAAATCGTTCAAATCGTTTGCGTTAACATGACCCTCTTCATACCCTTTGACTCCTCCAGGTCACCTCAGCCTCGTAGAGGAGAGCATGTGCTTTCTGACGGATGCCGTCTATGACCTGGCCAAGCTCTACCTGCGCTCCTTCTGCCCCGCCTCCTCTAGCTCCTCCCCTGACCCCTCCTCATCCATCTCCCAGCATGCCGAGGGGGAGTCTCCTGTGGAGGGGTGTAGCTGTAAGGAGGCCTTGGGCACCACTGACCACCTGCAGTTCACCCTGTTCGCCATGCATGGCATCCCTGCCGCTTGGGTCAGCAGGTGAGTGTACCAGGCACCACCTATTGGCTTGGCATGGTAGTGCAGCTAGCTAGTGGTTTACTAAAACATTGTTTTGCTACTAGCTACTTTTTGGGGATGGTTTGATAATAATAAAAATAAACAGAAAAGATCCCTCCCACCTATGCCCCATACTCACCTAGCAGTCCAATAATTAAATAAATACAATATGGCACTTTACAAAGTTTGGATGCTATGCTACACATCTGTCTTATTTATCCTCAACCAGGTTTGTTAAGGAATGTCAGAGGTAGGACCAAGTCACTATTACTCTAGTCAGAAGCAAGTCGCAAGGTCCGAGTCTCAAGTCGAGTCCCAAGTAGAACGGGTCAAGACTAGTGTCAAGTCCAAGTCGTGCATTCTAAGAGCAAGTAAAGTTTCAAGTCAACTAAAAAAAAAAATATCCATGCAACGACTTGTTCAACTACAAATCTGTGTCTGTTCATTGAGACTACCAGACAGCCCTTTTCATTATTTTGTCTACAACACATTTTGATGATGTAATTGTAAAATGGGGACCATGTAGCAGTCGTAAGGACATGACATCAGCAGTTTGACGTGTTCCGAGTGTAGACTTATTTACAGGTCTTGGTGATCCAATGGTGAAAGCACCATATCATCCAAAATATACCAGTGCATTTACCAAATATACAGTGTATTCAGAATGTATTCAGACCCCTTGACTTTTTCAAAATTGTTACGCTACATCCTTATTCTAAAATTGATGAGAAAAAAAAGTTAGCAATCTATACACAATACCTCATAATGACAAAGAAAAAAGTTTTTTAGGCATTTTTGCAAAACGGAAATATTACATTTACATAAGTATTCAGACCCTTTACTCTGTACTTTGTTGAAGCACCTTTGGCAGCGATTACAGCCTCGAGTCTTCTTGGGTGTGACGCCCCAAGCTTGGCACACCTGTATTTGGGGAGTTTCTCCCATTCTTCTCTACCGATACTGTCAAATCAAATATTTCAGGTTAGATGGGGAGTGTCGCTGCATAGCTATTTTCCAAGTCTCTTCAAAGATGTTAGATCGGGTTCAGGTCCGGGCTCTGGCTGTGCCACTTGTCCCAAAGCCAGTCCTGGCTCTGTGCTTAGGGTCGTTGTCATGTTGGAAGGTGAACCTTTGCACCAGTTTGACGCCCTGAGTGCTCTGGAGCAGGTTTTCATCAAGGATCTCTCTGTACTTTGCTCTGTTCATCTTTCCCTCGATCCTGACGAGTCTCCCAGTCCCTGAAAAACATCCCCACAGCATGATGCTGCCACCACCATGCTTCACCGTAGGTTTGGTGCCAGGTTTCCTCCAGACGTGATGCTTGACATTCAGGCCACAGAGTTCAATCTTGGTTTCATCAAACCAGAAAATCTTGTTTCTCATGGTCTGAGAGTCCTTCAAGTGCCTTTTGGTCAACTCCAAGCTGGCTGTTATGTGCCTTTTACAGAGGAGTGGCTTCCGTCTGGCCACTCTACCAGAAAGGCCTGATTGGTGGAGTGCTGCGGAGATGGTTGTCCTTCTGGAAGGTTCTCCCATCTCCACAGAGGAAATCTGGAGCTCTGTCAGATTGACCATTGGGTTCTTGGTCACCTCCCTGACCAAGGCCTTTCTCCCCCGATTGCTCAGTTTGGCCGGAGGGCCAGCTCTGGGAAGAGTCTCTTGGTGGTTCCAAACTTCTCCCATTTAAGAATGATGGAGACTACTGTGTTTTTGGGGCCCTTCAATGCTGCAGACATGTTTTGGTACCCTTCCCCAGATCTGTGCTTCGACACAATCCCATCTCTGAACTCTATGGACAATTCCTTCGACCTCTTAGCTTGGTTTTTGCTCTGACATGTACTGTCAACTGTGAGACCTTATATAGACAGGTGTGTGCCTTTCCAAATCATGTCCAATCAATTGAATTTACCACAGGTGGACTCCAAGCAAGTTGTAAAAACATCTCAAGAATGATCAATGGAAACAGGATGCACCTGAGCTCAATTTCGAGTCTCATAGCAAAGGGTCTGAATACTTATGTAAATAAACTATTTCTGTTTTTATTTTGTATGAATTTGCAAACATTTCTAACAACCAGTTTTTGCTTTGCCATTATGGGTTATTGTGCTTAGATTTGATAATAAAAAATAATTTTTTTAAATAATTTTTAGAATAAGGCTGTAACGTAACAAAATATGGAAAAAGTCAAGGGGTCTGAATTCTTTCTGAAGGCACTGTACACAGGCAATAGCCCATAAGAAATAGCCTCTGTATCAGACTTAAAGACATGCTCCGGTACTTTGACTACTGGCTAAAATGTAAACAAATGTACCTGAGAATCCTTTTAACCTGTCCTATCTGAATGGACACCGGTAGAGGGCAAGACTGTACGGCCTCCCCTTGAGAAACCAAATGGAATCTGTCTAACAGGCGGTCTAAAAGGTAGGCCTCCAGGACCATACAATTGGCAATTGCAACCAATCAACTGGTTCTACAATGTAAAACTTTTTTCCCACGTACATTTGTCTTAATCAGACTTAATTATTATTAATGAGATTTCAACACATGCATACATGGAACAATTTTATCTTATTCAACGTTCTGACTCCAAAGCCTGGAGCTCAGGCCACGTAGCCAATTTCTATGCGCACTGGGGTGCACACGTTCCTATTGCGCACAACCAGAATGACAGAGACATAGGACACAGACACACGGAACTCTGACATAACCCGGGAAATATGAACAAAGGAAACCATACATTGAATAAAAATAAATACACAGAACTTCTACATCATGAGTTTTGTTAACGTGCATGTGCACAATAAACATGGCGCCACTCAGAGGGTAAGAAATGGTTGGCTAAATGAAAATGTATCGTAAGCCTATCAAACATGAAACAAATGTCTACGTGTTGCAAGGAAAGGTACGGGGATGGAATGATGAAATGCTCGCAATTATAGTAGTATTAGATGGAATGGAGATGTACCACATAGGGCCTATTCATTTAAACATGTGAAAACAACAGCAAACATTTCAACAAGAGAAACTCCACTGACGGGAGTTTGGAGAGTGCAAGTGATGAGCCACGCCTATGGTGCGTCCTCACCACCGTAATAATTCATTTTAAACAAATTCCAAATGCAAAATTCATAACTAAATTAAACATGTCATGCAATTGTTACATACCAGTAGGCCTATGCTAGTAATTGTTGCCCCATTGCTGATGAGCTTGCAAAATATTCTTGATCACCAAACAATTTTTGGAGCTGCATGTTTTCCATAATAAATAATCTTCTCTTCCTATAATTTGATGTTTGTGCTGCACCCTATAGCGGTACAGCAAATCAGCAATTTGTACGCTAGCTCACCACCCGACCTGTTGTTTGTCAGTTTGATGGTACAATCAGAGTGCCGAGTGTGCGTTTCACTAGCCAAACTGTTGCAGGTTTTTTTGCAAGGGCGATGCTACGGTCTCTGACTGTGTGTAGAGTAATCCACGTAGACTCTGTGCCACAAAATGAGAGACAGAGCATTAGAAAACATGGCCAGATCATTTCTCAAGTCAAAGTTGAGTCTTGAGGCTCTGAGTCAAGTTTCATTACTCTGGTGAATGTTGCGTGAGGCTGGAATGTCTGCTAGGTGCTGTTGCTCGATAATTGGACAGGGACTCTTCTGTTGTTGTTGTTGCAGATGTGCACAGTTGCACACCCAGGAACGTATGTTATGAACTGAGCCAAGAAAGAGAAACCCCCAGTAAAAAAAAATGTATTCTTTACTCCTGGTTACTGACCAGTCCCATCCTAATAATCACTTTCTGTTTGCCCATTTCTGAATGGACTTGTCAGTGCCTGTCATTTGGTGTAACTTTCACTTTTTGCATTACACCTTTATTTCCCTGGCCAAGTTCTTTTGAACATATTTTAGTTCAATATAAAAAAGTGGTATCATTTGAAGTGGACTTAATTACATTAAGGAAGACACTAGAAACTATAGTTTCCACCTTTAAGAAGGACTTGGCCCTAGAACTGATACCGTTGCTCTCTTGCACCTCTTGTTTCTCCCCCCATCTCATTTTCCGCAACAGTATCCAATTCCTCCGCGGCTCTATTGTATCTATATCCATCTTTCTTCCTGGAACAGACTTGAGCCAACCTTTCCATTAAGTGAACACAATCTTGCACGACAGTGGAGACTTGGAGTGACACATTTTGACTGTCTCAATCAAGGGTTGTGTTCATTATGGCACACAATGGAAAATGTTTTAAAACACTGGCAGTCCCTGACAGTTTCGGTCACTGTTCTTCCGTTTGATGCCTAATGAACACAACCCAGGCTTGGTGGGATGGAGGCAGGTCCAAAATGCCAATGGAAAATGTGTTCCGGGACGCCTGTGCCTTTGTGCTTGGTCCACGAGGGTTAAAAAAAGAGAGGCACTGGTAATAACAGGCTATTTCCTTCTGCCCGTCATCCATAGGGCATCGTCCAAGAGCTTGCACTACATGACCAAAAGTGGACACCTGTTTGTCATGCTGAACAGGAAAGGGCCTTCCCCAAACTGTTGTCACAATGTTGGATGTACAAAATCATCTAGAATGTCATTGTATGCTGTGGCGTTAAGATTTCCCTTCGCTGGAACTAAGGGGCCTGAACCATGAAACAGCCCCAGACCATTTTTCCTCCTCCACCAAACTTTACAGTTGGCACTATGCATTGGGGCAAGTAGCGTTCTCCTGGCATCCCCCAAACCCAGATTCGTCCGTCAGACTGCCAGATGGTGAAGCGTGATTCATCACTCCAGACAACGTGTTTTCACTGCTCCAGTGTCCAGTGGCGGCGTGCTTTACACCACTCCAGCCGATGCTTGGCATTGTGCATGATCTTAGACTTATGTGCAGCTGCTCGACCATGGAAACCCATTTCATGACACACTCTCTCGACGAACAGTTTTTGTGCTGACGTTGCTTCGAGGCAGTTTGGAACTCTGTAGTGATTGTTGCAACCGAGGACGTTCTGTGAGCTTGTGTGGCCTACCACTTCACGGCTGAGCCACTGTTGCTCCTAGATGTGTCCACTTCACAATAACAGCACTTACAGTTGACCGAGGCAGCTCTTGCAGGGCAGAAATTTGACGAACTGACTTGTTGGAAAGGTGGCGTCCTATGACGGTGCCACATTTGAAAGTCGCTGAGCTCTTCAGTAAGGCCATTCTGCTGCCAATGTTTGTCTATGGAGATTGCATGGCTGTGTGCTCAATTTTATTCACCTATCAACAACGGGTGTAGGTGAAGTAGCCGAATCCACTAATTTAAAGGGGTGGCCACATACTTTTGTGTATATATAGTGCATTTTTAGGAGGCATGGAAAACCTTTCTGAGCACCATATCAATGGAAGTCTGAAAATATTAATCCCGTAACACGACGAGAAATGCGTATATTTAGTCTTGAACTAACAGTTACTCCAACGTTTTGGCATGGCTGGAATCGTCTCATCATTAAGGTTTGACTGTTCTGCTCTGTTGTGGCTAGCGTATTATGACACACACACACACACACCATCTGTAGGCACAGTGATGCATCATGTCACCAGCAACAGTGGACGCATGCACACCGTGCTGTGTTGAAGCACAAGACAGATGGCGTTGAGTAATAGAAAATCTTTTGGAATCCTAAATGGTTCACTGCCTGGTTTTCTCATTGGAGCTTATGGAATGTCAGGTCTTTCATAATGTCAAATGTCTTTCATCAAAAATGTGAACTGTGAAAATACACAGAGCCAACTTAACACCATTTTTTTTTCTCTCTCTGTACGAAGATGGATTCTAACTCCAGAATAATTAGTTCATTTCCTTCCTTTTTTTCCTTACTCTCTTTCCTTCCTCCCTTTTGCAGCTATGAGAGGTACTACCTGATGTGTGCTCTGACACACAATGGCCGGAACCTGTTCAAGCCCATCCAGTCCAAGAAGGTCGGCACCTACAAGAGCTTCTTCTACCACATCAAATGGGACGAACTGTACGTCACTACTGCCCTCTACCCATAGAAATACAATACCGTTAGACAAGACGTTATACATAACACAACAATATGAATTTAATTGTATATTCTGTTTTTGTGTGTACATGATCATGAAGCAAATGACCAAATCAATAATAGCTGATCTAATCTATAATTGTGTTTATCTAATCTATAGTATTGAATTTTGTGCCAATCTTGAGTTTCCCATTTAGGGTCAGATGTCAACTAGGGTCAAATTTCCTTGGCATCTGTTGCACAGGCCCAGTCACCAACACCACAAACATAGCAGGACAATAATACAAACTGATAAGACATGACAACATTTAAAGGATTGTTACCTTGTAATACATGTATCATTTGGCCAACCACTGGATACAATTACTAGTAATAATAAGATTCCACATAAGACACTTTTTTTTTATCCAAAGAAACTTAAGGGTACAGTCAGTGCATACATGTTTAGTATGTGATCGTTGAACCCTCTTACCAGCTCAAACACACACTACCATTATATATCACAGACGATGCACATTCATACTTAAGCTATTGTGTGTTTGAGAGGAACTATATGCAGTCAGACTGCGCAGGATCACTGATCTACAAAAATGACCTTACTTCCCACAAATAACTACTCATTATGTGATCAAGATCAGCGATGCTGCGCCTTGCTTTGCTCAAACTGACCTCTCTCTCTCTCCAGGATCAACTTCCCAATGGCGGTGGCCCTGCTTCCATTGGAGTCCATGCTGACTCTCTCTCTCTTCGGGGTTCTGAACCAGAACGCCAGCGGCTCCCCAGACTCCAACAAACAACGCAAAGGACCAGAGCTGCTGGGCAAAGTCTCCCTGCCCCTATTTGACTTTCGACGGTAATGCACAACCACATACATTTTAGTAGTGTGGTTGTGCAATTTCTGTGTGTCTGTTGTGTTGTATGGCATAGTCTTGTGGTCTGTTTCAAGAGTTAATTGTGTGTAATAGCTGTCTATTGGAGATTCAGAATGTTGGGTGGTGTGTGTGTTGGGTGGTGTGTGTGTTGGGTGGTGTGTGTGTGTTGGGTTGTGTGTGTGGGTTGTGTGTGTGGCGGGTGTCTGTGTTGGGTGGTGGTGTTTGTTTGTAGCGTGATGCGTGGGTATAGAGTGGTGGGTATAGAGTGGTGGGTGGTGTGTGTGTGGGTATAGAGTGGTGTGTATAGAGTGGTGGGTGGGTGGGGGGTATGGTGTGTGGGTATAGAGTGGTGGGTAGGTATAGAGTGGTATGTGTGTGTGTAGGGTGGTGGGTGGGTATAGAGTGGTATGTGTGTGTGTGTAGGGTGGTGTGTGGATATAGAGTGGTGGATGGGTATAGAGTGGTGTGTGTGACTATGTATGTTAATACTAAGGCGTGTGTTTCAGGGTGCTGATGAGTGGGACCAAGCTGCTGTGTCTGTGGACGTCTCCTCAGGCTTCCTCTGCTGCAGCCGGGAGGAAGAACCTGGCTGAGAGGATCATACTGCAGGTGACCACACCACTCTACACCCCCCTACACACACACACACACACACACCACTCTACACACACCACTCTACACACACGCATTACTTGCCTAGTTAAATAAAAAATACACAAACCCCACTCTACACACACACACACACACACACACACCACTCTATATATATATATATATATATACACACAGCACTTGCCTAGTTAAATAAATAAAATACACAAACACCACTATACACACTCACACACACACACGGGAATACCCATATAAATGTGACATTTTACAACCAATATAATTGGGAATTACCGGACCGGCCTTTACCATTAAAGTCAATCTTCTGCAATGTTGTAATGTACAGGCACTGTTTTAAATGCACGCTTCCTCAAAGCAATCAGTGATTCAGCCGTTGGAAAGCAAGCACCTGTTCAGTCATGTTAGATCTGTTTTTACCTCAAGAAAATGGAAGATGCTTATTTGTTAAGTATTTCAAACAGGACCAAGGTCTCGCAAACATATTTCCTCTTCTGTGGTGACCTAATAAGTGTGTGTTTCTACCTAGAGCTTTACCGTGTGTTTCTACCTAGAGCTTTACTGTGTGTTTCTACCTAGAGCTTTACTGTGTGTTTCTACCTAGAGCTTTACTGTGTGTTTCTACCTAGAGCTTTACTGTGTGTTTCTACCTAGAGCTTTACTGTGTGTTTCTACCTAGAGCTTTACCGTGTGTTTCTACCTAGAGCTTTACCGTGTGTTTCTACCTAGAGCTTTACTGTGTGTTTCTACCTAGAGCTTTACTGTGTGTTTCTACCTAGAGCTTTACTGTGTGTTTCTACCTAGAGCTTTACTGTGTGTTTCTACCTAGAGCTTTACTGTGTGTTTCTACCTAGAGCTTTACTGTGTGTTTCTACCTAGAGCTTTACCGTCCAAACAGTTTGCGCATATATTATGACAATATTTTGTGACGTTATTGTTAGTTTGGGTGTTCAGCAGTATTCAGTATGTTTTTTTTCTGGCTGTTCGAGCACACAACAATTTTTCTTGAGGAACCCGAAGTTCTGTAGCTGATGTCTACGCCCCCCACTCGTTGATTATTGGTCAAGAGTAGGGATTCTTCAATTAAGTGTTTGTTGTCCAATGAGAGACGACTAGTTTTCATGTACATTTTTTTCACTTGAGAAACACGGCACTAAACATCTTAGCTAGATGCAAAAACGTACACATCTATGACAGATTTCTTGATTTGGCTTAGATTGATTCTACCTATGTTGTTGCTATGGCGTCTCAAAAACGTGACAAACAGTAATATATTACTGCTTTCTTCAAATTTTTCAACCGAATGTATTTTTAAGGGAGGCACAGACATTTGCTTTGCCTAGTCAAATTCTGCTAGGAACAAACCAAACCTAGTATGCGGATGCTTTTACCATTCCATGACCTCTGATCTCCTTCAGGTGGACTTCCCCAGCCCAGCGGTGGATGTGCTGTACGTGGGACCCCAGGAGAGACCCAGCCCTGATCAAAACACCCTGGAGGAGCTAGACCCTGATCTGCGCCGCCAGGTGGACAAACTCTGCAGCCGAGCCTCCACCTTCGGGTACGTATGAGTTACTGGGGCACTTCAGTAAGGGCCAATCCCCCCCTAACTTGAGATCCGCTTATGTAACAGGCTAGAACTTTACCTAAATCCTGATCGATATCAATTGGAGAAAAATTTGACTTACGGGCGTGTGTATCGCATAATGATTTTGTGTTGGACTGTTCCGCTGTTGGACTGTTCCGCTGTTGGACTGTTCCGCTGTTGGACTGTTCCGCTGTTGGACTGTTCCGCTGTTGGACTGTTCCGCTGTTGGACTGTTCCGCTGTTGGACTGTTCCGCTGTTGGACTGTTCCGCTGTTGGACTGTTCCGCTGTTGGACTGTTCCGCTGTTGGACTGTTCCGCTGTTGGACTGTTCCGCTGTTGGACTGTTCTGCTGTTGGACTGTTCCGCTGTTGGACTGTTCCGCTGTTGGACTGTTGCTTAGAGTTCTTATTTGGGGAGTGGCCTGTCTACAAGGCAACAGCTAAGTTTTTTTTAAACACAATAGTGTAGCTTTTTTCTTTGTTTTAGTGATGATGTAATCCTCTATGTACTTTCTAATGAGATCCAGCCAAGGTATTAAGGTATTCCCCAAAAATTGGGCACATGCAAATGTTCCTATGCTTAAGACTTAATACACAATGATGACGTTATGTCCCAGCAGTAGGGCATTTGTTTATCAAGGGCAGGTTTGGTGAATTAGGTGCTAAGCCAAAGTAAACACAGGCTACAAAAGGAGGACAAATTAAGGTGGTACTGACTGTGGTGACTACTGACACCAAATATACTCATGAATCAACGTCTTAGGCAAAGACCCTAGCTAGTTGGCTAGGCATTATGCAAGGAAGTTAGCTTACCTACATTTACCCATCTTAGATGGGTCTGATTTCAGAAGCTGATACTAGCTGCCATGACAACTGTTACAATTTATAGTAGTGTTATGTCGGGCCTTATGATGGATGTTTCTTAACAGTTTGTCAGCATAACTGTTGCGTCTGTTGTCATAAGCTGATACCTGCTGCCCTGACATATCTTTACCTTTCCTGCTGCCCTGACATATCTTGACTTTTCCTGCTGCCCTGACATATCTTTACCTTTCCTGCTGCCTTGACATATCTTTACCTTTCCTGCTGCCCTGACATATCTTGACTTTTCCTGCTGCCCTGACATATCTTTACCTTTCCTGCTGCCCTGACATATCTTGACTTTTCCTGCTGCCCTGACATATCTTGACTTTTCCTGCTGCCCTGACATATCTTTACCTTTCCTGCTGCCCTGACATATCTTGACTTTTCCTGCTGCCCTGACATATCTTTACCTTTCCTGCTGCCCTGACATATCTTGACTTTTCCTGCTGCCCTGACATATCTTTACCTTTCCTGCTGCCCTGACATATCTTTACTTTTCCTGCTGCCCTGACATATCTTTACCTTTCCTGCTGCCCTGACATATCTTTACCTTTCCTGCTGCCCTGACATATCTTTACCTTTCCTGCTGCCCTGACATATCTTTACCTTTCCTGCTGCCCTGACATATCTTTACCTTTCCTGCTGCCCTGACATATCTTTACCTTTCCTGCTGCCCTGACATATCTTTACCTTTCCTGCTGCCCTGACATATCTTTACCTTTCCTGCTGCCGTTACTAGTTTTATTTTCCACGTTTAAAATGGCATTAAGAAAAGGACAACAACAGTACAGTAGACAAGTTCAGGACCGTTATATACAGTATATGCCAATGACGTTAAAGAGCAGCCTACTGACCTTACTGGGTGGATAGGGACATTAACCCCCGCTGTTTAGGAGAGATCACACCTTACTGGGTGGATAGGGACATTAACCCCAGCTGTTTAGGAGAGATATCACACCTTACTGGGTGGATAGGGACATTAACCCCAGCTGTTTAGGAGAGATCACACCTTACTGGGTGGATAGGGACATTAACCCCAGCTGTTTAGGGGAGAGATCACACCTTACTGGGTGGATAGGGACATTAACCCCAGCTGTTTAGGAGAGATATCACACCTTACTGGGTGGATAGGGACATTAACCCCAGCTGTTTAGGAGAGATATCACACCTTACTGGGTGGATAGGGACATTAACCCCCGCTGTTTAGGAGAGATATCACACCTTACTGGGTGGATAGGGACATTAACCCCAGCTGTTTAGGAGAGATATCACACCTTACTGGGTGGATAGGGACATTAACCCCAGCTGTTTAGGAGAGATATCACACCTTACTGGGTGGATAGGGACATTAACCCCAGCTGTTTAGGAGAGATATCACACCTTACTGGGTGGATAGGGACATTAACCCCAGCTGTTTAGGAGAGATATCACACCTTACTGGGTGGATAGGGACATTAACCCCAGCTGTTTAGGAGAGATATCACACCTTACTGGGTGGATAGGGACATTAACCCCAGCTGTTTAGGAGAGATATCACACCTTACTGGGTGGATAGGGACATTAACCCCAGCTGTTTAGGAGAGATATCACACCTTACTGGGTGGATAGGGACATTAACCCCAGCTGTTTAGGAGAGATATCACACCTTACTGGGTGGATAGGGACATTAACCCCAGCTGTTTAGGGGAGATATCACACCTTACTGGGTGGATAGGGACATTAACCCCAGCTGTTTAGGAGAGATATCACACCTTACTGGGTGGATAGGGACATTAACCCCAGCTGTTTAGGAGAGATATCACACCTTACTGGGTGGATAGGGACATTAACCCCCGCTGTTTAGGAGAGATATCACACCTTACTGGGTGGATAGGGACATTAACCCCAGCTGTTTAGGGGAGAGATCACACCTTACTGGGTGGATAGGGACATTAACCCCAGCTGTTTAGGGGAGAGATCACACCTTACTGGGTGGATAGGGACATTAACCCCAGCTGTTTAGGAGATTTCACACCTTACTGGGTGGATAGGGACATTAACCCCAGCTGTTTAGGGGAGATATCACACCTTACTGGGTGGATAGGGACATTAACCCCAGCTGTTTAGGGGAGATATCACACCTTACTGGGTGGATAGGGACATTAACCCCCGCTGTTTAGGAGAGATATCACACCTTACTGGGTGGATAGGGACATTAACCCCAGCTGTTTAGGAGAGATATCACACCTTACTGGGTGGATAGGGACATTAACCCCAGCTGTTTAGGAGAGATATCACACCTTACTGGGTGGATAGGGACATTAACCCCAGCTGTTTAGGAGAGATATCACACCTTACTGGGTGGATAGGGACATTAACCCCAGCTGTTTAGGAGAGATCACACCTTACTGGGTGGATAGGGACATTAACCCCAGCTGTTTAGGAGAGATATCACACCTTACTGGGTGGATAGGGACATTAACCCCAGCTGTTTAGGAGAGATATCACACCTTACTGGGTGGATAGGGACATTAACCCCAGCTGTTTAGGGGAGATATCACACCTTACTGGGTGGATAGGGACATTAACCCCAGCTGTTTAGGGGAGATATCACACCTTACTGGGTGGATAGGGACATTAACCCCAGCTGTTTAGGAGATATCACACCTTACTGGGTGGATAGGGACATTAACCCCAGCTGTTTAGGGGAGATATCACACCTTACTGGGTGGATAGGGACATTAACCCCAGCTGTTTAGGAGATATCACACCTTACTGGGTGGATAGGGACATTAACCCCCGCTGTTTAGGGGAGATATCACACCTTACTGGGTGGATAGGGACATTAACCCCAGCTGTTTAGGGGAGATATCACACCTTACTGGGTGGATAGGGACATTAACCCCAGCTGTTTAGGAGAGATATCACACCTTACTGGGTGGATAGGGACATTAACCCCAGCTGTTTAGGGGAGAGATCACACCTTACTGGGTGGATAGGGACATTAACCCCCGCTGTTTAGGGGAGATATCACACCTTACTGGGTGGATAGGGACATTAACCCCAGCTGTTTAGGGGAGAGATCACACCTTACTGGGTGGATAGGGACATTAACCCCAGCTGTTTAGGGGAGAGATCACACCTTACTGGGTGGATAGGGACATTAACCCCAGCTGTTTAGGGGAGATATCACACCTTACTGGGTGGATAGGGACATTAACCCCCGCTGTTTAGGAGAGATCACACCTTACTGGGTGGATAGGGACATTAACCCCAGCTGTTTAGGTGAGATATCACACCTTACTGGGTGGATAGGGACATTAACCCCAGCTGTTTAGGAGATATCACACCTTACTGGGTGATAGGGACATTAACCCCAGCTGTTTAGGAGAGATCACACCTTACTGGGTGGATAGGGACATTAACCCCAGCTGTTTAGGAGAGATATCACACCTTACTGGGTGGATAGGGACATTAACCCCAGCTGTTTAGGAGAGATCACACCTTACTGGGTGGATAGGGACATTAACCCCAGCTGTTTAGGAGAGATCACACCTTACTGGGTGGATAGGGACATTAACCCCAGCTGTTTAGGAGAGATATCACACCTTACTGGGTGGATAGGGACATTAACCCCAGCTGTTTAGGAGAGATATCACACCTTACTGGGTGGATAGGGACATTAACCCCAGCTGTTTAGGAGAGATCACACCTTACTGGGTGGATAGGGACATTAACCCCAGCTGTTTAGGAGATATCACACCTTACTGGGTGGATAGGGACATTAACCCCAGCTGTTTAGGAGAGATCACACCTTACTGGGTGGATAGGGACATTAACCCCAGCTGTTTAGGAGAGATCACACCTTACTGGGTGGATAGGGACATTAACCCCAGCTGTTTAGGTGAGATATCACACCTTACTGGGTGGATAGGGACATTAACCCCAGCTGTTTAGGTGAGATATCACACCTTACCGGGTGGATAGGGACATTAACCCCAGCTGTTTAGGGGAGATATCACACCTTACTGGGTGGATAGGGACATTAACCCCAGCTGTTTAGGAGAGATATCACACCTTACTGGGTGGATAGGGACATTAACCCCAGCTGTTTAGGAGAGATATCACACCTTACTGGGTGGATAGGGACATTAACCCCAGCTGTTTAGGAGAGATATCACACCTTACTGGGTGGATAGGGACATTAACCCCAGCTGTTTAGGAGAGATATCACACCTTACTGGGTGGATAGGGACATTAACCCCAGCTGTTTAGGAGAGATATCACACCTTACTGGGTGGATAGGGACATTAACCCCAGCTGTTTAGGAGAGATATCACACCTTACTGGGTGGATAGGGACATTAACCCCAGCTGTTTAGGGGAGAGATCACACCTTACTGGGTGGATAGGGACATTAACCCCAGCTGTTTAGGGGAGAGATCACACCTTACTGGGTGGATAGGGACATTAACCCCAGCTGTTTAGGGGAGATATCACACCTTACTGGGTGGATAGGGACATTAACCCCAGCTGTTTAGGAGAGATATCACACCTTACTGGGTGGATAGGGACATTAACCCCAGCTGTTTAGGAGAGATCACACCTTACTGGGTGGATAGGGACATTAACCCCAGCTGTTTAGGAGAGATATCACACCTTACTGGGTGGATAGGGACATTAACCCCAGCTGTTTAGGGGAGAGATCACACCTTACTGGGTGGATAGGGACATTAACCCCAGCTGTTTAGGGGAGAGATCACACCTTACTGGGTGGATAGGGACATTAACCCCAGCTGTTTAGGGGAGAGATCACACCTTACTGGGTGGATAGGGACATTAACCCCAGCTGTTTAGGGGAGATATCACACCTTACTGGGTGGATAGGGACATTAACCCCAGCTGTTTAGGGGAGATATCACACATTACTGGGTGGATAGGGACATTAACCCCAGCTGTTTAGGAGAGATATCACACCTTACTGGGTGGATAGGGACATTAACCCCAGCTGTTTAGGAGAGATATCACACCTTACTGGGTGGATAGGGACATTAACCCCCGCTGTTTAGGAGAGATATCACACCTTACTGGGTGGATAGGGACATTAACCCCAGCTGTTTAGGAGAGATATCACACCTTACTGGGTGGATAGGGACATTAACCCCAGCTGTTTAGGAGAGATATCACACCTTACTGGGTGGATAGGGACATTAACTCCAGCTGTTTAGGGGAGATATCACACCTTACTGGGTGGATAGGGACATTAACCCCAGCTGTTTAGGAGATTTCACACCTTACTGGGTGGATAGGGACATTAACCCCAGCTGTTTAGGGGAGAGATCACACCTTACTGGGTGGATAGGGACATTAACCCCAGCTGTTTAGGGGAGAGATCACACCTTACTGGGTGGATAGGGACATTAACCCCAGCTGTTTAGGGGAGAGATCACACCTTACTGGGTGGATAGGGACATTAACCCCAGCTGTTTAGGAGAGATATCACACCTTACTGGGTGGATAGGGACATTAACCCCAGCTGTTTAGGGGAGATATCACACCTTACTGGGTGGATAGGGACATTAACCCCAGCTGTTTAGGAGAGATATCACACCTTACTGGGTGGATAGGGACATTAACCCCAGCTGTTTAGGAGAGATCACACCTTACTGGGTGGATAGGGACATTAACTCCAGCTGTTTAGGGGAGATATCACACCTTACTGGGTGGATAGGGACATTAACCCCAGCTGTTTAGGAGATTTCACACCTTACTGGGTGGATAGGGACATTAACCCCAGCTGTTTAGGGGAGAGATCACACCTTACTGGGTGGATAGGGACATTAACCCCAGCTGTTTAGGGGAGATATCACACCTTACTGGGTGGATAGGGACATTAACCCCAGCTGTTTAGGGGAGAGATCACACCTTACTGGGTGGATAGGGACATTAACCCCAGCTGTTTAGGGGAGATATCACACCTTACTGGGTGGATAGGGACATTAACCCCAGCTGTTTAGGGGAGATATCACACCTTACTGGGTGGATAGGGACATTAACCCCAGCTGTTTAGGAGAGATATCACACCTTACTGGGTGGATAGGGACATTAACCCCAGCTGTTTAGGGGAGAGATCACACCTTACTGGGTGGATAGGGACATTAACCCCAGCTGTTTAGGAGAGATATCACACCTTACTGGGTGGATAGGGACATTAACCCCAGCTGTTTAGGGGAGATATCACACCTTACTGGGTGGATAGGGACATTAACCCCAGCTGTTTAGGAGAGATATCACACCTGGCACAAATTATTGTCTAGTTGTGTTTTTTTTGCAGGCTGGTGCCCTATACCTGCACCCAGAGTAGTTCCAAGTCCAGGTTTATAGCAACGAATTTCATATAACACTCTTATGTAGGATGTTATGATGGAAGTTTCAAGTCTTCATCCCCAAATGACTCTCCAGTCCTCCCAGACCCAGACCATAGACATCTATCTGTTTTCATTCCAGAGTGTCTGTTCCCCCAGACGTTTAACCGTGGGCATATAAATGCCCACTTACACCCACTGCCAACCTCTGCCAGGCTGCCAGCCAAATCCATTAGCCTTTTTCAGCCTCCACAGAGAGCCATTTCTTCTGAGGCACTAATCGCTTTGACTTTCTCTGAGCGTTCTCTCATTTACTCCCATGTTAACCTTCTGTGGTTTGAACTTCTTCTTTTGCCGTCTGTTTTGTTAGGGTGTATTTCTGAGTCATTAAGATTCTCTTAGAACAAGAGACTTCAGCTAGTGTGCACTTGTTCAGTTCCCGTCACTGATTTGAAAGGAAATGGCTGGTATAAGACTCCAACAAGCCCATGCCTGGTCTCCCACTAGCCCATGCCACCCAGGATGGCCTCTAGATGACCAAGTTACAAAGGACGTACTAACATGTGCAATAAAGGATATATCATCAGAGGGTACGTTGCCAACTAGTGGATGGCTTTAGACTGGGTAAGGTTGAAGCATTTTGGTATTGGTAGCGATAATGTCACACTGCTGTCCATCCTATTGCCAGATAGTGATGACCCTGTCAGCAGTGGTCTGTTTTGACCCTTCCTATGACTCACCTACTGCCATTGAGCAAGGCACTTAACCCCAAACCTGCTCCAGGGGCGCTGCTCTGTGGTGGACCCTGTGCTGCTCCAAGCCTAACCACTAACCTGCTCTGTGGTGGACCCTGTGCTGTTCCCAGCCTAACCCCTAACCTGTTCTGTGGTGGACCCTGTGCTGCTCCCAGCCTAACCCCTAACCTGCTCTGTGGTGGACCCTGTGCTGCTCCCAGCCTAACCCCTAACCTGCTCTGTGGTGGACCCTGTGCTGCTCCCAGCCTAACCCCTAACCTGTTCTGTGGTGGACTCTGTGCTGCTCCCAGTCTAACCCCTAACCTGCTCTGTTGTGGACCCTGTGCTGCTCCCAGCCTAACCCCTAACCTGTTCTGTGGTGGACTCTGTGCTGCTCCCAGCCTAATCCCTAACCTGTTCTGTGGTGGACCCTGTGCTGTTCCCAGCCTAACCCCTAACCTGTTCTGTGGTGGACCCTGTGCTGCTCCCAGCCTAACCCCTAACCTGCTCTGTTGTGGACCCTGTGCTGCTCCCAGCTGGTCGTGTGTATGTACAGTATGAGGGGTACTGTAATAGCGAAATTAACCTTTTCCATTGTCTCTATTTGACAAATCAATAAAGATGGATTGTGTGGGCCTCCTGAATGGTGCAGTGGTCTAAGACACTGCATCACAGTGCTAGCTGTGCCACTAGAGATTCTGCGTTCGAGTCCAGACTCTGTCGCGACCGGGAGACCCATGGGGCGGCGCACATTTGGCCCAGCGTTGTCCGGGTTAGGGGAGGGTTTGGCCGGCAGGGATGTCCTTGTCCCATCGCGCACTAGTGACTCTTGTGGCAGGCTAGGCGCAGTGCACGCTGACACGGTCGTCGCCAGATGTACGGTGTTTCCTCCGACACATTGGTGCAGCTAGCTTCCGGGTTAAGTGGGCATTGTGTCAAGAAGCAGTGCGGCTTGGTTGGGTTGTGTTTTGGAGGACACACGGCTCTCGGCTTTCACTTCTCCTGAGTCCGTACGGGAGTTGCAGCGATAAGACAAGACTGTAACTACCAATTGGATACCATGAAATTGGGGAGAAAAAGTGTTAAAAAAATACAAATAAATAAAAGATTGGTTTTATTGTTTATGCCTCTCCCTCTTCCCTCCCTCTCACAGGTTGACGCGGGCCGACCGCCAGCTGCTGTGGGATCAGCGGCACCACTGCCGGGCCCACACCCATAGCCTGCCCAAGGTGCTGGCCAGCGCCCCCAGCTGGGACTGCGGCAGCATGGCTGAGATCCACTCCCTCCTCCATCACTGGCCCTCGCTCCAACCAGTCTGTGCTCTGGAGCTGCTTGACGCTAAGTACGTGTGGCGTACATATACACACAGACAGACACAGATTCTCTTGAACACTTGATACACTTTTTTGAGACGTTGAGAGAAGTTGTTTGAGAGAGCTCGAGTTTGATTTATGGTCAATAGAAAAAAGTTTGATTTGTAAAATGGGAGGTGCAAGTTGATAACACAGGAGTCTTTATATTTCTGTGTGTGTGTTAGCTTGAGATCTAAGGGAATGTAACCTTTACTAATTAAATCACCTGTTTGCCTATAGTTCAATAAATGGTAGTCAGTCAGATTGTACTTTACTGTAAGGAACATAGGTTGAAGGTCACTCTGTCAGTCTTTGTTTCTGTCCTGCAGGTTTGCTGACACAGAGGTGAGGAGTGTGGCTGTCAGCTGGATCGAATCCACCAGTGATGACGAGTTGGCCGACTACCTGCCTCAGCTAGTGCAGGTAAACAGTCTGTAGTGTGTACACACACACAGGAAATCAGTTTGTTAGTGACTGCTAATGCTTTTCTCACCCCCATCTCCTTGTCCATGTTCTTTTGGCTCTCAGGCCCTGAAGTTTGAGTGTCACCTAAAGAATGCCTTGGTCATGTTCCTACTGTCCAGAGCACAGGGCAACGTCAGTATCGCCCACTACCTGTACTGGTGAGTCTCCACCCACTGAACTAGTAGCATAGTATATAACATAGCATATTATAAACTGGGTGGTTCAAGCCCTGAATGCTGATTGGCTGACAGCTGTGGTATATCAGACCGTATACCACGGGTATGACAAAACACTTATTTTTACTGCTCTTATTACATTGGTAAACAGTTTATAATAGCAATAAGGCACCTCGGGGGTTTGTGGTATATGGCCAATATTCCACGGCTAAGGGCTGTGTCCAGGCACTCTGCGTTGCGCCGTGCGTAAGAACAGCCCTTAGTCGTGATATATTGGCCATATACCACACCCCCACGGGCCTTATTTATTAAGTATAATATATAGCATAATATATTGTGTAGCATAGTATATAGATATACATGGCGTCTGCTAAGTGGTCTGGACCTTTATGGAACAGGAGGTAGTGTGCTTGTCCCGGACACCCAAAACAGAGAATTTTAAGTCAGTATCTAGGCTGGGAACTGTCGTAGGACTACATGTAGTAAGAATATTGTATCTAAAAAGCCACAGTAATCTATACGGAGCTATTAGCGATATCAACTGCTTTGTCCGATCCCATTGTACTCTGATCCTCTCTCCCCCACCAGGCTACTGAGAGATGCAGTACTAGACCCAGCGTTTGGCCGGAGGTATGACCAAGTGCTGGGGTCCCTGCTGTGTCTGTGTGGGGCCGGCCTCCGGGATGAGCTGGACAAACAGACCCGCCTGGTCACTCTGCTGGGGGAGCTGGCCGAGAAGGTCCGGCAGGCCGGGGGCTCCACACGACAGGTGATGGGGCTAGGAAACACTACTAGAATGTCCAACCTATACCTCAGGGAGCCTCTAAAAGGGCTTGGTAACACTTTATTTTACAGTCAGCTGTTCATCTTGTATTTACTTATGGTAGGGATGTCTTGTTAACCCAATGAGTCCCGCCCATATGATTTAGGACCTCAAACCCCTTTTAAACATTGTGAGTTTGAGCTATAGACTTCGTCTATTTCTTCGGCATCCGTTGGTACCAACCAACCGTCTGTGTAATTTACCGGGTCTGAGCTAGAGCGGTGTTTGTGAGACGGGCGGCTCTCGGATGGGGCCCGGGGCCAGATATTTTATTTTTACAAAAACATCTGTAGTCAGAATGGGTTGAATTACAAACTATTAAAATATATCTATGAAAAGCTGAGACTCTATCGAACATGTAACATGTTTTGCTCTATCACAAGCTACACAAGAGTTGTTAGAAGGTACGGGGTTCCTCTACGTAGAAGATCAAAGGAAATCCCAGGACATAGTGTCTATAATACTTTAATAAGTTCACATAGTTGCTGTCACAAACTCCACAGAGTTGTCACTGACTAGTTGGATATTAATTTCCCACTGAGCAAACAATTTCTGTGCTTACAGCATTCATGTAAATTCATTTTGAGCAGACTTTATTTTGTTTATTGACATTTGTCAATAAAACTCATGAATGCAACTGTTTGTCAAATAGTGTTGTGTTCTACTTTTAGCTCTGGTTGGTTGTCCTGAAAGGAAAATTGTAAAACACCTCATTGTGAAGCTAAATATAAGGGCTGGACATGGAGATAAATGGAAATAGGATTTATGCTGGGGTCTCGGGACTGAAGGGGTTAAAATCACTTTTATTTAATTTGGTACCAGTTATTTACCAATTGTGTTTAAGTTTCCATTTTTACCTTGTAATTCCGTTGTAAATATCAGCTAAACGATGAAATAAAGCGTTGTAAAACGTTAATTGGTTGACAGTAATTCAACTATTTGTGTGTGTGTCCAGGTGGTGCTCCAGGAGGGTCTGGAGAGGGTGCAGTCATTCTTCCAGAGGAACAGCTGCAGGCTGCCCCTCAGCCCCAGCCTGGAGGCCAAACAACTCAACATCAAGGTAAGTCCATTGTCCACCAATGGAAACAGTGACCCAAAGCTTGACCATTCACTCTGCAAATGCCCATTTGACCATCAAAATCATTTTTACCATCTCAACAACATATGGGCTATGACCCATACCAGGGTTTCTGTTAGCCAGCTTTTGGCCGATTTGAAATAAAAATAAATAAATAGTTATTATTTTTAAAAATCTATGTAAAGCGGATAAATAAAATTCTTGCCCGCCAAATTGTCTGAAAAAATCCATTGCAATTGTGTGTCCGCCGAGAGGGGATTCTTTCTTCAAAGCAGAGTAAAGACAGCCTCCAGATCGCTCCTTCTTGAGGACAAGGTAACAAGGCTGATGTGCAGCAAGCTGCTCCAAGGAGTTGGACAGTTTTGACTTCCCAACAGCAGAAGCTCACTTTGAGCAGGCCAATGTCCTCTGCAAACGCAAGTAAATTACAGGCAAATTTTGTTCCTCAGGTCCTTTTCTAGCAGTTCTGCTGCCGACCTAGGCAAGACCAACATATGCCACCCCTGTCTCATGTATAGTATAAAGATTTGGAATGGATTGATAGACTAGAGCAGGGCTGTCCAACCCTCTTCCTGGAGATCTACCGTCCTGTGGGTTTTCAGTCCAACCCTCTTCCTGGAGATGTACCGTCCTGTGTGTTTTCAGTCCAACCCTAATTTAGCATATCTGATTCAGCTAGTTAAGGTCTTGTTGAATAGCTAATTAGTAGAATCAGGTGTGTTAAATAACTGAAAACCCACAGGACGGTAGATTGCAATCACTAGGCAGCCATCTGCCTATAGTAGGAAACAGAGTTGTTATCAATAAGCCACATGACACGAGTCACGACCACACGATAGTTCAAATTACAGTAAACATAATGTATTAACGTCAAGTAGAACTGTGAAGGGTGAGATAAAATTTGAACTTTGGAATCAAGTGCTCTCATAAATGCATGGCCTCATTTCACAAAAATAAGCTTTCGCTCAATGAACCAGCCTTAATTCGTTTAGTTTATTTACATATAGTTTCTTAATTTTATGGCCGCGTAAGTGTCCCCTTTCCACTGCTGTGGTGATGAAGGCATCCAGCTTTTGTCAAATTAACATCAAAAGTATTTTTTTGTTTGTTGCATTTAGGCTAACACTACCCCTTTTCCTAACCTCAGTCTTCTAACCTGCTACGTTAATTATCCTAACCTGCTACAAAAAGTCAAATCTGACGTTAATTTGAAAAAAAGCTGGATCCATTCTAGCCATGACTGGCCGGTCCTTGTGTTCGTAGACAACCATGTGTTGTTATTTGTTAGGCCTAATTAAAATGTTCATGCCTAGGCTAAATTAAATGAGATGCTAAATTACAAAGATATTCAATTAGAGAGGCCTAGATTGTATTTGTAAACAGCTGTGTTTTGTTATTTATTAATGAAAATGTTCATACAAATAGCCAATAAGACAGGTTGTTCTCAAATTATTTTATTTTATTAAGTTGTTTTATTACTGTGTAGGTGACTTGTTATTCTAGGCTAAATTATGTTTTATTTTTTAAATTATATTTTATTTATGATTTATAGCAGGGATGAAGATGCAATAGGCAATGTTTTGCTTAGACATGGAGAGTCTCTAGACCATGTTAGTACTATCCAAGACGCAACGGGCAATGTTTTGCTTAGGCTAATTTCTCTTCTGTTAAGACTAATTACAATCATGTAAATATGATTTTGAGCCCTGTGGGTAGCCGCCCTAATGTGTTTCGCACCCAATGCATATGGATGTCCGGTAAATGTAAATCCTGACACATACTGAAGACGTCCTAGTGACTGGTGATGTCACCATAACCTCTACCATCCAAATGCTGACTGGCACTTCATCTACTACAGGTCACTTCAGTTACCCAACACCACCTCTATTGTAAGAGGCCATTGACTAGAATACAATATCTGGGCCTGTGTGTGCGCGCGCGTGTGCGCTCTTCCCTGTCCCCGATTGCTCCTCTTTTCCTGTCTGAGTGTTTCGCACCGCTGGGGAAGTGTGTTTGTATTTGTTGTTGGAGTATGTGTTTTGCTCAGCGGTGTATCTGACCACAATCTCATACCAGACAAGCCAAGGCGATGCCCCCTCATTGAATAAAATCCACCCTTTGTCTCCCTAAAGCAGGTTAGTGCTCCCAGGGGCCAAGGAAGGCTTGTATAACTAACCACAGGGGCTCTCTCTTTGTGTGTGTTCGCGCACGTGTGTATGTACAGTCGTGCTCCTTTTTCAACTCCAACGCGGTGCCCTTGAAGCTGGCCTTGGTGAACTCCGACCCTCTGGGAGAGGAGATCAACGTCATGTTCAAGGTGGGTGGATGGGACACGCTGATCCTAGATCAGCGTTCCTACTTTAAACACACCTGAGATATAGTTAGAGTGCTGATCTAGGACCAGTTTTGCCTTGTAAATAGCTGATCCTATTCTGGCCACGCTTTGTGAATAGGGGCCCACACATACAAATACAATAGCTATCAGATTAGACTACTAGATTCTATTTCTATGGAGCCAGAGTCTCTGAAAAGATGCAAAGTTCCATAGACAAGCAATTTATCACAAATGTAATCCATGAAATACCTTGACACATTCTCTGCATGACTTACAGCAGACTTCACCATTCCTTCTGGAGTATTTGAAGCTTGAAGGAATGCAGGAATACATTCTAAAGAGTTCCCTTTGTATTTTGATGCTATAACAGCTTAATGTCATTGCTGCATTGTCCATTATCTTCCCCATAGGGAAGAGATCAGTTACTACACTCGTTTGCATTGTCTCTCATAGTTGAAACGGCACCACCTGGTGGCATAATATAACACCAGGCACTGACGATAGAATGTGTACTGGAGTCTTTGTTTGACCAGACTTGCACAGATTGAATGAAACTCAATAAGGAGAATATTCAAATAAGTCTCTGTGGATGGTAACTAATGTGTGTGGTCTACTAGGTGGGAGAGGACCTGAGGCAGGACATGCTGGCTCTGCAGATGATCCGGGTCATGGACCGCATCTGGCTTCAGGAGGGACTGGACCTGCGCATTGTCAACTTCAAATGCATCTCCACTGGGAAAGACAACGGTACTACACACACAGACTAGAACACTCAAATCACCAGCTAAATCATTCTGATTTGAATGAAACTTACTGAAACCTGTTTGTCCCCATAACAACACAACCTCTGTGGCTCTATAACAACCTCTGTGGCTCTTATAAAACTAGCTCAAAGTGGATGCCACTGCACCGTCACGGCCATATTTCAATGGGTGATTGTTAGATGATTGCTGATGAACTTCGTGCTCTGCGTCATATTACATCCGGTTTACTCATTTATAATTAAATGTGTACTCATGCCATGCCTGCTGTTTTGACGTGGTTCTGTATGTGTGTTGCCAGGAATGGTGGAGCTGGTGCCGTCCTCCGACACCCTGAGGAAAATACAGGCGGAGTACGGAGTGACGGGCTCCTTTAAGGACAAGCCCCTGGCGGAGTGGCTCCGCAAGTACAACCCTGCTGAGGACGAGTACGACAAGGTAACTGTCTGACCCCGAAACTTTACCCTCTGACCTTTGAACCTTAACACAGACTCCTACAGAGGGTGAGGTTGGGAAGATGAACAACTGACGATGACTTCTACTCTTTATTTCTTATCTGTATTCAATGTGCATATGTTACACACTGATTTGTCCTTGATATCAATGCATGATTCAGCTGAAAGTCCCAATTTACCTATGCAGATCTCTATTAAGCATTAGCTCAGAGTTCCGAGTTCCTTTTGGATTGAGAAAGAGATACTGTAGGGCTTTTCACACTGAGCTGAATGGCGCCAAGTCGAGCTGTTCTGAGCTGCCCTGGTTAAACATCCACCATAGTTGCTGGAACAGTGCTGAAGAGGGCAATGTGAACCAAAGAAATCCAATCCAGCACAGTTTGGTTTGGCTCGGCATGATAGTGTGAAAATGTTGTGTATCTGATGACGACTCTCTGCCCCTCTCTGTGTGTGTGTGTCCCAGGCTTCGGAGAACTTCATCTACTCGTGTGCGGGCTGCTGCGTGGCCACCTACGTCCTGGGTATCTGCGACCGCCACAACGACAACATCATGCTGCGCTCCACCGGTCACATGTTCCACATCGACTTCGGCAAGTTTCTGGGCCACGCCCAGATGTTCGGCAGCTTCAAAAGGTAAGAAGGTTACCTACGGTTATCTAAGCTGCTTCCTTCAGAACACACGTTGTAACAGTGTTAGCATGGGTAAGCTGCTTCCTTCAGAACACATGTAACAGTGTTAGCATGGGTAAGCTGCTTCCTTCAGAACACACGTTGTAACAGTGTTAGCATGGGTAAGCTGCTTCCTTCAGAACACACGTTGTAACAGTGTTAGCATGGGTAAGCTGCTTCCTTCAGAACACATGTAACAGTGTTAGCATGGGTAAGCTGCTTCCTTCAGAACACACGTTGTAACAGTGTTAGTATGGGTAAGCTGCTTCCTTCAGAACACATGTAACAGTGTTAGCATGGATAAGCTGCTTCCTCCAGAACACACCTTGTAACAGTGTTAGCATGGGTAAGCTGCTTCCTTCAGAACACACGTTGTAACAGTGTTAGCATGGGTTGAAATCTGACCCACTACTCTTCTAGCACACTCCCTCCCCCCTAACTTTTACTGTTTCTTCCCACTCCTTAGTAAAAGTCAATTGTGTGCTCAGTTAAAATACTAGAAGTAAAGGTTTATTGACGACAAGGACGTGTGCTCTGAGAACCATTTGCACTCAAGATGGGGCCTGAGTGTTCTTTCTCTGACTTAGACCTGGGAAACCAGGAAGTAAGAGGCAAAGCAGAAAGTAGGTTGCATGTTGTTCTCAGCTGTCCATACAAAATGACATGTAGGCCCATCTTGGTTCAAGATGGAAACAGTGGCACTGTCCGCCCCACCGCTGTTGTTTTAGTTTTGCTGACGAAGTGGAGGTGAGGAGTGTCGTGGTATATAAACATGTGCAGTAAATATTCTGAGGTGAGGAGTGTCGTGGTATATAAACATGTGCAGTAAATATTCTGCTGTTCTATCGCACGTCAATGTCTGAGGGAAGAAAACTTAGTTTGTGGTTTGTAGTAACTTTGTTGTTGTAATATTGCAAACAGACGTGGCAGTTTCACCATTAAGGATTCCAGCTTTAAACCAGACTGAACGCTATGCTCACCATTTAACCAGGTTACATGTGTCCCATGTTTTATTGAGCCTTTCTCTCCCTCCCCTTCTCCCAGGGACCGTGCTCCATTCGTGCTTACCTCTGACATGGCCTACGTGATCAACGGGGGAGAGAGGCCCACCAGTCGCTTCCAGCTGTTTGTGGACCTGTGCTCCCAGGCCTACAACCTCATCCGCAAACACTCAGGCCTCATCCTCAACCTGCTCTCCCTGGTAATAACTAAAACTCTGCTGTCAAGTTCCAGTTCTAGCCTGGTCCCAGATCAGCATGTACTGTATAGCCTACTCCTATGGTTGTTGTCATGCCAAACATTTAACGTGACAATGACCAAAGGAGTCGGAAATGGAACAAAAACAGATCTGGGACCAGACTACTTAAGACCAAGTTCAAGTCGTACAACTACATTGGCCTTTTTATAGGAATTTACCTGGCATTTCTTGAGTTTGCATGATAAATAATTCATACCAATAATAAATAATTCACACCAATGGAGGCCAAGGTGGGGCGGCAGCGTAGCCTAGTGGTTAGAGCGTTGGACTAGTAACCGAAAGGTTGCGAGATCGAATCCCCGAGCTGACAAGGTACAAATCTGTCGTTCTGCCCCTGAACAGGCAGTTAACCCACTGTTCCTAGGCCGTCATTGAAAATAAGAATTTGTTCTTAACTGACTTGCCTAGTAAAATAAAGGTTAAAAAAAAAAAAAAAAAAAAAAAAAGGTGCACAGGACAGCTGAAAGATAGATCAGTCACAGGACCACTGACAGATGGATGGGGTCACAAAGAGACTGCTTCATGAAATAAGTGTTTTTAAAAGTGTGATGCCAGCCTAGTAAATAACTGGTAATGGTTACTCTCCTGTTGCCTGGGTAATTTTTTTTGTTAGGCCTTGGTGATGGCCCAAGGAAGTTCTTGTGTACCTTAGTGATTCAAATGCTCTACTCTAGCCTCGAATCAAACCTTGCTGGCTACAGTATTACCTTCCTCAAATCATTGGTTCTTATAGTCTTTTGTTACTAATTAATTCTGTTGTACATTATAATGTATTGCATTTGCAATTATAAAACCCTTTTTTACTGTCTCAAAGCAAAACAAATTAACGTGTGTGTGATTGACAGATGACGTTGTCAGGCCTACCAGAGCTGACGGGAAATCAGGACCTGAAGTATGTATATGACGCTCTGCAGCCCCAGACCACCGACGCAGAGGCCACCATCTTCTTCACCAGGTACATAGACACATATTACCATATATTAAAGTTCAACTGCCCCTTATGAACCAACTTATCTGGTTTTAAACAGCCTATGTGGCATCGATATAGTCAGAAACAGGGGTTGGAACCAAACCGGAAAATAACGTTATATTTTGAGGAACAGAATCAAAACCGGGAACGAATTTGATCTATACTGTTTCGGAACAGAAGCATTATTTTAAAAGCATGGGAACAGGTCATTAATGTTATTTTATGTTCTGGGCATTTTTTTACAGTCACACAAAAAATGCAACAAAGCGCCTATGCAAAGACCTCAATCTGTCACTCAGAAACTTAATCCAGGTCTGCCTGCCAGTTGAAAATCTTTGCCTCTGTGAGCTTCCTGCCCCTCCCCCTCTACTAGATTTACTGACGTTACAAGTGTGACTCATTTCACATTGGATTTATTAACTACAAAAAGGTAAGACGTGTTTTTCTTTTATTATTCTGGTGCCGCTCTACAGACAAGCTTGCTAGCTAGCTAGTTTTGGTTCAACAAAGACATTCAACGTTCCTCCATAGAAGCCTGTCCTCCGTAGGTATAATTCTGTGGGCCTTATTCAGATAATGCATGTCATAACAAAAAGATGCCCAGTGCTTCAAGCCAAGCCATCCTCTTTCGCACTCTCCCCACCTGCAAAATTTCAGTCGCATCTTGCGTCCTACGCTTGTCTGCCCAATGCATGTAAATAACGTGCCCACGCCATAGCAAGCTGCTCTAACCACAAAGTTTGGTTAAGTAACTTAATGTCAAGCCCCCCCCAAAAAGGACCAGAAAGGAAGGATATAAACTGTTACTTTTGGGGGGGGGGTGAACCGGTTCAGAACTTTATTTTGCTGGTCTGAAGAGTGGAACAGAACGAAAAAAAGAATGGTTCTGTTCAGAACTAAATGATTGGAAAATAATTTGGGTTCCAACCCCTGGTCAGAAACATTCATTCTAGTGTTAATAGGATTGTTTTGGTCATAAAGTCGCTCGCGCAAAACACTTTATTTTTTTTTGTGACTGAAGTATTGGGTATGGATTACGATCATGCCCAGTAACAGCTGCTTCTCTCATGCAATCAGCTGCATGTACTCTATCCAATCATATAGCAGACAGAACCTCCTGAGAGTGAGACAGACCTGCCCATTACGCAGCCCCTCAGACTTGTTTACATAAGACAACACGTCGCCAATGTTATGTTGAAATAACCCTTGGCCCTAAACCCTTCGTGGGTTGGCCACTGGCTGATTGACTCTAGTGTCAATCACTTGAGAATTGAAACAATCAGAACACACCTAACTGCAACTTGTCAATATTCCAAAACCTATTTGCGAGCATCTTGTTTTTCCCCGGACCTGATATGAAACACTGTTATTATTAATAGATAGTGAGAAAGTTGTTAAAAACCAAATGGCACTGAAGCACACGTCGCCACTCGGCCGGGGACATGATAAGCTGATATTGGTCTGGTTGCTCAATGTGCTTGCTAGCTACTATTTGCTAGCTTCATTGACAGACACGGAGTTGGAACTTAGCTTGCCAGCTAGTGATTTTGAGCACTGATAAACATCATGTTGCTTGTGCTTTATTTACGATACTTTGACCGCCGATGAGGAAGTTGTAGATGTTATGTTATTGTTATTGTTATACATATTATTGTTCTCAGCGATCAGTCTTGAGCGTGCAGCCAGACTTTCCCGACTCGATTGACTATATGCAGTGCACCGTCTAGTTTTTTCCTGCAAATGTTTTCACTTGAGAAATACTGCACCAAAAACATTAGCTAGATGTAAAATTGCGCGGCTAAGACCTCTTCAAAAATGTCTAAATGAATTACATTTTTTATTTATTTATCGTAGTTTAATTCTAACTTTTAAGTGACTATTTTCAGAAAGTTGCTACGGTAACTTAGGGTTGCTTATTGCCTCCTGATTCCTCCAACCAGGATCTCGGGAAAACCAGCAAATTTATTGAAAGTTCCAGGAATTTTGCAACACTACTCAGGAGGGACAAACAACAGTACCTCCCAGGGTACGAAATGCAAACATAACACAACCTCAAGACAACTCGTTTTGGCTTGTGTCATGGTCGCTAGCATTTCTTAATGAGCAGTCTTCAAAAGAAGGCCAAATAGGAAGCGCAATCTACCTTCAACATAATATATTATATTAGAGGCCACCATCTTCACCAGGTACTGTCTGTCAAGTGTTTGTTTTCCCACAAACTCTCTGGTGAATATCTTGAAACAAGGTGCACTGCTCCACTTTGAGCCTCTGTCACAGTCATTGTTCTGCCTTACTGTGCAAAATGCACAAGAAGACATCCTTAACTCTTACTCTGTTTAGTAGCTTGAATTAGTTTCACTTGAAAAAGGCAATCAGTAGTCTCAAAATAAAACTTGGCTGAAATGGAATAGTGGGAACTGTCGACTTTCCCCACAATGCCCAGCTGGTGGCAGCATAACAATGATGTATATAAACCCTGGAGTGCAACCAATCCTCCGTCATTAACACAATGGAAAGGTCAAATGCTTTATCTAAGTGTTGAAAGTGTGTGGGCGATGGATAGAAAGATTATGGTGCGTTTTGACACCATGTGGCGGAGAGTAATGCGGGCCCTGGAGAAGGGTTGTGAGAGAAATCACTATTTACCTGATTTGTTTAATATTAATAGTTTACAATTTAATATGCTTAACAAATTGTAAAGACATTTCTTTCGTGCAAATGCTGTGCTTCTGAGAGAGGATGGTTCTTCTCTTCCACGTTCACTCCCCGCAGCTGGTCTTGTAGTCAAGGACATGAGAGAGAGATAAGCTTGAGGAACAGATAGACCTGTATTGTTTCAATGTCTCTCTGCTTCTGAGTAACCTGATCACACGGCAAATGACAAAGAGCCTCTGAGAAGTGACCACCGTTCTTCAGCCCATCCTTTTCATTTACTGTCTTCCAAGGGCACAGCTGTGGGGAGATAGAAGAGAACAAAGGCTAGCTTGGAGAAGGGAGTAAACGGAACTGCCCTTATCCGCTATGACCCGATACACCTGGCCACAAGAAGAAAACAAGGAAGCTTATGATGCCTTGATTTGCTGGGGAGGGGTGGAACCAACCAAGACTAAGCAGTTCTTGGGTTTCTATATAAACCTCTTGCGCGTCTGTATTATTCAAGCACTCAATCACTCAATTCACCTTGTGTGTGTTGTATTGACCTGCTCCCTTATTAATAAGTGAATAAAGATGTAGTTTAAGTATAACTCTGACTTGTGTGATAAGTTTCTCTCCTCATTTGATAATACAGAAATAACCACCACAGGGTCTGGGCAGGTGTGATGTAGTTAATGTTTGTGTGATGCCTTTGTATGTTCTGTTAAAGGGTTTTATAAAATAAAAATGTAATAATAATGTTACCTGGATTGCTGATACTATGTATTGGCTAGTGAGAGGCTTTGAAGCCAGTAAAGCAGTCCCCATAGGAATGAATTGAATTCTATAGTATTTCATTTAAATGTTTCAATGACAAAATTACATGTGTATATAAATACTTGTTTGTTGTAGTGAGGACAGTAACATTAGTACTTTCTAAAAATTGTTACTTTAACCCTTGGCCTTTCATGGTTGCGCCCCCTCAGAAATCGAACATAATAAATAAATAAAAATCCCCATATAAGTCCGCCTGGTTAAGCTCGAGATATGTGTTTTTTTGCTTTGCATGGGCTGTGTATCAATCCGCCGATATCGTTCTTCCGCTTCTGCGGTGAAAGGTGGCAGAGCTAGAGTGGTGTTTGTCAGACCATGAGACATCTCGATATTCAGTCTCTCATGAAAATGTCTGTAGCGTCCGAATGGTTTGGCCTACAAACTATCATCTATTGAAAGCTGAGACTTAAGAACACGATGGTGTTTTGCTCTAGGACACTCAATAGACTCGTCTGACTTCTGTCTGATCGGTTTGGGCTACACACTAATATAACCCCTCTGTGGAAAGCTGAGACTCTCAGACATGATGGGACGCCCACAAGACCCACCTGAATATCCCCAGTGCCAGTTTGAAAAATGAATGGAAGTCTATATATGAAGAAAGTTTAGTACCTAAAGTAAGGGATAAATGTTTCCTGATCTTTCTTATATCTCTGATAGGACAGACACTTCAGAACAAACTTCCTTTAGATTTTTTGGGGACTGTTGTTCCATGTAGTGAATCTGTTATTCTGTGTTTCAAAAGCAGTAATGTGAAATTCAATGTTTCATCCAGAAAATGTTTTATATATTTTTTGATTCCTTAAGAATAAACGTGGCAATAACAAATGTAGACTAATGTATTTTTATAGCTTCCCAAATAGTTTTTAAAATGGTGGTGGAGTACCAAGATGGATTTACAGTGGCTTCAAAACAACACCCCCTGTTAGTAATCTAGTGTGTGTGTGTGTATATATACATCACCGCAACATAACATTATGAACGCCTTAGAACTCCCAGTTACTAGCCTAAAACATTGATGTGAAATGCTGCTATTAGCCATGTTATCTACCATTTACCTCCTGTCTCTCTTCTCCCTCTGTGTAATAGATTAATTCAACAACATACTCCCTTTTGTCTGAATTTTAACCTTCTTTCCCTCCCTCCAGGTTGATCGAATCCAGCCTGGGCAGCGTGGCCACCAAGTTCAACTTCTTCATCCACAACCTGGCCCAGCTGCGCTTCTCAGGCCTGCCGTCCAACGATGAGCCCATCCTCTCCTTCTCCCCCAAGACCTACACGCTGAAGCAGGAGGGGCGCATCCGCGATGCCTCCATCTTCTCCTTCCAGAAGAGATACAACCCCGACAAGCACTACGTGAGTCTCCAACCAGAGACGTACATATATTCATGTCTACTGATGTGTTTTCATACACCATGGTCTCATTGTTCCTTCACTGACAGGGCCTAGCTTTCCTATAGGATGCCAGTAGAACACATATCTGGCATACACAGTTCTTTGTGTAAATCAAACTATATAGACAAGTCACAACATTAATGGATTTCTGACTAAGATGAGCTCAAATTCCTCCTCCTCCTCTCGCTCCCCCTCCTGTAGACGTACGTGGTGAGGCTCCTGCGAGAGGGGCAGAGCGAGGCCCAGTTTCTCTTCCGCACCTTCGATGAGTTCCAGGAGCTCCACAACAAGCTGTGCATCCTCTTCCCTCTGTGGAAGCTGCCAGGGTACACACAGACACACACAAACAGACAGACACACGTGTGTAGAACCTGAGGCTGTCTGCAAGTGGCATAGCATTACTCTGTTCCCAAAAAGACGTGGTAAAGGTTGAAAGTCTGCCTTATTGGACCTTAGAAAGCCAAAGTGGGAGATACACCAAAGATAGCTCCCACTTGTACCACAGATGCCCCCTTCTTGTTAGTGCACTAATCTTTCCCCATCCCCTCCCTAGGTTCCCTAATAGGATGGTGCTGGGCCGTACCCACATCAAGGACGTGGCGGCCAAGAGGAAGATTGAGCTCAACGGTTATGTTCAAAACCTGTTGAGGAGTTCCACAGAGGTCACACAGGTGACTTACACAAACACACACACCCACCCACCTTACCATCCATCCATCCACACACACAAGTAAAAAGCCCAACGCACTCCATTTTCACTGATCATTTTCTCTCTATCAGTGTGATCTTATCTATACATTCTTCCATCCGATCGCGAGAGACGACAAGACGGAAGGATTGGAGGCGACGGCCAGAGCACCAGGTAAACCTGAGCCCATTCTCTCTATGTATGACCATTGTCGCCACTACAGTTTTTAAAGTGATTTGTTCTGCAGATACGCCACCGTTGAGTCCCACCTCCGGCAGAGTGGAGGGGGAGGTGAAGCTGTCCGTGTCCTACAGGAACAGCACACTCTTTATCATGGTCATGCACATCCGGGACCTGGTGAGTACGGTGGCTCACAGGGCCCAATCCTAACTAGCGCACCACTCAAAACTTTTGGCATTTTTATAATGAATTTATACTCTTTATCCTCAGCCTTACAGATGGGGCTAAGGTGGTTCATTTACCATTAAACATATCTCAAGGGACATTTATTTGCCCCTGATGGGATGAATAAAGTTGTATTGGATTGAATTACGAACGTGAATCCTCAGTTTGGTCTTAGCTAATGCTCCATTAACTAACATCCGCCTGCTCATAGGTATCTGAGGAGGGGACAGACCCTAACCCCTATGTGAAAACCTACCTGCTCCCAGACCCCCACAAAACCTCCAAGCGCAAAACAAAGATATCCAGGAAGACCAGGAACCCCACTTTCAACGAAATGGTGAGTGAAATCAGTGTGGCATGTTGGTCATTTGGGGCGGCAGGGTTAGAGCGTTGGGCTAGTAACCGAAAGGTTGCAAGTTCGAATCCCTGAGCTGACAAGGTACAAATCTGTCGTTCTGCCCCTGAACAAGGCAGTTAACCCACTGTTCCTAGGCCGTCATTGAAAATAAGAATTTGTTCTTAACTGACTTGCCTAGTTAAATAAAGGTAAAATATATATTTTTAAATCCATTAGGGCCCTGTAGCAAATTGTCATAGTTAACGGCTTTGTGTACTGACCTGCTGTGTCACTTTGTAACTGTTCTCTTGATCTGCTTGTGTGACTGATCTAACTTATACAAACTGCTGCTAACTCAGGCCACCTGCTGCTAGCATGTGCTAACTAGTCTGACTACCTCCTCCTCCTCAGCTGGTGTACAGTGGCTACAGCAAGGAGACCCTGGGGCTGCGGGAGCTACAACTGAGCGTGCTCAGTGCCGAGTCGCTGAGAGAGAACTGCTACCTAGGCGGCGTCACGCTCACACTCAAAGACTTCGACCTCAGCAAGGAGACGATCAAGTGGTACAAGCTGACCGCCGTGCCCTACTTCTAGATGACTCCCCCTGAGAAAAACGCTGCTTATCAAGAAAACTCTTAAGATACACCTATTTAAGGGCAGCAGGAACACCCCAGGGTGGTGCTTCAAATCCTTCCCCTTCCTCCTCAAGCTCAAGGCCCTGTCCAGAAACCACCCCTTACACCTTAAGGCCCTGTCCAGAAACCACCCCTTACCCCTTTTGGCACTTCATGTAGATCTCAAAGAATTATAAGCAATATGGTTGTAGCGCCGACCTTTCAGCTCTACACAAGTGCCTAGATAGATGGGGGCTAGGGGTTTATTCTGGGTGGGGCCATTCTCTCTCCCTCACTAATCAAGGTTTTTTCTCATTGTAGAAAACAATCTCCACTTATTTAGTTTGTCCTAAACTGTAACACGAGAGCTGTAATGTTTTGTACATTTTGACATTCGAGGACCAAAACATCTTACCTTCAGAAGAGTATATATAGATAGACACTTTTTTTTTATATAGTGGCTCATTTTTACATTTTTCTTCTTCTATGTAAACAAATAGGAAGCGTCTGGTTTCCTGCTAAGCTAGCTGAGAACGTCTGGGAATGTGCCCATCACACACCAGACTCCAGGAAAGAGTGTTCTTGTGTTTCCCAATCACATGCCAATAGAACTGATGATGATGATGATGGCAAACCACTCTCCCAAAGGGGAACCGATCATGGTGCCTTGTTTGTGTTCACAATCTCTTATACACTCCACTTTAGCCTTATTGCAATGTGTTTTATAAAAAATAAATGTGATATCCCAATTGAAAAAATAAATCTATTCTGTCAAATAATGTCAACAGTTCTCAGTGTGAGAAGGGTTCTGGACAAGCATCAGAAGGTGTTGGAACGGTCGGCTCCCACTTGTATACACACTACCATATATTTATTATGGTAAATACTTGACTTTTCACTGCACACTTTTGGGGAAGACAAGTTGCCTCAACGCTGATCCAATGCCAGTTTTTATTTCACCTCCTATTGGTTTTAAGGGTAGAATTTAGAGTGGGGTAAGCTGATCGTAGATTTGTGCTCAAGAGGTAACTCTGACCTGGAGCTATCTGGACAAAAAAAGGGAAAGACATCCAGGTCAGGAGATACACTGCTTCCTCTGAGCTGCCTACAAACCTAAAGATGAAATAATGAATTAATCCAGGAGGGGTTTTCAAGAGAATGTCAACAAAGACAATTCTGATAAGCATCACTCACGCTATGAATAGAGACTTGATCTTCTATTTTAATGACTGTATGAGTTTCTATTAACATGGCCAGTTATTTATTCTTAATTGGTTACCTTAACCCGAATGAATCGGTGTGTACTGTAATCCCTCTTTCGTAAAGCAAATTAAATGTTTTTTGAACAAAGATTGTGACATTGTTTTTTATAATTTATTTTTGATAAGGGCCAATATAATCTGTGATATTGAGAGAAAGGTCTATATTTCCATAGCCCAACAACCGGATGTTCCGTTTTTCAGGGGAAATTAAAAAAGCCTGTGACTTCCACTTTAGATGTTAGCAAGGCGACACTCCATTTTAACTCCTCCACATTAAGTTTTTCACAATTCCTGACATTTAATCCAAGTAAAAATTCCCTGTTTTAGGTCAGTTAGGATCACCACTATATTTTAAGAATGTGAAATGTCAGAATAATAGTAGAGAGAATGATTTATTTCAGCTTTTATTTCTTTCCCACATTCCCAGTGGGTCAGAAGTTTACATACACTCAATTAGTATTTGGTAGCCTTGCCTTTAAATTGTTTAACTTGGGTCAAACATTTCGGGTAGCCTTCCGCATGCTTCCCACAATAAGTTGGGTGAATTTTGGCCCATTCCTCCTGACAGAGCTGGTGTAACTGAGTCAGGTTTTTCAGTTCTGCCCACACATTTTCTATAGGATTGAGGTCAGGGCTTTGTGATGGCCACTCCAATAACTTGACTTTGTTGTTAAGACATTTTGCCACAACTTTGGAAGTATGCTTTGGGTCAAAGTCCATTTGGAAGACACATTTGCGACCAAGCTTTAACTTCCTGACTGATGTCTTGATGTTGCTTCAATATATCCACATAATTTTCTTTCCTCAGGATGCCATCTATTTTGTGAGGTGCACCAGTCCCTCCTGCAGCAAAGCACCCCACAACATGATGCTGCCACCCCCGTGCTTCACGGTTGGGATGGTGTTCTTCGGCTTGCAAGCCTCCCCCTTTTTCCTCCAAACAGAACGATGGTCATTATGGCCAAACAGTTCTATTTTTGTTTCATCAGACCAGAGGACATTTCTCCAAAAAGTACAATCTTTGTCCCCATGTGCAGTTGCAAACTGTAGTCTGGCTTTTTTATGGCGGTTTTGGAGCAGTGGCTTCTTCCTTGTTGAGTGGCCTTTCAGGTCGATATAGGACTCATTTTACTGTGGCTATAGATACTTTTGTACCGGTTTCCTCCAGCATCTTCACAGGGTCCTTTACTCTTGTTCTGGGATTGATTTGCACTTTTCGCACAAAAGTATGTTCATCTCTAGGAGACAGAACGCGTCTCCTTCCTGAGCGGTATGCCGGTTGCGTAGTCCCATGGTGTTTATACTTGCGTACTATTGTTTGTACAGATGAACATGGTACCTTCAGGCATTTGGAAATTGCTCCTAAGGATGAACCAGACTTGTGGAGGTCTACAAAAAAAAATTCTGAGGTCTTGGCTGATTTGTTTTTGATTTTCCCATGATGTCAAGCAAAGAGGCACTGAGTTTGAAGGTAGGCCTTGAAATACATCCGCATTTACACCTCCAATTGACTCAAATTATGTCAATTAGCCTACCAGAAGCTTCTAAAGCCATTACATCCTTTTCGGGAATTTTCCAAGCTGTTTAAAGGCACAGTCAACTTAGTGTATGTAAACCCACTGGAATTGTGACACAGTGAATTATAAGTTAAATAATCAGTCTGTAAACAATTGTTAGAAAAATGACTTGTGTCATGCACAAAGTAGATGTCCTAACCGACTTGCCAAAACTATAGTTTGTTTACAAGAAATTTGTGGAGTGGTTGAAAAATGAGTTTTAATGGCTCCAATCTAAGTGTATGTAAACTTCCGACTTCAACTGTAGGTAAGGGTAAAATTACTATGCATAGATAAAACAGCGAGTAGCAGCAGTGTAAAAACAAAGAGGGTTGCCATTTGATTAATTGTTCAGTCTTATGGCTTGGGGGTAGAAGTTAAGGAAACTTTTGGACCTAGACTTGGCACTCCGGTACCACTTGCCATGCGGTAGCAGAGAGAACAGTCTATGACTTGGGTGACTGGAGTCGATGTGAATGGGAACGTGTTTGTACCTCCTTTTCCTGTAGTCCACGATCATCTCCTTTGTCTTGCTCACATTGAGGGAGAGGTTGTCTCTGACCTCCTTATGGGCTGTCTCATCGTTGTCGGTGATCAGGCCTACCACCGTTATGTTGTCAGCAAACTTGATGGTGTTTGAGTCGTGCTTGGCCACGCAGTCGTGGGTGAACAGGGAGTACAGGACAGGACAAAGCACGCACCCCTGAGGGGCCCCCGTGTTAAGAATCAGTGTGGCAGATGTGTTGTTGCCTACACTTAGGCCGCCCTCAGGTACTATCAGGAATTCCAGGATCCAGTTGTAGAGGGAGGTGTTTTGTCCCAGGGTCCTTAGCTTAGTGATGAGCTTTGTGGGCACTATGGTATTGAACGCTGAGCTGTAGTCAATGAACAGCATTCTCACTTAGGTGTTCCTTTTGTCCATTTGGGAAAGGGGATTGAGATTGCATCCTCTGAATCTGTTGGTGCGGTATGCTAATTGGAGTGGGTCTTGGGTTTCTGGGAAGATGGTATTGATGTGAGCCATGACCAGCCTTTCGAAGCACTTCATGGCTACATACGTAAGTGCTACGGGGTGGTAGTTATTTAGGCAGGCTACCTTCGCTTTCTTGGGCACAGAGACTATGGTGGTAGGAATTAAACTCGGTCAGGGAGAGGTTGAAAATGTCAATGAAGACACTTGCCGGTTGTTCCGCGCATGCACTGAGTACACGTCCAGGTAATCCGTCTGGCCTTGTGAATGTTGACCTGTTTAAAGGTCTTGCTCACATCGGCTACGGAGAGCACGATCACACAGTTGTCCGGAACAGCTGGTGTTCTCATGCATGCTTCAGTGTTGCTTGCCTCAAAGCGAGCATAAGTCATTTTGCCAATCTGGTAGGCTCAAATCACTGGGCAGCTCGCGGCTGGGTTTCCCTTTGTAGTCCGTAATAGTTTGCAAGCTCTGCCACATCTGACGAGTGTCAGAGCCGGTGTAGTAGGATTCAATCTTAGTCCTGTATTGATGCTTTGCCTGTTTGATGGTTCATCTGAGGACATAGCGGGGTTTCTTATAAGCGTCTGGATTAGTGTCCCTCTCCTTGAAAGCGGCAGCTCTAGCCTTTTAGCTTGGTGCGAATGTTACATGTAATCCATGGCTTCTGGTTGGGGTATTACGTCATCGATGCATTTATTGATGAAGCCGATGACTGAGGTGGTATACTCCTCATGCCCTTGGATGAATCCCGGAACATATTCCAGTCTGTGCTTGCAAAACAATCCTTTAGCGTAGCATCCGCATCATCTGACCACTTCATATTGAGCGAGTCACTGTTCGCTGCTCTGGCACCCCAATGGTGGAACAAACTCCCTCACGACGCCAGGTCAGCGGAGTCAATCACCACCTTCCGGAGACACCTGAAACCCCACCTCTTTAAGGAATACCTAGGATAGGATAAAGTAATCCTTCTAACCCCCCCCTCCCCCTTAAAAGACTGAGATGCACTATTGTAAAGTGGTTGTTCCACTGGATATCATAAGGTGAATGCACCAATTTGTAAGTCGCTCTGGATAAGAGCGTCTGCTAAATGACTTAAATGTAAATGTTAAATGTAAATGTACTTCCTGCCTTAGTTTTTTCTTGTAAGCAGGAATCAGGAGAATACAATTATGGCCAAATTTGCAAAATGGAGGGCAAGGGAGAGCTTTGTACGCGTCTGTGTGCCGAGTAAAGGTGGTCTAGAGTTTTGTGACATGCTGGTAGAAATGAGGTAAAATTTAAGTTTGCCTGCATTAAAGTCCCTGGCCACTAGGAGCATCGCTACTTGATTTTATTTTATTAGGATCGCTTTTTAGTCCTCATTTGGACTAATCTTCCAAGAGTCCTTAAACATTAAAATAAAATGTATAATACGATCACATTTTCACATATAACACACTGTTACAAACAGACATAATACACGGGCATATTGACCAGATAAATACTCTAACAGTCTAAAATGATAGATTGATTCTTCATCTACCATAGTCCAGCACAACTTTCCTATGTATTGTTTGAATTTATACATTGAAAGGTTTCTGGTTTGCTCAGATAAATTATAACATTTCTTTATTGCTCTAAATCGAAATGTTATTTAGCCTATTTCTCTTTTCTGTCTGGATAATACATAGATGGTGCACAAACTAATCCTAGTATTTACTGAATGTCTGTCTCTTACCAACTGAATACTGTTGTGAAGAAAGTTTGGCTGTTTTAAATGGTGTATATTATAAAATAAAATAAGCATTTTAAAAACGTTTTTTTCAATTATCTTGTTGATTGAGTATTTTCTTGTTTGCTTATACCGCTCCTTGAGTGCCGTCTTAGTGCCACCGTCGGTTTGTGGTGGTAAATAGATGGCTACGAAAAATATAGATAAACTCTCTTAGTAGATAGTGTGATCTAAAGCTTGTCTTGAGGTACTCTACCTCAGGCGTGCAATACACCAAGACATCAGGGATTGCAACGTGCTCTGCTTCACGGAAACATGGCTAACTCAAGGGACGCTAACGGAGTCGGTGCAGCCAGCTGGTTTCTCCATGCATCGCGCCGACAGAAACAAACATCTTTCCGGTAAGAAGAGGGGCGGGGGGGTATGCCTTATGATTAACGAGAAGTGGTGTGATCATCATAACAACACACAAGAACTCAAGTCGTTCTGTTCACCTGATCTAGAACTCCTCACAATCAAATGTCGACCGCATTATCTACCAAGGGAATTCTCGTCAATCATAATCACAGCCGTATACATTCCCCCCCAAGCAGACACATCGATGGCCCTGAACGAACTTTATCTGACTCTTTGTAAACTGGAAACCACACACCCTGAGGCTGCATTCATCGTAGCTGGGGATTTTAACAAGGCTAATCTAAAAACAAAACTCCCTAAATTCTATCAGCATATCGATTGTGCTACCAGGGCTGGAAAAACACTAGACCATTGTTACACTAATTTCCGCGACGCATATAAGGCCCTCCCCCGCCCCCCTTTCGGAAAAGCTGACCACGACTCCATTTTGTTGATTCCAGCCTACAAACAAAAACTCAAACAACAAGCTCCCGCGCTCAGGTCTGTTCAACGCTGGTCCGACCAATCTGAATCCACGCTTCAAGACTGCTTCGATCACGCAGATTGGAATATGTTCCGCATCGCGTCCAACAACAATATTGACGAATATGCTGATTCGGTGAGCGAGTTCATTAGGAAGTGCATTGACGATGTCGTACCCACAGCAACGATAAAAACATTCCCAAACCAGAAACCGTGGATTGACGGCAGCATTCGCGTGAAACTGAAAGCGCGAACCACTGCTTTTAACCAGGGCAAGGTGACCGGAAGCATGACCGAATACAAACAGTGTAGCTATTCTCTCCGCAAGGCAATCAAACTGGCCAAGTCTCAGTACAGAGACAAAATCGAGTCGAAATTCAACAGCTCAGACACAAGAGGTATGTGGCAGGGTCTACAGTCAATCACGGATTACAAAAAGAAAACCAGCCCCGTCGAGGACCAGGATGTCTTGCTCCCAGACAGGCTAAACAACTTTTTTGCCCGCTTTGAGGACAATACAGTGCCACTGACACGGCCCCCTACCAAAACCTGCAGGCTCTCCTTCACTGCAGCCGAGGTGAGTAAAACATTTAAACGTGTTAACCCTCGCAAGGCTGCAGGCCCAGACGGCATTCCCAGCCGCGTCCTCAGAGCATGCGCAGACCAGCTGGCTGGTGTGTTTACGGACATATTCAATCAATCCTTATCCCAGTCTGCTGTTCCCACATGCTTCAAGAGGGCCACCATTGTTCCTGTTCCCAAGAAAGCTAAGGTAACTGAGCTAAACGACTACCGCCCCGTAGCACTCACTTCCGTCATCATGAAGTGCTTTGAGAGACTAGTCAAGGACCATATCACCTCCACCCTACCGGACACCCTAGACCCACTCCAATTTGCTTACCGACCCAATAGGTCCACAGACGACGCAATCGCAACCACACTGCACACTGCCCTAACCCATCTGGACAAGAGGAATACCCATGTGAGAATGCTGTTCATCGATTACAGCTCAGCATTTAACACCATAGTACCCTCCAAACTCGTCATCAAGCTCGAGACCCTGGGTCTCGACCCCGCCCTGTGCAACTGGGTCCTGGACTTCCTGACGGGCCGCCCCCAGGTGGTGAGGGTAGGTAACAACATCTCCACCCCGCTGATCCTCAACACTGGGGCCCCACAAGGGTGCGTTCTGAGCCCTCTCCTGTACTCCCTGTTCACCCACGACTGCGTGGCCATGCACGCCTCCAACTCAATCATCAAGTTTGCGGATGACACTACAGTGGTAGGCTTGATCACCAACAACGACGAGACGGCCTACAGGGAGGAGGTGAGGGCCCTCGGAGTGTGGTGTCAGGAAAATAACCTCATACTCAACGTCAACAAAACAAAGGAGATGATTGTGGACTTCAGGAAGCAGCAGAGGGAGCACCCCCCTATCCACATCGACGGGTCAGTAGTGGAGAAGGTGGAAAGTTTTAAGTTCCTCGGTGTACACATCACGGACAAACTGAACTGGTCCACCCACACAGACAGCGTTGTGAAGAAGGCGCAGCAGCGCCTCTTCAACCTCAGGAGGCTGAAGAAATTCGGCTTGTCACCAAAAGCACTCACAAACTTCTACAGATGCACAATCGAGAGCATCCTGTCGGGCTGTATCACCGCCTGGTACGGCAACTGCTCCGCCCACAACCGTAAGGCTCTCCAGAGGGTAGTGAGGTCTGCAGAACGCATCACCAGGGGCAAACTACCTGCCCTCCAGGACACCTACACCACCCGATGTCACAGGAAGGCCATAAAGATCATCAAGGACAACAACCACCCAAGCCACTGCCTGTTCACCCCGCTATCATCCAGAAGGCGAGGTCAGTACAGGTGCATCAAAGCAGGGACCGAGAGACTGAAAAACAGCTTCTATCTCAAGGCCATCAGACTGTTAAACAGCCACCACTAACATTTAGCGGCCGCTGCCAACATACTGACTCAACTCCAGCCACTTTAAAAATGGGAATTGATGGAAATTATGTAAAAATGTACCACTAGCCACTTTAAGCAATGCCACTTAATACAATGTTTACATACCCTACATTACCCATCTCATATGTATATATACTGTACTCTATATCATCTACTGCATCTTGCCATCTTTATGCAATACATGTACCACTAGCCACTTTAAACTATGCCACTTTATGTTTACATACCCTACAGTACTCATCTCATATGTATATACCGTACTCTATACCATCTACTGCATCTGCCATGCCGTTCTGTACCACCACTCATCCATATATCTTTATGTACATATTCTTTATCCCTTACACTTGTGTGTGTGTGTAAGGTAGTAGTGTGGAATTGTTAGGTTAGATTACTGTTGGTTATTACTGCATTGTCGGAACTAGAAGCACAAGCATTTCGCTACACTCGCATTAACATCTGCTAACCATGTGTATGTGACTAATAAAATTTGATTTGATTTGATTTGATTTGACTAATTTAATATTAGACATCGCGCACCACCTGTTATTCGCAAATAGACACACACCCCCACCCCTCATCTTACCGGACGTAGCTGTTCTGTCCTGATGATGTATATTATCCGTGTCGTCGTTCAGCCACGACTCTGTGACACATAAGATATTCATTTTTTATTGTCCCATTGGTAGGATAGTCTTGAACGGAGCTCATCCAGTTTATTCTCCAGTGATTGCACGTTGGCCAATAGAACGGATGGTAGGGTTACCCACTCGATGATGCATTCTCATATAGGCACCCTGATCTGCGCCCCCGGTATTTTCAGACATTTCTTTAACGCCTGCTACGTTGGGCTAGTATTTCCATGCACCTGATTATCTCTCGAGGATCCAAAGGGCCAGGGAACCCTTGGGTTCTCATTGGAAGCGTTAACCACAGCGCGGCCAATGTGTACTATAGTCCTGACACTCTTAGATCAGAAGAATTGGGCTGCCTGTCGTTTTAACAGATTCCCACAGAGGTGTTTTTTTGCATGGCACATTTACCTGAACTATGGAAACTTGGGAGGGAACTCAGATAAAACGTTGGCTCGAAGCTGTTCCACAAAACCTCAGTGGAAATCGTTGCTAAAACAGCTAACAGTAAGTGTACCTTTTTGTATTTGTAAAATTATCTTTCAATTATATTTAAGTTGTGTGTTCAAGGTTTCCAAAACTGTATTGCAATCAAGGATCAATTGTTTTTGGATACAATTTACTCCAGTCAATTGTTTAAAGCTTTGATCAATTCCCCTCAGGTAATCCAAGAGGGTTTCAATGACTCCAATCAATCAATGTAATGCATTGGAGTCGGGCAGACTGGGACCAGAAATCGGCCCTGGCATTTAACACATCGGACCGTTTTCTTTCCTCTGCCCCCATTATTAGCCAGAAAATTATCATTTTGCAGTAAAAACCCAAATTAGACAAGCCCACTGGCCTAAAACATTTTATTAAACTGAACATAAATATAAATGCAATATGCAACAATTTTAAAGATTTATAAAGGAAAGTCAATTGAAAAAAATTCCTTAGGTCCAAATCTATGGATTTCACATGACTGGGAATAAAGATATGCATCTGTTGGTCACAGATACCTTTTTTTTTTTTTAATAAGTAGCGGCGTGGATAAGAAATCCAGTATCTACTGTGACCACCATTTGCCTCATGCAGCGTGATACATCTCCTTCACATAGAGTTGACCAGGATGTTGATTGTGGCCTGTGGAATGTTGTCCCACTCTGTCAATGGCTGTGCAAAGTTGCTGGATATTGGAGGGAACTAAAACACGCTGTTGTACCCTTCATTCCAGAGTATCCCAAACATGCTCAATGGGTGGCAACATGTCTGGTGAGTATGCAGGCCATGGAAGAACTGGGACATTTTCAGCTTCCAGAAATTGTGTACAGAAATCTGATGAGCTTCCCTGAGATGGTTTCTGACAGTTTGTGCGAACCCACAGTTTGATCAGCTGTCCGGTGGCTGGCCTCAGACAATCCCGCATGTGAAGAAGCTGGATGTGGAATTCCTGGACTGGTCTCACGTGGTCTGCGGTTGTGAGGCCGGTTGGACGTACTGACAAATTCTCTAAAACGACGTTGGAGGCGGCTTATGGTAGTGAAATTAACAAATTCTCTGGCAACCGTTCTGCTGGACATTCCTGCAGTCAGCATGTCAATCGCACGCTCCCTCGAGACATCTGTGGCATTGTGTTGTGTGACTAAACTGCACATTTTAGAGTGGCCTTTTATTGTCCCCAGCACAAGGTGCACATGTGTAATACTCATGCTGTTTAATCAGCTTCTTGATATGCCACACCTGTCAGGTGGATGCAATATATTGGGAAAGATGAAATGCTCAATAACAGGGCTGTAAAACAAATTTGTGAACAACATTTGAGAGAAATAAGCTTTTTTGGCTTATGGGAAATTTCTGGGATCTTTTATTTCAGCTCATGAAACATGTTGTTTATATTTTTGTTGGGTATAGATAGACAAGCATTCTTTCCATGTTACAGCCCAAAAATAAAATTATACTACTCATCTGACCAAAAATAGGGTTGATTTGAGAGTGGATATATCTCCAGCTCCATCCCTCAGCTTTACAGCTAAACAAGTTGCGGGGCTGCGGTTCATTTAGCTGAGAAAGAAATTCAGCAATAAAAAAAAAAAGTAAAGTATTTTTTTTATTATATATATTTTTTAACATAAGACATCACTACATGTATATTTTTCTGAATAAACATAAAATAGCATTAAAAGTTTTTTTTTTTTAAATCACAGGAATTTACTTTCAAAAGTTAAAGTTCCTAAAAGAAAAAAAAAAGAAAAATAAGGATAAAAAGCCAGGGGTTACAGTTGTATAAACTTATGAAATAGTTGTAAGAATACAGTGTTTTTTTAGTTATTGACAAAAATAAATATTTGAAATCTGTCCCTAAATGCAATATATTTTTTACTTGAAATCCAATGTCTATTTTGAAATTCAGGATTGTGGCTATCTACTCAAGAACGTCTGTCGTCATTTCCCCCCACAGACACAAAGTAGTCCTTTCAGTCGGGTGGAAGTCCTCTCTTCCTCTACCGACATCATGGGTCGCATGCACGCTCCGGGGTAAGCTTTATTTTCAACGTACTAAAGTGTTTTTCTAAATTACATGTATTTACCATTTATACAATGGGAATATATTGTGTACACATGACATCCACATTGAAACATCGAAATTGCCCCAGTTCCAATTAATTGGTTTGAACAAGCTACCCAGCAATAAGCTAGTTGCCGCTAGCTAATGTTAGTTAGTCAACAAACTTCATTGTATTCATAATCATGTCGGATGTAAAGTCGACAAGCTAAAGGATCCACGACGCAGTTTTTATCACTGGCTTATTAATGAGTTAGTCAGGCCTACGCCCTCTTTTTTTTTGTCGTATTGTCTAAAATAGAGCCATTGGCTAGTTGGTATTTGACAGATTTAGCTATCGCGCTATTGCCACCTCAGTTGGTTCATTTATTTTGTAGCCAATGAATTGCACCACACTCAACTTTTTGCAACTTTTTTACAGTCCCAGTTTACTTCTATAATTATTGTTGCAGAAAGGGTTTGTCCCAGTCGGCGTTGCCTTACAGGCGAAGTGTCCCCACTGTAAGTATAACGGTTCATCAATATTGTTGGGTCAATATTGGTCTGCTGTTTACTATACGAGTGGATGTAGGCAGCTAGTGTCTACTATCTACATAAGACGGGTAAGTAAGAAGGTGACTGGACAACCTACCTGTTGCAGTCCAATTTAATCAGATTTGAACTTGGCGATACTTTCTGAATTCTCGCCATCTGATCTCTCTAAGATCTCTTCTCATAGATCAAGGTGGGTGTATTCATTCGTGTCACACCGTAGCATAACGTTTTGCAATGGAAACCGTTTACTCCAATTGCTTTGAAACATGATGTAAAAAGGTTTTAGTTCTGTTTCGTGGCATATTTTGGGAATATCATTATTTTGAAGCAGGGCAGCAGAGCGATGCTGATTTAACTACGACTACTGTTTAAGAACATAACGGAAGTCAACCGCATTTATGTCAAGTTGCAAAGCGTTAGGAATAAACGTTTTCCGTGACAACGTTTCGCTGTGGTGTGCCACAAATTAGTCCACCCCAAAGTACTGCATGTCACAGTGCAACTTGGATTATGAGTCGTTACCTGCTCCTCTTGATCAATGAGATGATATTGGAAAGACGATGGCAGTATGTTTATTATTTGGGGCAGCAGGTAGTCTAGCGGTTAAGAGCGTTAGGCCAGAAACCGAAAGGTTGCTGGTTGGAATCTCTGACCTAACTAGGTGAAAGATCTGTCATTGTGCCCTTGAGCAAGGCACTTAACCCAAATTGCTTCTGTAAATCGCCCATCTGCTAAATTACTCAAATGTAATTTGTGCATGGTGCAGAAAAATAAATGAAATGACTGAGCATTTTCTGACTGCCTGGTTATCATGGGCAGCTAGCCACAGGAGTTTATAAGCCACTTTCCAAAACAAGAAAGTATCGACAAGTCAAGTTTGGTTGAAATGCTTCTGTATTTGGTGAGTATGGAGCCAATAGCAATATGTAACAGTGTGTGTGAACACCACATACTGGGTTACAGAGTGTGGCTAGGTGTTACTGTCGTCATTTCCTGATCTGCTCGCTGGACACTGACTCCAAACTGATATGAAAAGGTTCCTCGGTCCTGGGGGGTATTTATTAGTGGCACATTGTTGCAAAATGCTTTAGTACGGTGCAACAAAAAGCGCCAAATAAATTATAAAAAATATGCCTAGTTCTTTAATAAAACGCTGCTTTCCAACTGCAAGCTAGGTAGCTAACGCTAAAGCAGCCTGTCCATTGTATTCCAAGACTCCTACGGCAACTTTTCATCCCAACAATATGCGTCACACTTTGGATTCCATTGGCCTGCTTTAGCATTTTGATACATTTTATTTGCCTCTTTGAGTTGACGGATAATCGGGAATAGCCTATTCCGACTCAAATCCTGGATTGAGGAACATTTTCATATCTGTTTTGAGTTTGGGTTGCGTGAGGTGATCATCGGCCGTAATACTCTTATGGTCTTCTCTTCCAGTGGCTGAAGCTGGCCTCTGATGATGTCAAGGAACAGATCTTCAAGCTGGCCAAGAAGGGATTGACCCCCTCTCAGATTGGTAAGGTTAAGTACTCCACAGTGTAATAGGAATGAACACAAAAGTAGAGCTGTCATTGATTTTTGTATTGATATTATCAATCTGGTTTAATTCAAGGAGAACACCTCCAGCACAGAATTACATAATGTCTAACTGGGCTCTTGGAGACAGGTGCTTTATATTCTAATTAGAGCGTACAAAATGTTCTCTAAACATTTACGTTCAAGTCATTTAGCAGACGCTCTTATCCAGAGCAACTTACAGTAAGAACACTGGAAATCATGCATACAGAAAGGGGAAATGTATAAATATGCTAAGCATTGTGTTAATCACTCTTAACGCTGCAGTATATAACTTTTTGGGGGACATGACCAAATTCATATAGAAATGAGTTACAGATCTGTCATCGAAAGCAAGTCTTAAGAAGCAGTAGATCGGTTCCAAGTGCGCAATTTCTATTCTTCCCGTTAAGTTTCGATTTAGCGTCTTTTGGTTTTGTACATTGGCTTCAAACAGCTGAAAATACAATATTTTTAGTAATGGAAAATATATTTCACAGCGGTTTCGATGGTACAATGATTCTCAACACTATTCTTGCTTATTTTGTCACAAACTGAAATTAGGCAAACTATTACAATTTTAGCAGGCAGGAAATGCTGGAGCGATTTCTGCATAGTGGGCCTTTAACTGAATATCAGCTAGGCTGGTTATCTGTAGAGAATTGTCATATTAACTCAGCTTTGTCTGTTCTATAGAGTTATTACTGACTCAGCCCCCAGGTACTATTATTATTTTACTTATATTAGAGATGTCTACCAATACAGCACCAGAGACTCTTAATATATTTAAGAGTATCTAAGACCTTTTTATATACCGGCGCTGTTGAGTGGAACAAATTATCACATCAACTCAAAGCCCATGTTGACCATAACGTAGTTACAAATATAGAAATATATATTTTTATATATATATATATATATTTTACCTGTATTTAACTAGGCAAGTCAGTTAAGAACAAATTCTTATTTACAATGACGGCCAAACCCGGGCGGCGCTGGGCCAACGTGCGCCGCCCTATGGGACTCATTAAAAGAAAAGAAACGGTCTAATCCAGTTCTGGGACCACACTGGAAATACGTCAGACTTTTTTTGTGATATCCCTGTCATGTTTTTTAAATGGTAATTTTTTTTTTACTAGCGAATACACTAACAAAAAGATATAAACGCAACATGCAAGAAGATTCTACTGAGTTACAGTTCATATACGGAAATCAGTCAATTGAAATAAATTCATTAGGCCCTAATCTATGGATTTCACATGCCGGGGAATATACAGATATGCATCTGTTGGTCACAGATGCCTGGATCAGAAAACCAGTCAATACCTGGTATGACCACCATTTGCCTCATGCAGCACGACACATCTCCTTCATATAGAGTTGATTGGGATGTTGATTGTGGCCTGTGGAATGTTGTTGCACTCTTCTTCAATGGCTGTACGAAGTTGCTGGATATTGGCGGGAACTAGAACATGCTGTCGTACATGTCGATCCAGGGCATCCCACACATGCTCAATGGGTGACATGTCAGGTGAGTATGCAGGAATGGGACATTTTCAACTTCCAGGAATTATGTACAGATCCTTGCAACATGAGGCCGTGTATTATCAGGCTGAAGTGGTGGCGGGGAATGAATGGCACGACAATGGGCCTCAGGATCTCATCACGGTATCTCTGCATTCAAATAGCCGTCGATTAAAATACAATTGTGTCCATAGCTTATGCCTGCCCATACCATAACCCCACCACCACCACCATGGGGCACTCTGTTCAATCATTGACATCTGCAAACCACTCGACCACATGACGCCATACACGCAGTCTGCCATCTTCCTGGTACAGTTGAAACCGGGATTCATCCATGAAGAGCACACTTCTCCCGCGTGCCAGTGGACATCGAAGGTGAACATTTGTCCACTGAAGTGTTACAACGCCAAACTGCAGTCAGTGTGGATGATGAGCACGCAGATACACTTCCTTGAGTCAGTTTCTGACAATTTGTAAAGAAATTATTCAGTTGTGCAAAGCCACAATTTCAGTAGCTGTCCAGGTGGCTGGTCTCCGATGATCCCACAAGTGAAGAAGCTGGATGTGAAGGTCCTTAGCTGGCATGGTTACACGTAGTCTCCGGTTGGATATACTGCCAAATTCTCTAAAACGACGTTGGTGGCAGCTTATGGTAGAGAAATTAGTATTCAATTCTCTGGCAGCAGCTCTGCAGTCAGCTTGTCAATTGCACACTACCTCAAAACTTGACATCTGTGGCACTGTGTTGTGTCAAAACTGCACATTTTAGTGGCCTTTTATTGCCCCCAGCACAAGGTGCACCTGTGTAATGATCCTGCTGTTTAATCAGCTTCTTGATATGCCAAACCTTTTGTGTATTTTTTTATTTTTTTTAATGAATAATGGCATCTCATGAAACATGCATGTTGCGTTTGATATTTTTGTTCAATATAAAATCTATCAATACTAAGTATTCATATTAGTAACAGCAAAAATGTTCCTCTAGCAAGACAGTCCATGAATGAGAGAGATTAGTATCTATTTGTTGTTGAGATGGATTTTGGCTAGCTCCGGTGCCTGTCCATTTCTTCATAGGCAGACGGCGTTGTCATGCCAAACAGACAGGCATCCAGCCTTGATTTAGGTCATTTCTCTTGACTGTCCAGTTGACTCTGACCTTTCCTTCCTCCCCCTCTGTGTCCAGGTGTCATTCTGAGGGACTCCCACGGTGTGGCCCAGGTGCGCTTTGTCACCGGCAACAAGATTTTGAGGATCCTTAAAACCAAGGGCCTGGCCCCAGACCTCCCAGAGGACCTGTATCACCTCATCAAGAAGGCTGTGGCTGTCAGGAAGCATCTGGAGAGGAGCAGAAAGGTGAGCAGGCTCAAATAACATTAAAAAAATGTGTCCTTCCTTGTAGGCTAATGGCTGATCAAATATGGCTTGATTTCACAGTAAGGTCTACGCTTGTTGTATTAGAAAAAGTTTGATTTGATGGGTGAAATCTAGTCATGATCGATCAGTTTTTACTTCAAGGGTTTGGAGATTTGTTTACTTATGCTGTATTGTATTCAGAAAGCTGTCCCTTCAGGCCCTCAAGTCACTCCATCGATCTGATAGAAGTGAACGTTATGGGGTCGAAACTAATAGACGGTGCTCTTGCCTACGTCTATGGAAGAGAAAAGGGGACACATTTTTGGGAATGAGCTACACAAGACATGTAACCAGATGTCAGGCAGGTTTTGAAAGAACCAGAATGCATGTGTTGCGTCCATTCAGCCACGAGCATTAGTAAGGTCGGGCACTGATGTTGATCGATTAGGCCTGGCTCGCAGTCGGCGTTCCAATTCATCCCAAAGGTGTTTGATGGGGTTGAGGTCAGGGCTCTATGCAGGCCAGTCATGTTCTTCCACGCCGATCTCGACAAACCATTTCTGTATGGACCTCGCTTTGTGCGTAGGGGCATTGTCATCCTGAAACAGGAAAGGGCCTTCCTCGAAATGTTGCCACAAAGTTAGAAGCACAGAATCATCTAGAATGTCAATAACATTGTAGTGTTAAGATTTCCCTTCACTGGAACTAAGGGGCCTAGCCCGACCCATGGAAAAACAGCCCCAGACCATTATTCCTCCTCCACCAAACTTTACAGTTGGCACTATGCATTCGAGCAGGTAGGGTTCTCCTGGCATCTGCCAAACCCAGATTCATCCATCAAACTTCCAGATGGTGAAGTGTGATTCATCACTCCAGACACCGCTTTTCCACTGCTCCAGTGTCCAATGGCGGCGAGCTTTACACCACTCCAGCCAACGCTTGGCATTTCGCATGATCTTAAGCTTGCTCGACCATGGAAACCCATTATACGAAGCTCCCGATGAACCGTTATTGTGCTGACGTTGCTTCCAAAGGCAGTTTTGAACTCGGTAGTGAGTGTTGCAACAGAGGACAGATGATTTTTGTGAGCTTACAGTTGACCGGGTAGCTCTAACAGGGCAATAATGTAATGAACTAACTTGTTGGAAAGGGTATCCTATGATGGTGCCACGTTGAAAGTCACTGAGCTCTCCAGTAAGGCCAATTTACTGCCAATGTTTGTTTATGAAGATTGCATGGCTGTGTGCTTAATTTTATACATCTGTCAGCAGCGGTTGTGGCTGAATCCACTAATTTGAAAGGGTGTCCACATACACTATATATACACAAAAGTATGTTGATTACAGCATATTTTGAGCCATATCATGGACAGCACACTCCCTTCTTGGCCGGGTGTTTTTGTACTACGTGTGGGGAGGAGTCATGTTCACACTCTTCAAGAATCGATTGTCAAGATTTTTGTTTCTAGATATGCTAATATCTGTACCGGTGTTCTTTGCAGGACAAGGATGCCAAGTTCCGCCTGATCCTCACCGAGAGCAGGATCCACAGGCTGGCCCGTTACTATAAGACCAGGAGAGTACTTGCTCCCAACTGGAAGTAGTATGTACCCAAAACCTCTGTCAGGGAAATGTTTTACCCCTGATAAATCCCATTATTTTACTGTGTCAAGCCTCTGTCTATGCCATTCATCCTGCACAATTCATTGTCCTGCTCTGTAAGAGATGAGATTTATTTTGTGCCAGAGGAACATTGGAGGTCAATTAGCAGAGTGGCTGCACTGTGTCAACTCTACCAGTCACCTTCAAACAGTATTGTATAAACACTCCAACCAATGGTTTAGTTCCTGGGATTTCCAGTACTCTATTCATTTGATTCACAAAGGCTGATTCAGACTGATCTGGGGTCAGATATAAATGATTAGAAAGTGAAAGTCATTATTTAGGATTTTAAAGTAAAGCCTTGAAGTGAAAGTGTGGTTTCCCGGATTTATGTTGGGTATTGAAATGCAAAGCAGTTATGTATTCTCCTCATGGTTGTTTGGTGTTAAACTTTTGGTTTATAAAAGTAGAATTGTGTTTTCCTATTTCTAATCATTTCCATCTGTTTCTGTTCTACAGTGAGTCGTCAACAGCTTCTGCTCTGGTGGCATAATCATCACGTTTTGGAGAAATAAAGAATTTGGATTAAAATATTAATTTGTCTTTTATTTGAAATGTTTGAGAATAGTTTGTTTGGCTTCATGAAGCCCACCATTGAATAACACTTCGGCATGAGATGGATAGTGAAAGCTTCTGTCTTTGTTATTGTGCCGTCTTAAATTTACATTCACGCTGACCGAAAGGGGTAAACGGGAATTCACGGGCACTTTCAGTGCGTCACTTAAACAGAGGGAGTGTCTACAATGAGGTACTTGGGTGTAACTGACACTAACTTTGCCCAATCACATGTCTTTACGTCACCACTTGTTTGTCCAATCACATCATGTTATGACGACACGACTTGTTTATAGTAGGGCAGTGTCGCAATAATTTGACATTCACTCTACTAGCTACAACAAGAACGACTGAAAACATGGCGCCACTAATCAACATTTGAGATTTTATATCGGTGGAAAGAAATATATTCTGGTGAAAATGAAGCCTTTTCGTACAGTACAACTGACGACGGAGAATAATCTATTTGTTTTAGACGAGGAATATCAGAATACGTGAGGATAATTCCTAGAATAATGGACATCGCTCAAGAAAAAATGGCATCACGTGTTGATTTTAGGAAGGGTTCTCATCGAACTGCGATGGAGAGGTTTGGCGACGGGGGTATGGCGCTTCTACCGTGGACCAAGCACGTACTGACCGTACTGTGGGAACAACTACGGGTGTTGGTCCATGTCATTTACTACAGCTTCTTGGCAGGTAATTTGATGCAACAGAAACCTCACTGTTTATTTTGTATGTGTGGGAAATGTGGCCCTGGTCAGACTGCTAACTTGTGTTTTGTCCTGATATAGTACAACAGGCGACAGTAACAGACCCAGTTTCTAAACCCTACTGTACTGTCTTTGGTAACAATATATCGGTAGCTTACGTTTTAGAACACGGACGGAATGTACTAGTGGCGTTACAAAGTAACAAATGCCGAATATGGAACTACTGTTGCCATAATATTGTCATATTTTTGTTGATTGTTAAATCCATAGTCTGGTTTAATCAGGCAAAAATAGGATTTTTTTTGAGAATTTGATATTGTGAGCCTAATCTTTTTTGTTTCCTTTTAACAGTTTTCCAAATGTTCAGGTTTGAAGTCCACCTGAGAATCACGGATGAAACTGGTCAACACGTCCAGCACATGACCACGGCATCAAATCCAGCCGAATCCTTCCTCTTCTCCTCATTGTTTGACCGCGAAGAAAGTGTCATGCTTGCTGGCTCTAACCCCCTATCGAATTTCTGTGGGGACGTGGGTGATTCTTTCTCTGGGAATTCCCACGCAGGGTCCCTTCTGTCCAGCCTACGGGCTGAGGAGCTGTGCTGTGGATTGGTGGACGACTTTGTGTCCCGTGCCACAATGGATAGCGAAGATGGACTTTGCCTTGGACTCCACCCCAGCTGGAAACTGGGCTTTCCAGGTGACTGGAACCTGTTTATGAGCAGCGCTGACAGCAGCTCCAGCTCAGATGAAATGTGTTGCAAGAACAAGGAGAAAGTGTTTGACTTCAAACCCAAACATGACACCACTGAAGATGATATGGATCTTAACTGGGGAAAGGAGGATGACCGAAACATGGGTGAGTTTGACAGCGAGGACAGTAAAGCACTTTGGGAGTCCTTGTCCATCTCCAGCGACCCCTACAACCCCTTGTCTTTCTCCGCCTGCATTTCAAGCTGCTCCAATATGGGGGAAACAAAAAATGAAGATTGTGTTGGGAGCCGCCTCGAATGTAACTTATCCAGCAGGCCCGGCGAAGAACTTCAAGAGACCTGCGGTGGCGTGAACTTCTGGAGCAGCCGTTCAGATAGTGAAAGCAGCTGGGGCAGTTCTGAAGGTTCGTGCGCAGACCTAGACAAAGAGGAGAGTGAGAGGCTCTGGGAGCTCTTCACCAGCCCTACCGACCCATATAACCCCATGTGCTTCACGGCATCTGTAGTCAGCTCAGTCCCTCACACAGACAAAACACTTAAACACTTCCAGGAAGCTGAAAGGGCCTCAGTCATGACCTCATGTTCTTCTGACACAGAGAGGGAGAGCGTGGGCCATTCCTCTTCTGAGGATGATGAGGAGCAGCATCTATGGATGTCCCTCTCCCAAAACGACGACCTTTACCACCCTCTGAACTTCCGTACATGCTTCCAGAGATCCCCTAAAACCACAGAACCACCTGCCTTCAGCACTAAAGACCCACTCAGTCCACAGAGCTGCCCCACAGAGACACCACTTGACCAGGCTAAGCAGAGGGGGACCAAAAGCCCCCAAACAACCAGGCCCACAAAGCCTTGTCTACCCAAGAGACAGCAGAAGCAGCATTGCCACCCAGCTACTACACTGGTGCCCTGGAGGAGACCTGAAGCTAAAGTTACACAGGAAGACAAGGATATCCATCCTCTAAAAAAGGTTATTATAGTTCTCCGTGTTCTACATCCCTCAGTCTATAGTCCTAGTTCTAGCGTTACCACTTTAAACATGATATACCACTATCACAGCGTCCATATAAACATACACAACTAAACATGGGATATTTATAGCTCAAACTTGACATATTAGCTAAACATGAACACACAAGAAATCCAGTTCACACTACTTGAATATTAGGAACTGTATGTTAGGATGGTAGAACCACTAATTTACTCAAAACTTGGTATTAACAACCAATGTATGTGATTACAAAAAGGTCATGTCACTTATAATATTATTTATGGTGCGGTCAGTCAATAAGACACTTCTGCCTCATAAGCACGCACCCAAGCCCTTGTTTATGGTTGGTTAGCAACAACAGAGGTTGTCATGACTAACCCTGTCATGTGATACGAGTCAGCAGAGAGTTCAGTTCCAGTTAATTGGTGTTGTGCGAGTCAGTCTGCTGATACTCCAGTCAAATGCTCTTTTTAACACAACTGGATTAGGATATTTAAATGGAACTAAAACTGACCATTCTGTTAAATTTTTAACTACAATAATGTGAGATTGAAGAAGACCTTATCTGACTCTGACACCTGTTTTGTATGTTTTAGGTGCGGTTCTCACCACTTGTTCAGGTCCACGTGATGCGTACTTGGCCCTTCGCTCGGCATGTGTCTCGCAAAGGACCCTGGGAGGAGCTAGCCCGAGACAGAGGCCGGTTCCGAAGGAGGATCCAGGAAGCAGAGCATGCCATTGGCTACTGCTTCAGTCAGTCTCACAGAGAGAAGATCTGGGCCAATCTGCTAAGCAGTTCAACATCAGCCACACCTCTGGTCCAAGAGCTCCGAAAATAAATGTTTTTCCATAATTTTCTATTAGACTTTTGACTGGTTGCAATGCAACATATGTTTTTAGGTCAATTAGAACAAAGGTGGTCCTAGGCCAATAGGATTTGGCATCAAATTTTACCCGCACTGTACCTCAAAACACTCAAGTGACTGTTGCACTGATTTTATATTTATTATAGTTTTTAATCTTGTATGTCATGTACTGTTGTATGCCTTACTTACTGATCCAGCAATGTAATTTATTCATGCCCTATGGAGCTTGTTTTTATTGTAAATGTTTTAAGTGTTTGAATTGTATCAGTTTTGAAATGTTCATCTAAATCTAGGTAAGTGGTGTATTTAGAACTCTATTATTATTAGCAGATGGTATTTGTGATCATACCGTAGTTGATAAATAAAGCCTTGTTTCACACCATAATCATAATGGACTGTCTATATTCATCTTAACACATTCTGAATGTTCCTAAGCAGGTTAAAGGAAGGATTCACCCACTTTGAATGTTATATAGATTTTGTGCATCTCTGAGCAGTGTAACATTCAAAAGACTGAATCTTGACTTTAGTGTGATTAGGACTTTGGAAAAGCAACAACTAAGCATCTGCTTTTACATGTCAATTACGTGAAGAATCGGGATAAATTCTGTTGGTGTGATTATTTGACTGGAAAGCAGTGTTGTAGTACCAGCACTGGGACTAGACTTGGATTCAAGTCGTGTTTTTGATGACTCGTGACTCGACCAGAGGTGACTTCATTGTCAGTCTCTCCCTTGCATAATTCAACATTCTAGCTGTAACAGCAAATGTTAGATACACAGTAAATTTTCCAGTGTTTAAAGTAAATTATTGTTATGTGTAAAGCCTTATTTGCATATTTCCAAGAGTACCTTGCCACAAGTAAGTTGTATTTACCCCACCATGACTATTTGTTAGTGACAGAGACTTAGTTGCATTTATTCATCCATTTTCAGTCCTGTGCCCTTCAAGTGAGATCCTAAGCAAATATGTTATTATTCAAATTAAATTCTTAAACGCAATGCAACAAGTAATATGGCCTTATTTGAGAGCATAGTTTTGCCCTTATACAGTGCCCTGAAACTGATGGTTTTCAGGCATACAAGTTGCATTATGATGGCTTGCAAAATGATGTGTAATTCCTGTTGGAATCCAGCCCGAGTGGGGATATCCAATGTATTTTTTATTTTATTCACCAGCAACCTGGATTCAGGACGACTGTGACTGCCGGGTTGGGAAGCAGTGATGGATTGTTCGCGAACGAATGAGACTTTGAGGGGTTCTTTTTGGTGAACGTTGGGAACCGAATCGCATCGGTAAAAGAGCCGTTCATTTAGATCCCTGATTTCCATACTGCTACTATTGCTTTTTGAGTTTCAACAACCCTTATCTGCAAATAAGTTACAAATGAATTATCTGAAGATTGTGAATCCTCACTGCATAAACAGTAAATAGAGGGGAGAGCGCTTCATTCTGGTCCACGCTCATTTTTGCAGTACGTAAAAAAACAATCTTACATTTTTTTGCAGGCAATCTAATCAATTGACAAGGTAAAAATGTATTTGATCGTGCATGTCATGATCTGACACAATGGTAGCTTACTTTCTGGGCATTACATTAGAGCTTTTCAATTTCGTCATGTATCTTGTCATAGAATTCTGAGTTAGATCCTATTACTGTTTATGTATTCTATGGTTCTAGATGGTTAATGATGAGCCGAGTCAAATGATGCAACACATTCAAAATAGTTTATAAATGCACATCGATAAACATTCGGGAAGAATATGTTATGAGACTACCTAAACCATCTAAACTGGTACAACCATTTCAGTAACGGGTGCAATAAGTCCAAGTAACAGATTGGATTAGTTTAGAAAAATGTATGTTATTTATATTTGAGTTGTACAGGATTAATTCATCAAACAATGTACATGCAAAAACATAGATATTGAAACAAACTCTAAAAATCAACCGGCAATAGAGCATGCTGGGAAATATGTTAATGATGGGTGTGGTTTTGGTTCAACTCTGGTTATTAACACCAACAATGGGGTTAATTTACCACTGTGTTCATTTAACACCTGGATCAACACTAGAAATGTAACACTGAAAATCAACACTAGGTAACACTGGCCAATTTGCTGTGTAGCTACAATATTAGGGGTATATACTTTGACTCTTGTGTGGGGTCATCCAAACCTATATGTCTGTTATTGTATTACACAGAAGTCAGTTCATGTCAATAACTTCAATGACTAATGATATGGACTTTGGGTTGGATTCAATCTGAGTCGCTGAAGTTCAGCGTTAAAGTGTGATTGAAATTTAAAGGCAACGTTCCTCTGTTAGCGGAGACTGCATTCACGGTAAACGCTGCACATGTCGGCTCAATCAGAAATGACTTTTACATTTCCACCATGCAATCTATAACACTTCAGCGATACAGATTGAGTCCAGCCCTTTGTCACATTTAGATTCAATGCCTTTTGTCGGCACAGCCATTACATGTAAAACCATTAGGCTTTCTGTCTAGCATTAGCATTGTGTTGAAGTGTTTACAAAGCAGGCACGGTGTGGTCACCTGGGGTGTGTTCAGTGGAGTGAAAGTTCACAACGCTGGAGATAAAAATGTCATTTATAGAACTCGCATGAGTCAGTGACAGAGAATCATGTCAGTTTTAACCTACACCATACCAGGATGTCTGTATTTTTTGTATAATGTTGCACCTTCCTGAATAACTAACTGTAAATCAAATCAAATGTATTTATATAGCCCTTCTTACATCAGCTGATATCTCAAAGTGCTGTACAGAAACCCAGCCTAAAACCCCAAACAGCAAGCAATGCAGGTGTAGAAGCACGGTGGCTAGGAAAAACTCCCTAGAAAGGCCAAAACTTAGGAAGAAACCTAGAGAGCAACCAGGCTATGAGGGGTGGCCAGTCCTCTTCTGGCTGTGCCGGGTGGAGATTATAACAGAACATGGCCAAGATGTTCAAATGTTCATAAATGACTAGCATGGTCAAATAATAATAATCCTAGTAGTTGTCGAGGGTGCAACAAGTCAGAACCTCAGGAGTAAATGTCAGTTGGCTTTTCATAGCCAATCATTGAGAGTATCTCTACCGCTCCTGCTGTCTCTAGAGAGTTGAAAACAGCAGGTCTGGGACAGGTAGCACGTCCGGGGAACAGGTCAGGGTTCCATAGCCGCAGGCAGATCAGTTGAAACTGGAGCAGCAGCACGGCCAGGTGGACTGGTGACAGCAAGGAGTCATCATGCTTAGGCATGGTCCTAGGGCTCAGGTCCTCCGAGAGAGAGAAAGAGAGAATTAGAGAGAGCATACTTAAATTCACACAGGACACCGGATAAGACAGGAGAAGTACTCCAGATATAACAGACTGACCCTAGCCCCCCGACACATAAACTACTGCAGCATAAATACTGAAGGCTGAGACAGGAGGGGTCAGGAGACACTGTGGCCCCATCCGATGATACCCCCGGACAGGGCCAAACAGGCAGGATATAACCCCACCCACTTTGCCAAAGCACAGCCCCCACACCACTAGAGGGATATCTTCAACCACCAACTTACCATCCTGAGACAAGGCCGAGTATAGCCCACAAAGATCTCCGCCATGGCACAACCCAAGGGGGGTTGTACTCCCTTAAAAATTCTCCACAATTCACATCATAAACCTAGTCATCTATCTACACTACATGACCAAAAGTATGTGGACACCTGCTTGTCGAACATCTCATTCCAAAATCATGGGCATTAATATGGAGTTGGTCTACCCTTTTCTGCTATAACAGCCTCCACTCTTTTGGGAAGGCTTTCCACACGATGTTGGAACATTGCTGCGGGCACTTGCTTCCATTCAGCCTCGAGCATTAGTGAGGTCGGGCACTGATGTTTGGCAATTAGGCCTGGCTTGCAATCGGCATTCCAATTCATCCCAAAGGCGTTCGATGGGGTTGAGCTCAGGGCTCTGTGCAGGCCAGTCAAGTTTGTTCCACACCAATCTCGACAAACCATTTCTGTATGGACCTCGCTTTGTGCACAGGGGCATTGTCATGCTGAAACATGAAAGGGCCTTCCCCAAACTGTTGCCACAAAGTTAGAAGCACAGAATCATCTAGAATGTCATTGTATACTGTAGCGTTAAGATTTCCCTTCACTGGAACTAAGGGGCCCGAACCATGAAAAACAACCCTAGACCATTATTCCTCCTCCACCTAACCTTACATTTGGCACTATGCATTCGGGCAGGTAGCGTTCTCCTGGCATCCGCCAAACCCAGATTTGTCCGTTGGACTGCCAGATGGTCAAGAGTGATTCATCACTCCAGAGAACGCATTTCCACTGGCGGCGAGCTTTACACCACTCCAGCCGACGCTTGGCAATGCGCATGGTGATCTTAGGCTTGTGTATGGCTGCTCAGCCATGGAAACCCATTTCATGAAGGTCCCAACGAACAGTAATTGTGCTAATGTTGCTTCCAGAGGCAGTTGGAACTCGGTAGTAAGTGTTGCAACCCAGGACAGCCTATTTTTACGCGCTACCCACTTCAGCACTCGGTGGTCCCGTTCTGTGAGCTTGTGTGGCCTACCACTTCGCAGCTGAGCCATTTTTGCTCCGAGACATTTCCACATCAAACTAACAATAACAGCACAGTTGACCGGGGCAGCTCTAGCAGGGTAGAAATTTGACGAACTGACTTGTTGGAAAGGTGGCATCCTATGACGGTGCCACACTGAAAGTCACTGATCTCCTCAGTAAGGCCATTCTATTGCCAAAGTTTGTCTATGGAGATTGCATGGCTTCTGTGTTCGATTTTATACACATGCCATCAACGGCTGGGCTGAAATAGCCAAATCCGCTAATTTGAAGATTTGTCCACATACTTTTGTATATTTAGTGTATTTTCACCTTTCCCTCTCAATCACACCTTTATTCACTTTATTTTATTTACACACATTTCCCCCCTCCTGCCCACTCACTACTAGATTTACTCACTCTCATTTCCAGGGAAGATCCCTTCGAGACGGCATCCATCCTCAGAGAGACTGTACTGCAAGCATTGTGTAAGACAAAAGTTAAAAACAAAAGTATGATGAAATTACTTCCCTGGAGAAGAAATCAATTAGCATGTCCCCTTGACACACACACACTCACACTACATGAAGCCACCAGCAGGATGGTGTAAAGGTGTGCAATTGCTGACATGACTTTGCAATGCTTCCCAGCAGGTGACTCATGTGACCGATGCTTCGGTGAAATGTTTTCCTGTTCAGTGTTTTGATGTGTTGCACTCAGTCAGTACCACACCAAACCCAGTCGTACTGCCTAATGTATCCCCCCGTTGCTCTCAGTCAGAACCACACCAAACCCAGTCGTACTGCCTAATGTATCCCCCCGTTGCTCTCAGTCAGTACCACACCAAACCCAGTCGTACTGCCTAATGTATCCCCCCGTTGCTCTCAGTCAGTACCACACCAAACCCAGTCGTACTGCCTAATGTATCCCCCCGTTGCTCTCAGTCAGTACCACAGCAAACCCAGTCGTACTGCCTAATGTATCCCCCCGTTGCTCTCAGTCAGTACCACACCAAACCCAGTCGTACTGCCTAATGTATCCCCCCGTTGCTCTCAGTCAGTACCACACCAAACCCAGTCGTACTGCCTAATGTATCCCCCCATTGCTCTCAGTCAGTACCACACCAAACCCAGTCGTACTGCCTAATGTATCCCCCCGTTGCTCTCAGTCAGTACCACACCAAACCCAGTCGTACTGCCTAATGTATCCCCCCGTTGCTCTCAGTCAGTACCACACCAAACCCAGTCGTACTGCCTAATGTATCCCCCCCGTTGCTCTCAGTCAGTACCACACCAAACCCAGTCGTACTGCCTAATGTATCCCCCCGTTGCTCTCAGTCAGTACCACACCAAACCCAGTCGTACTGCCTAATGTATCCCCCCGTTGCTCTCAGACAGCACCACACCAAACCCAGTCGTACTGCCTAATGTATCCCCCCGTTGCACTCAGTCAGTACCACACCAAACCCAGTCGTACTGCCTAATGTATCCCCCCGTTGCTCTCAGACAGCACCACACCAAACCCAGTCGTACTGCCTAATGTATCCCCCCGTTGCTCTCAGTCAGTACCACACCAAACCCAGTCGTACTGCCTAATGTATCCCCCCGTTGCTCTCAGTCAGTACCACACCAAACCCAGTCGTACTGCCTAATGTATCCCCCCGTTGCTCTCAGTCAGTACCACACCAAACCCAGTCGTACTGCCTAATGTATCCCCCCGTTGCTCTCAGTCAGTACCACACCAAACCCAGTCGTACTGCCTAATGTATCCCCCCGTTGCTCTCAGTCAGTACCACACCAAACCCAGTCGTACTGCCTAATGTATCCCCCCGTTGCTCTCAGTCAGTACCACACCAAACCCAGTCGTACTGCCTAATGTATCCCCCCGTTGCTCTCAGTCAGTACCACACCAAACCCAGTCGTACTGCCTAATGTATCCCCCCGTTGCTCTCAGTCAGTACCACACCAAACCCAGTCGTACTGCCTAATGTATCCCCCCGTTGCTCTCAGTCAGTACCACACCAAACCCAGTCGTACTGCCTAATGTATCCCCCCGTTGCTCTCAGACAGCACCACACCAAACCCAGTCGTACTGCCTAATGTATCCCCCCGTTGCACTCAGTCAGTACCACACCAAACCCAGTCGTACTGCCTAATGTATCCCCCCGTTGCTCTCAGACAGCACCACACCAAACCCAGTCGTACTGCCTAATGTATCCCCCCGTTGCTCTCAGTCAGTACCACACCAAACCCAGTCGTACTGCCTAATGTATCCCCCCGTTGCTCTCAGTCAGTACCACACCAAACCCAGTCGTACTGCCTAATGTATCCCCCCGTTGCTCTCAGTCAGTACCACACCAAACCCAGTCGTACTGCCTAATGTATCCCCCCGTTGCTCTCAGTCAGTACCACACCAAACCCAGTCGTACTGCCTAATGTATCCCCCCGTTGCTCTCAGTCAGTACCACACCAAACCCAGTCGTACTGCCTAATGTATCCCCCCGTTGCTCTCAGTCAGTACCACACCAAACCCAGTCGTACTGCCTAATGTATCCCCCCGTTGCTCTCAGACGCAGTTCTGCTGAGAAGCTTTTAAGGAGCTACAGATCCATCAGATTAGAGGATAGGCTTCCTTGTATTTCACTAATGAATGCTCAATTCTATTCTATACTACCTTAAGTCAACTAGTCACTTTAAATGAACCTTTTATGTACTGTTGCAGTAGAGGTGTTGTTTTGGGTAGCAGATCGTGATGAAGATATGTAGTCCCCCGCTGTCATTCTCATGTGAGTGATGCTGAGGAAAAGAGAGAGAGTGATGCTGAGTGAGAAACAACAAGAGTGAGAGAGAGAATGACAGATAATGACATTGTCCCGCTCTTTCATTCTCTCTCCCTCTCTTGTTGTTTCTCAATCAGCACCACTCTCTCTTTCCTCAGCATCTCTCGCTCTTTTCCTCAGCGTCTCTCTCTTTTCCTCAGCATCTCTCGCTCTTATCCTCCTACCTCCCATGCATCACTCTTTCAGGGTATCTGTAGCCATGGTGGTCTTTGACCCCTGTTTCTAGGCAACGGTGGCGCATGGCGGAGTGGTGAAAGGATTGCAGGGGATTGCAGCATGTCTGCTGCTATTGCTTCTTGCGTGGTAGAGAGGCATCTCTGGGGTCCTAATTATCCTCCTACCTCCCATGCCTGACGCAACACAGCAGAAGCTATTGTGTCTGATACAGACAGATACACAGACAGAGGCATGGGCAGGTGAGCCTCATGGTGTTTTAATGTAATAAACATCAATGTATGTTGTTACAGTGTTACATGAGGTGTCTGTTTTAGCTCAGTGACTGACATGCACCTTTCATTTTTACAAAGATAATCATTGTTTTGATAAATTATGACGCAGTTACCATCATAATGTTTTGCAATCATCTCATAGCGACCCTCACTAAATACCAGTCAGTTGACATTTAGATACAGTACCAGTCAAAAGTTTGGACACTACTCATTCAAGAGTTTTCTTAATTTGTACTATTTTCTACATTGTAGAATAATAGTGAAGACATCAAAACTATTAAATAACACATATGGAATCATGTAGTAACCAAAAAAGTGTTCAACAAATCAAAATATATTCATGAGGTAGTCACCTGGAATACTTTTCAAACAGTCTTGAAGGAATTCTCACATATGCTGAGCACTTGTTGGCTGCTTTTTCTTCACTCTGCGGTCCAACTCATCCCAAACCATCTCAATTGGCGCGGGTGATTGTGGAGGCCAGGTCATCTGATGCAGCACCCCATCACTCTCCTTCTTGGTCAAATAGCCCTTACACAGCCTGGAGGTGTGTTTTGGGTCATTGTCCTGTTGAAAAACAAATGATAGTCCCACTAAGCACAACCCAGATGGGATGGCGTATCGCTGCAGAATCCTGTGGTAGCCATGCTGGTTAAGTGTGCCTTGAATTCAAAATAAATCACTGACAGTGTCACCAGCAAAACACGCCCACACCTCCTCCTCCATGCTTCATGGTGGGAGCCACACATGCAGAGATCATCCGTTGACCTACTCTGCATGAACGGATGACACGGCGGTTGGAAACCAAAAATCAAAAATTTGGACTCATTAGATCAAAGGACAGATTTCCACCGGTCTAATGTCCACTGCTAGTGTTTCTTGGCCCAAGCAAGTCTCTTCTTCTTGTTGCTGTCCTTTAGTAGTTGTTTCTTTGAAGTGATTCGACCATGAAGGCCTGATTCATGCAGCCTCCTCTGAACAGTTGATGTTGAGATGTGTTTGTTACTTGAACTCTGTGAGGTGCAATCTGAGGGGCAGTTAATTGACCATTTCTGAGGCTGGTAACTCTAATGAACTTATCCTCTGCAGCAGGTAACTCTGGGTTTTCCTTTCCTGTGGCGGTCCTCATGAGAGTCAGTTTCATCATAGCACTTTATGGTTTTTGCAACTGCACTTGAAGAAACTTTCAAAGTTCTTGAAATTTTCCGGATTGACTGACCTTCATGTCTTAAAGTAATGATGGACTGTCGTTTCTCTTTGATTATTTGAGCTGTTCTTGCCACAATATGGACTTGATATTTTACCAAATAGGGCTATCTTCTGTATACCACCCCTACCTTGTCACAACACAACTGCTTGGCTCAAACACATTAAGAGGAATGAAATTCCACAAATTCCACAAATTAACTTTTAACAAGGCACACCTGTTAATTGAAATGCATTCCAGGTGACTACCTCACAAAGGTGGTTGAGAGAATGCCAAGAGTGTGCAAAGCTGTCGTCAAGGTGGCTACTTTGAAGATTTGATTCCAGAATGGAATGGGTAGGCGTGTTCAAACTTTTGACTGGTACGGTACATCAAGAGACATAACATGGTATAACCTTCATTATAAGATTAAATGTATGTTCTAAATTGGTTGTTTTTACATTGACAGTACAGAGGCATTATCCAGAGTCAGTCCATATCTCAAAGCTGTTTCTTGTGTCTCAATCACTTTGAGTTTCTTACAGACATCAACCTTGTTCTCACACAGTTCCATCACAAAAATTCAGGCTCATATTTCCATTGGGAGTCGCACAGCATGTTTTCTGGCAAATGTTGACTTTATAAATGAAACGTTTGATAAGATGCATTTGATTTCCTCATCTGACAAATTCCACTGAAATCTATTGTTAGATGATGCTATGATGTAAAGCCTTTAGAATGTGTATTTATTGCCACTTTGATATAATAATATTATGAAAAAATGGTTTACCTTTATTTAACTAGGCAAGTCGGTTAAGAACAAATTCTTATTTCCAATGACGGCCTACCAAAAGGCCTCCTGGGGGGACTGATAAGAGGAGCGACCCAGGGATGTGTGTGCTTTGGGGACCTTTAACAGAATGTGACTGGCAGAACGGGTGTTGTATGTGGAGGATGAGGGCTGCAGTAGATATATCAGATAGGGGGGAGTGAGGCCTAAGAGGGTTTTTATAAATAAGCATCAACCAGTGGGTCTTGCGATGGGTATACAGAGATGACCAGTTTACAGAGGAGTATAGAGTGAAGTGATGTGTCCTATCTAGACGCTCGAGAGCACCCTTATCTGTCGATCTATAAATAACGTCTCCGAAATCTAGCATGGTTAGGATGGTCATCTGAATCAAGGTTAGTTTGGCAACTGGGTTGAAAGAGGAGCGATTATGATGGAGGAAACCAAGTCTAGATTTACCTTTAGCCTGCAGCTTTGATATGTGCTGAGAGAAGGACAGTGTACCGTCTAGCCATACTCCCAAGTACTTGTATGAGGTGACTACCTCAAGCTCTAAACCCCCAGAGGTAGTAATAACACCTGTGGGGAGAGGGGCATTCTTCTTACCAAACCACATTACCTTTGTTTTGGAGGTGTTCAGAACAACGTTAAGGGCATAGAAAGCTTGTTGGACAATAAGAAAGCTTTGTTGTAGAGCGTTGAACACAGAATCCGGGGAGGGACCAGCTGAGTATAAGACTGTATCATCTGCATATACATGGATGAGTGAGCTTCCTACTGCCTGAGCTATGTTGTTGATGTAAATTGAGAAGAGTGTGGGGCCTCGGATTGAGCCTTGGGGTACTCCCTTGGTGACAAGCAGTGGCTAAGACAGCAGATGTTCTGACTTCATACAGTGCACTCTTTGAGAGAGGTAGTTAGCAAACCAGGCCAAAGACTCCTCAGAGACACCAATACTCCTTAGCCGGCCCACAAGAATGGAATGGTCTACCGTATCAAAAGCTTTCACCAAGTCAATACAAATAGTAGCACAACATTGTGCTACTATTAAGGGCAATGGTGACATCATTGAGGACCTTTAAGGTTGCAGTGACACATCCATAACCTGAGCGGAAACCAGATTGCATACCAGAGAAAATACTATAGACATCAAGAAAGCCAGTCAGTTGATTATTGACAAGTTTTTCCAACACTTGTGATAAACAGGGTAAAATAGAAATAGGCCTATAACAGTTAGGATCAGCTTGATCTCCCCCTTTAAATAAAGGAGGAACCGTGGCTGCCTTCTATGCAATCGGAACCACCCCAGAAAGGAAAGACAGGTTAAAAACGTCAGAGAATAGGCGTGGCGATGATAGGGGCAGCAACCTTAAAGATAAAAGAGTCTAAACCATCTGACCCAGATGGTTTTTGGGGTAAGTTTCAGGAGCTCCTTCAGCACCTCGGACTCAGTGACCGCCTGCAGGGAGAAACTTTGTAGCAGGGCAGGGGAAAAAGACAAATTGCGTCTACATGGAGGTGGCCAAATCCTTAGCCACCTGTAGAGGGAACATTTTTGTGCTGCTCTTCTGCACCACAACCAACAACAATGTATTAATCAACAAAATCCTATGAACTTACTATGTATTGATAAAGCATATAGCTACACATTTATTATTGACAAATAATATTTATCTGGTAGTTTATCTATTGTCAAAATGAATATATTGCCACGGCTGAATTTCTGTAGTTCAATGCTTCCCTTGTCTCCCTCTTCTGGCTATTTGGGTGAAATACAGTGCGGTTTCAAAATTAATATGGCAAATAAGCGATTCTGAATAAAATTAACAAACTTATAAAGAGGGAAAGACGTAGGAGTCCCATCCTAAATTGGTTTAGACGTGATTCTTCCGCCCCACTGGCGGAGTATAGAGAGAAATATGGTGTCTCCTATTGCTCTGGAAGAGTTGGTCTTCACTGATATATCCCTTAAACAATGTACATTATGTTTTGGTCCTCTTATTGCTCACTATGCGTTGGTTCAATTATTGTTCACACAATCTCTATTTGGTGCAAAATTGATAACCAATGTAACTGGGAATCAAAATAACATGCCCATACTCCAATATTTACCAATAATGTCTTGTGATCTGAAGGGCGGTCTTTTGCATCCCTCCAATGGTCCAAATGTGGAATCTGTACTTTTGCCAGTATCATGGACTAATGGTTCTAGAATATTCCAAGATTTGAAAGACACATTACCAGGCAACTCCTTTTTATATATTTACAATTTATCTATGCTGGGAAACCCAACTCCAGACCATCCAATGATGGGATTTATAAATAACTTATCTGGGCTCCCAACAGGACTGATCTCTATAATATGTAAACAACTATTGGAAAGCTCATATTCTGAGCTAGACATTAAAATAGTATGGTCCACAAATCTAAGCGAATATGAACAAAACTTTAACTTGAACAGATTATTGGATACCAAGGTAAAAAACATTACCTTGACATCCCATAATCTGAACCATCAAGTTATACATTGGACATCTGTTCACAGACTGTATTTAACACCAAGGAAATTGTCCCCAACTCCCAACTGTTCACTGTGTCCTCCAAATCAGATAAGCACATTCCTTCATATGATGTGGGAGTGCCCTGCAGTTAAATGCTTTTGGGACTAAGTTACAAAATTAATGTAGAATGACATGAATGTAAAATATTCAATGCTTCCCATCTACTATGTTACTTAACGATGATAGCTCCTTGAATCTATTTATAAATCAGATGATTACTGTCGCAAAAAAGGGGACTGACAAGAAACCCTTGTTGCTAGGGGGTTGGGAAGATGTGGAAAACATGGAAAAAGACTTGGTCAAAAATAAAATAATAACATCAATATGCCAACATATCAAGTAGATCATCTTTGACCATAAATAGATATATGCTAATGTATATAGAAAAACACTGGTGAGCTTGTTGAAATGAAAACACAGAACATCACAAAGGCGAGTCACTGTTAATACATGAGTTTGAGTTACTAGTCAGTATCGAGCTGACAAAAATGTATGGCGGGCACTAGGCTGTTTAAACTTTGTTTTATCGATTAAAAAAACTACACTGTACTTTTTTTGTTACTAGAAACCATACATTTGACATATGGCTGGTTTCAGCTCGCTGCTGTTCTTCCAATGGTGTGCATTATACTGCCATCCAGTGGATATAAGTGGTACTACACTGCCTAGTTTCATATGCGTGCCTGCTAAATTTCCATTGGCTCAGAGAGGCTCATGTGATGTCGACAGCTACAAACTTTCATGCGAGATAAGGTGAACTGCTTTCTGTTATCCCACCTTGGTTGCTCCCTCAGCCAGTAATAGATCTAGGGTTGCTTGAGAGGGTACGAGCTGTTGAGGAAGGCCTAGATTCAGTTGTAAGTGAACATTTAAGAACACAATAATACTATGCTTTCTTGAGTATATTCACAGATGGATCTAAGGACCCTAAAACAGGGAGGACAGGAGCAGCTCTTAGTGTTGCTGAGTTTAAGGTGGCAGTGGCAAAAAGAGCAACGGATAATTTATCTGTTTACACAATGGCGTTGATGGTCAAACTCTTGGCTGCAGAGTGGGTGGAGGAGGTGAGGCCAGACAGAGTAGTCATCTGCTCTGACTCCTGTGCAGCACTGATGAGCTTAAATTCATTTGTGTCTTAGAGCAGACAGGATGTATTGTATGAGGTTTTGCAGTGTTTGTATTTGGTGATAGATGGGGTATTTGTGATGTTCCCCTGAGTATCAGCTCATGTGGGAGTAGAGGGGAATGAGAAGGTGGATGTTATCGCCGAGCAGGCTCTTAAACGTCCTAATGTTGAGATGGAATTGTCAATCAGTAAAGCAGAAGCCAAGGGGTTTATAAAAACAGTGGTTAAAAACAAATGGCAAGAGTTGTGGGAAAGGGAAGGCACCTGTATAAGATTCAGGGAAAGGTGGGGGCAGGGAGTTGGTCAGGCCTAGAGAGAAGGGAGGAAATTGTAATCACAAGGCTGAGACTGGGACACACAAGGCTCAATAGTACATTGAAATTGGTGGGAAACATCCAACTGGGAGGTGTGATCATTGTCAGGAGGAGATGGAGACAGTGGAACACGTTCTATTTCAGTGCCAGAAATATGTAAGAGAAAGGGAGCGATTGTTATTAGATTTGAGGAGTAATGTGGTTGAAGAGCCAAGATTAAGTGACCTGCTGCGGAAATCTTCAGGGGATGTAGTATTTAATTATGTATTTCGTTTCCTTAGGGAGACGAGAATATTGGGTAGGATTTAGACCTTCACTGTCTCTGGTCCACACTCTAGTCCATTTGGTGGAAGTAATGCACATTAAAGTTGGTTGCCAACCGCCATAAAAAAAATCCACAGAAGAAGAAGTAAATTGAACTGGTACAATTAAATGCGTCTCGACCGGGGCAATCCAAAAACATTTTGTTTTTATTATATAGATTAGTTTAATAGTCACATGTACAAGGTTGCAGATGTAATTACAGGGTACAGTGAAATTCTTGAGCTCCGAGCTCCAACAATACAGTAAAATAAAAACATTTATAATATATATATATATTTTTTAAAGAATAAGATACATATTAACAACTCTGGCAATGATAAACGGTTTAAGCTCCTCGGAGATGTGTAGACAGAGGAACTTTACGTTTTTGACGATCTCCACAGCAGCCCCGTTGATGAGGATGGGGGCGTACCCAGCCTGGATCCTCCTGAAGTCCACAATCGGCACCTTTGTTTTGCTGACGTAGAGGGAGAGGTTGTTTACCTGGCTGCCTACCTCTCCGTGTTGAGAATCAGTGTTGAGGAGGTAATGTTGTCTACCTTCACCACCTGGGGGCGGCCCTTCAGGAAGTCCAGGATCCAGTTGCATAGGGAGGAGTTCAGTCCCAGGGCCTTGAGCTTTGTGGTGAGCTTAGAGGGCACTGTGGTATTGAAGTCCAAGCTGTAGTTGATGAACAGCATCCTCACATATTCCCTTTGTCCAGGTGGGTGAGGGCAGTGTGTAGTGCAATGGCGATTGCATCATCCGAGGATCTGTCAGGGCGGTAGGCGAATTGGAGAGGGTTGAGTGTGTCAGGAAGGGAGGAGGTGATGTAGTCTTTGACTAGCCTCTCGAATCACTTCATGATGATTGAGCAGATACTTATCCACTATTGTTCAGTGACAAATGATATTCCTGGCAGCTGATACACTGTGGTCTTTAGGAGTTCCCATGCTGGGGCACAGTGGGAAAGTTGATATCAAACACATAATAGGACTTGAATCACACATCTGGTGCCCCAAGCAGTGTACCTTGCTCCAATGCCTGTCTACTAATTACTGTAAACAAAATGTCAGCATTCCCCAAGAGTCAACACAAATGGGTGGTGTCTCGTCACCTCTGCCTGGTGCAGGTACTCAACCATGTTTGTCCCAACCTGTTTAGAGAAATCATTTGATTTTAGAATATGAGGACTTATGCAAAGTCTGGAGGCACACTGACAATGCCATCACATACAAGTTATTTTGTATATTTTATAGCCTTTTACATGAATCAACACCCAATCCCTGTTTGATGTCTACATCTACCATTTATTTGGGGCTGGGGCTCATAGGTTCATTTACACAACACTAACCACGTTTCCATCCAACCATTTCATGTGGATGAATTACCTGACGCATGAAATCACGACCAGGCTGATGGTATCAATAAATGCCGGTACAATTTTATAAATGCTTACAATTAGTTCGATCGGCATGGTGGGATCTTTTTGTGTCATTAAAATTACTTGTGGGAGAAATGGCAGTGGAAACTCCTTTATGCGCAAATATTGATATAATAACCATCATATCGAAGTAAACTTGGGAGTCATGTGATCATATGTTGTGTGGTCCTCCCACTACGACTCGGGAAAGCGTGCAGTTTATTAGACTACAGATTAAATAAATTATGATGAACTTCACAAGGTGATGAGCTTGATGCTCCTTTCCAATAAATTATTCTGGTGACATTATGATTGATGCTGGGCTGCCGTTTGACAAATATTGTTCTTCTCCATAATAATCTCATCATGTAGGTAGCCTACCTGCACTGTATCTGCCAGCTGTTGGCTAGAGTGCATGTGACAAGACCAGAGTGGGCCCATTGTCTATATAATGCAACAGTTATGACAAAACCATCAGCAGAATTGAAAATGCGATGGAAACCCATTTTACTTGCATTTTTTTTTATTCGGCACATGGGAATTTCACTGCAAAAGTTATGTTTATGTGCACTACGTCATCACGCACAGCCTTTAATCCACAAAAAGTAAGTTTGTTGGAAACATCTCTGGCGGGAAAATGCTCATATTGTGTTTTGCAGATTTTTGAATATTCACATGAAAATCTGTCGCAGATTGGATGGAAACCTACCTCATGTCTTGGAGTGTGCAGTTATGCGTAACAGATTTTGGAATGCTGTTCCCTTCATTCAAGGTTTACAAAATGCCATCTAATTTCCCCATCAATCTCCCAATGCCAATCCACTGTAAATGTACAGGCTGCAAGTCAATGAAGGACTTTCTGGTCTCATTGAAGCTGGGTCGGAATGTCTACCTGCCTATCCTGTAGACTGGTGTTGGGAGGCCCATTGGTAGAAATGTTAAAGCGATGTCATCTTGTGTATCTGGAGAGAAGAATGTTTAGTGAATAGTGAATTGTTTTAGGTTAAAACTGAATGACTATCTGAGGTACCACCAGCAGGGTCACTTCTAACTATTCCTGCACTTCCAAGAGAAGACCTTGGGCCTGCAAAACAAAGTTTGTTCTTGAAGACCAAGTTTCCCTGAGCAGTCCGGGTTTAAAATGTAGAAGTCCTGAGAAATCTGTAGTAAAGCAGACAATTACTTTCTTTGTAATATTTTGTTTTTACAAACAAAAGCATACATTGACAAAAACAGACAACATTTACATACATATCCACAAAAATGTATGACACTTGCTAAGATCCACATCTTCCCCCCGTATCCACACCCAATGCTGCTTCTAAGCATTGTGACACTGCCGCAAATGACTTAAGATTCTGTTATGTTGTATCTAGACAGACAACTTTTCCATTGCATTTAATCATTAATCTGGCTAACAGTTTAACACCTAACTCTCAAAGCCCTCCTGACCTCAATCTGGAATGTCTCTTCGATGTTGTCAGCACACTTTGTTGCTAATGAAGTGAGCTGTGCTTTTACTGGTTGGCTCTCCTCTGTGTCAAAAAAAAGAGTACCTTTATTTAACTAGGCAAGTCAGTTAAGAACAAATTCTTATATTCAATGACGGCCTAGGAACACAGGGTTAACTGCCTGTTCAAGGGCAGAACGACAGATTTGTACCTTGTCAGCTCGGGGATTTGAACTTGCAACCTTTCGGTTACTAGTCCAACGCTCTAACCACTAGGCTACCCTGCCGCCCCTCTTTCTCACTCGAACACCCACAGCGCCGCCCCTTTCTATTACAATGGTTGGATTTTCAAATCCAAACAATGTCTCAAAAAACATTTGTGAGAACCAATCAAACCCTGTCGCAACAATTTATTAGCGAATATTGCATTGACAATCAGCCTCCTTTCCAGACCAGTGTGGTCACAGCTCTCCCTGCACTGTGAGTCATGTGGGTCTCATCAGCCAGGCTAGTTAATCACAGAAAATCGAATACATTTGAAATCTAATGTTTTGTAAAAATACATTTACCCACCATGCCTGAAGTATCCAGCAGACATGGATACTCTTGGACTATCGACTGTCTTGGCCCCATTCTGTCTGGACCACTGAGCCCTCTGGATCGCGGTCTCCTTCATGTGCCTGGCAAGTCCCGGCTACTGCTCAAGCTTTGTCGTGTCGCTTGGTGTGTCCACAGTCCTATGGAGGGCTTAAAATTAACATCTGCCACCCACCAAATGCGGTAAGATTTTGGCATTGGCAGGTAAAGATGTCTATTTTTTAACAGCCACATCTTTGCTGCCCAGGGAGCAGTTGTTAGGGGTTAACTGCCTTGCTCAAAGGCAGAACGGCAGATTCCACCTTGATGGCTCAGGGATTCGAACCAGCAACCTATCAGTTACTGGTCCAACGCTCTTAACTGCTAGGGGGGAGATTAAGGGATAGCTTCACCCACATTTCTAAAATAAATACTTTGATGTAAGGGTTGATAAGCCAGGTCAAATGGTTGAACAAAGGCAAGGAACTGAGGAAAGATACAAATGAATAGAGAATGAATAGGCAGTAGCTTCAAGGTTAGAAAGGCAGGCCGATATTCAAACCCCGAGCTGCCTGCGGGAAACCTGCCAAAGGGTTACCAGCTACAATATTTCTGTATACTACCCACTGCGGTTGTGCCCTTGAGCAAGGTACTGTACCCCTACGTGCCCATGAGCTGCTCCCAGCCTGTGATGTGTGTGTTGTGTCAGGTTGATCACTAAGCTAAGGACCCTGGGACTAAACACCTCCCTCTGCAACTGGATCCTGGACTTCCTGACGGGCGCTCCCAGGTGGTAAGGGTAGGTAACAACACATCTGCCACGCTGATCCTTAACACAGAGGCCCCTCAGGGGTGCGTGCTCAGTCCCCTCCTGTACTCCCTGTTCACTCATGACTGCACAGCCAGTCACGACTCCAACACCATTATTAAATTTGCAGATGACACTACAGTGGTAGGCCTGATCACCGACAACGCGAGACAGCCTATAGGGAGGAGGTCAGACCCTGGCCGTGTGGTGCCAGGACAACAATCTCTCCCTCAACGTGATCAAGACAAAGGAGATGATTGTGGACTACAGTACAAAGAGGACCGAGCACACCCCCATTCTCATCGACGGGGCTGCAGTGGAGCAGGTTGAGAGCTTCAAGTTCCTTGGTGTCCACATCACCAACAAACTAACATGGTCCGAGCACACCAAGACAGTCGTGACGAGGGCACGACAAAACATATTCCCCCTCAGGAGACTGAAAAGATTTGGCATGGGTCCTCAGATCCTCAAAAAGGTTATACAGCTGCACCATCAAGAGCATCCTGACTGGTTGCATCACTGCCTGGTATGGAAACTGCTCGGCCTCCGACCGCAAGGCACTACAGAGGGTAGTGCGAACGGCCCAGTATATCACTGGGGCCAAGCTTCCTGCCATCCAGGACCTCTATACCAGGCGGTGTCAGAGGAAGGCCCTAAAAATTGTCAGACTCCAGCCACCCTAATCATAGACTGTTCTCTCTGCTACCACATGGCAAGCGGTACCGGAGCGCCAAGTCTAGGTCCAAGAGGCTTCTAAACAGCTTCTACCCCCAAGCCATAAGACTCCTGAACATCTAGTCAAAGGGCTACCCAGACTATTTGCAGCCTATAGCCTACTGTTGTACTATTGATTATAGATAACAATGTGGAAGATGTAGATGCTTGTTATATAAAGATGTAGCTAGCTAAGGCTCAAGCTAACGTTAGCTAGCAACCTAATTATGATAGGTTGTCCTATTTAACCTGAATGACCATCAAATTCCTAACATTTGTTACTTACAGTCTTCGCGGTTTACAGGCAGCCAAAACACCCTTAGTCTGTCGAAATAATGTTAGCAGTTTTCCACTCACCAGTCACACAAACCTGAACTAGAATACTTGCAAGTATTCTGGTGGACTTCACGCGCTGGTGGCGGTAGAATTAACCCACTGGCTGGGTCAAATATCCATACCCCAACCTTAATAACCCACCACTAACAACCCAACCTTGCTGTATTTACAGAAAGCAATCCAACTATTGACCAAATGCCTGCAAACCAGCAATTGGGTCATCCAAACAACCCAAAAACGTTTCTTGCATGCAAGAAGCCTTGACCTGTCTGGTGCACACATTTCTCTGTCCTCAGTTTGATTGAAGGCCTCAATCTGTATTTTTGCCTTGTAACTGGCTTCTAAAAAGAGACAAGGAACAACACATGATCAAGATAAGCTAGCTACTAGTTTAAATAAATTAAAGATCTAAACGTTACAAATAATGAATGTATGGGCTACATTTATGAGAATAATACATGCATTTACTTACCTTAACAATCTTGAAGACAATACACTCATTTATCACTGCAAAAAGAGTGTTGAGTGAGTGCACCCCAATCATATGTCCAGGGTGTTGATGCATCCTTGTCCCAATACAGCCTCATCCAACACCACGAGTAGGAGAAGGGTATCCATCTGCAAAAGTTACGTTTTGTAGTCAAAACTACTAATATTGTTGCTAGCTACCTAAGCGGTTGTGCTAGCTAACTTCCTACTGAACCGTGACACTAACATATTGACATGCATATTGGTATTAAGATAGCAATGCATTCACCGAAAAATATATGCGTTTACGCGAATCAATTTTTTGTTTTTTTTGTTTACCCCCTTTTCGTAGTATCCAACTGTTAGTAGTTACTATTTTGTCTCATCGCTATGAGAGACGAAGGTTGAAAGCCATGCGTCCTCCGAAACACAACCCAACCTAGCCGCACTGCTTCTTAACACAGCGCGCATCCAACCCGGATGCGGGTTGGATTTAAAAAACTAATTTAAAAACCAAATAGTTTTAGACTTTTACTCTAGTAGTATTTTACTGGGTGACTTTCACTTGAGTCATTTTCTATGAAGGAATCTTTACTTTTACTTAAGTATGACAATTGGGTACTTTTTCCACCTCTAGTGTTGAGCATGAGATGACTGACATCTGGAATACATTTTTTTCCTCGCTCTATAGTTAGTTATTGGATTTCCCTCATTGACTCTCCCTCGCCAGATGAAGCACCCGCCTCCCCCGACATTGGTAGCTAACTCAGCCTGCACTCCTAACCTTTTACTACAGTGGGCTAAATCAGGGTCACACAGAGTGATTCTTGTCAGTCTTAAACAAAATCTACTTTGAAACAGAAGTATACACCTCACACACATGGTTATGGGCTTAGAAAAAAGAAGACACCTGTACTATGTCCGATAGAGTTTCAATTGAGTTTGCAATTGAATATTAAAAACTTTCTATACATCACAGAAGACTGAAATAACAAAACTGTTTGAAATAGAAACACCGGATTTGTCTTTTTTTGTAATAATCTTTATTAATTATGAGAAATATTAATAGCAATCCACGCATGAGGCCAAAGAGTGCACTTTTGGTCATTGACTGCAGGAAAGAGCTACACGTTTTACCATCAGATGGGCCCCAGCCATCAATTTGTAAGTCTCTGCTCTTTCTTTGCTTTTGATCTGCGATTGTTTTAGTTGTGTTAGTGTTCTAGCTAGTCTCCAGTTGTTGGGCTCTGGCTTGCCCACCATAACCATGGTGGTTGGCTAGGCTGGCTAGGCTAATAGCTAGTTGGCTAAATAGCTAATGTTAGCTGTCTGGCTAAGAACTGCATATAGCTAACAATCTTTGATAACTGTTTAGATGGCGTTCTGTATTTCCAAGACTTTGGTTTAGTTTAAAGTAGCTGTAAGCTAGGTGTTGATAGCAACTGGCTGACTCATGCAGTGCTAACATAACGTTAGCAGGCTGGTAGGGCTACCGTAAGTTGGCTAGCAACTTTGCAAGTTGATTTGTAACCAATTCATAAAAGTATTTGCTTGTAAGTTGGCTGAAAATGTTAGAGGAAACTTCACCCTACTCCGTAACCCAGCATTTACTGTACATCATGTACAGAGTGACTGGCATAACATAACAGCCAGCAGAGGGGGCCCGAGTAACACAAAGGGGTTGCTTCACTTTCAATCCAACAAGTGAAGCGATAAAGAAGTACATAGCAGTAATGTCCCCTAGGTCTTTGCTAACGGCTAATAAAGAGCCAGAACGTAAGAGTTTTTATTTAAAACAATTGGCGAGGTGTTGTTTTCTAGAGATAAAGTTTAGCATCAAACTATCTGTGTTAGTAATGTGGTACGCACTGTATATTTGTATTGTGATGCACAAGACAGGAAAAGGTTCCTTCAGGGCTGCTTGGAGATTTCACTGTTACGTAAGTTGCAAGTGCATGCATTATTCACACTACATTTACATAAGAGACAATAGGGAAATTTGTACCGAAAGTGTGTGCGCGAGCATGTTTGTGTGGCTGTTAAATTCTTTGAAATGCTTTACCTTCCGAGCATCTCAAAATAAATACTGCCAACGGTTTTGTTGATGCAAAGTTGTGGAGGTGGGCAAATGCCCCCAGACATCATGTTCTCCTACCAAGCTGGGGGGGGGGGGGGGGGGGGATCAAAGATTAAACAATAGAGAATCCATGTATACCAAACGGGTCAGTCTGTCTCCATCACATTATTTATTCTGCTTGTCTCTTTCTCTCATGCTCACATTTTCATCAATTTTTTGTCTCACACACACACACACACACACACACACACACACACACACACACACACACACACACACACACACACACACACACACACACACACACACACACACACACACACACACACACACTTATTTGGATCCCGTCTGTCAGGGGGGTCCATGTTGAAGCTTGTCCAAGCAATGGCATACTGAGGTTTCATTAAACAAACAGTGGCTGGATTAGTAGCGGATTAGTTCTGGATTACTTTAGCAGGCAACAAGCTTCCCCTGAGAGCGTCGGGCTGTATCACCGCCTGGTATGGAGACTGCACCGTCTGGAACCGCAGGGCTTTCTAGAGGGTGGTGCGGTCAGTCCAAAGCATCATTGGGCGCACACTGCCTGTCCTCCAGGACATCTACAGCACCCGGTGTCACAGGAATGCCTAAAATATCATCAAGGACCTCAGCCACCTGAGCCACGGCCTATTCACCCCACTAGCATCTAGAAGGAAGAGAGTACAGGTCCATCAAAGCTGGGACCGAGAGACTGAAACGGCTTCCATCTCTAGGCCATCAGACTATTAAAGAGTCCCCCCAGCCAAACCCTCCCCTAACCCGGACGACGCTGGGCCAATTGTGCACCGCCCTATGGGAATCTCGTGACGGCCGGTTGTGACACAGCCTGGGATCAAACCCCAGGCTGTAGTGACGCCGCAACACTGCGATGCAGTGACTTAGACCGCTGCACCACTCTGTTAACATACCGTTTTACCCACTTTATATGTATATAACATATTCTAGTCAATGCTCATCCTATATACACTACCGTTCAAAAGTTTGGGGTCACTTAGAAATGTCCTTGTTTTTGAAAAGCACATTTTTTGTCCATTAAAATATCCAATTGATCAGAAATCCAGTGTAGACATTGTTAATGTTGTAAATTACTATTGTAGCTGGAAACCTACATAGGCGTACAGAGGCCGTTGTGTTAGTTAATCCAAGTTTATCATTTTAAAGGGATAATTGATCATTAGAAAACCCTTTTGCAATTATGTTAGCACAGCTGAAAACTGTTGTTCTGATTAAAGAAGCAATAAAACCGGCCTTCTTTAGACTAGTTGAGTATCTGGAGCATCAGCATTTATGGGTTCGCTTACAGCCTCAAAATGGCCAGAAACAAAGAACTTTCTTCTGAAACTTGTCACTCTATTCTTGTTCTGAGAAAGGAAGGCTATTCCATGCGAGAAATTGCCAAGAAACTGAAGATCTCGTGCAACGCTGTGTGCTACTCCCTTCACAGAACAGCGCAAACTGGCTCTAACCAGAATAGAAAGAGGAGTGGGAGGCCTCGGTGCACAACTGAGCAAGAGGAGAAGTACATTAGAGTGTCACGTTTGAAAAACAGTCGCCTCACAAGTCCTCAACTAGGAGCTTCATTAAATAGTACCCGCAAAACACCAGTCTCAACGTCAACAGTGAGGAGGCGACTCCGGGATGCTGGCCTTCTAGGCAGAGTTGCAAAGAAAAAGACATATCTCAGACTGGCCAATAAAAAGAAAAGATTAAGATGGGCAAAAGAACAGACACTGGACAGAGGAAGATTGGAAAAAAGTGTTATGGACAGAAATCTAAGTTTGAGGTGTTCTGATCACAAAGAAGAACATTTGTAAGACGCAGAAAAAATGAAAAGATGAAGGAAGGCTATTACTCCATTTTGCAATGCCATACCCTGTGGATGGTGCTTAATTGGAGCCAATTTCCTCCTACAACAGGACAATGACAAAGTGCAGCTCAAAACTACGCAATAACTATTTAGGGAAGAAGCAGTCAGCTGGTATTCTGTCTATAATGGGGAGTGGCCAGCACAGTCACCGGATCTCAACCCTATTGAGCTGTTGTGGGAGCAGCTTGACCGTATGGTACACAAGAAGTGCCCATCAAGCCAATCCAAGATGTGGGAGGTTCTTCAGGAAGCATGGGATGAAATCTCTTCAGATTACCTCAACAAATTGACAACTAGAATGCCAAAGGTCTGCAAGGCTATAATTGCTGCAAATGGATGATTCTTTGACGAAAGCAAAGTTCGAAGGACACAATTATTATTTCAATTAAAAATCATTATTTATAACCGTGTAAACATCTTGACTATATTTCCTATTCATTTTTGCAACTAATTTCATCTATGTTTTCATGGAAAACAAGGACATTTCTAAGTGACCCCAGACTAAGAGAACGGTGGTGTAACTATTGTTGTTACACATCGGCTTGCAAAGGTTTTTAGCCTGCTAACGTTAGCCCTACTAGCCTGCAAATGTTAGCCCTACCAGCCTGCAGTGGTGGAAAAAGTACCCAATTGTCATACTTGAGTAAAAGTACATTTACCTTCATAGAAAAATACTAAAGTAAAAGTCACAGTAAAATTCTACTGAAGTAGAAGTATTTGGTTTTAAATATACTTAAGTATCAAAAGTAAATGTAATTACAAAAAGTAAATGTATAAATCATTTCAAATTCCTTATATTAAGCAAACCAGACAGCACGATTTTCTTGTTTTTAAAATTTACGGGATAGCCAGGGGCACACTCCAACATAATTTAGAAACAAAGCATTTGTGTTTAGTGAGCCCACCAGATCAGATGCAGTAGGGATGACAAGGGATTTTCTCTAAGTGCGTGAATTAGACAATTTTCCTTCAAAATGTAACGAGTACAGGGCCTCCCGGGTGGCGCAGTGGTCTAGAGCACTGCATCGCAGTGCTATGCTGCGCCACCAGAGTCTGGGTTCGCGCCCAGGCTCTGTCGCAGCCGGCCGCGACCGGGAGGTCCGTGGGGCGACGCACAATTGGCTTAGCGTCGTCCGGGCTAGGGAGGGTTTGGCCGGTAGGGATATCCTTGTCTCATCGCGCTCCAGCGACTCCTGTGGCGGGCCGGGCGCAGTGCGCGCTAACCGAGGGGGGCGGGTGCACGGTGTTTCCTCCGACACATTGGTGCGGCTGGCTTCCGGGTTGGAGGCGCGCTGTGTTAAGAAGCAGTGCGGCTTGGTTGGGTTGTGCTTCGGAGGACGCATGACTTTCGACCTTCGTCTCTCCCGAGCCCGTACGGGAGTTGTAGCGATGAGACAAGATAGTAATTACTAGCGATTGGATACCACGAAAATTGGGGAGAAAAGGGGATAAAATTTAATAAAAAAAAAAAAAAAAAAAAAAAATGTAACGAGTACTTCAAATCAAATTTTATTGGTCACATACACATGGTTAGAAGATGTTAATGCGAGTGTAGCAAAATGCTTGTTCTTCTAGTGACGACCATGCAGTAATATCTAACAAGTAATCTAACAATTTCACAACAACTACCTTAATCGATTAACAGCATTCTTACATAGGTATTTCTCTTGTCCAGATGGGTTAGGGCAGTGTGCAGTGTGATTGCGATTGCGTCGTCTGTGGACCTATTGGGGCGGTAAGCACATTGGAGTGGGTCTAGGGTGTCAGGGAGGGGGGAGGTGATATGATCCTTGACTAGTCTCTCAAAGCACTTCGTGATGACAGAAGTGAGTGCTATGGGGCGATAGTCGTTTAGCTCAGTTACCTTAGCTTTCTTGGAAACAGGAACAGTGGTGGCCCTCTTGAAGCATGTGGGAACAGCAGACTGGGATAGGGATTGATTGAATATGTCCGTAAACACACCAGACAGCTGGTCTGCGCATGCTCCGAGGAGGCGGCTAGGGATGCCGTCTGGGCTGGCAGCCTTGCGATGGTTAACACGTTTAAATGTTTTACTCACGTTGGCTGCGGTGAAGGAGAGCCCACAGGTTTTGGTAGCGGGCCGTGGCAGTGGCACTATTGTCCTCAAAGCGAGCAAAGAAGTTGTTTAGTTTGTCTGGGAGCAAGACATCGGTGTCCACGACGGGGCTGGTTTTCTTTTTGTAATCTGTGATTGACTGTAGACCCTGCCACATACCTCTCATGTCTGAGCCGTTGAATTGTGACTCTACTTTGTCTCTATACTGACGCTTAGCTTGTTTGATTGCCTTGTGGGAGGGAATAGCTACACTGTTTGAATTTCGGTCATGTTTCCGGTCGCCTTGCCCTGATTAAAAGCAGTGGTTTGCGCTTTCAGTTTTGCGTGAACGCTGCCATCAATCCACGGTTTCTGGTTGGGGGAGGTTTTAATAGTCACCATGGGTACAACATCACCGATGCACTTGCTAATAAACTCGCTCACCGAATCAGCGTATACATCAATGTTGTTGTCTGAGGCTATCCGGAACATATCACAGTCCACGTGATCGAAGCAATCTTGAAGCGTGGAATCAGATTGGTCGGACCAGTGTTGAACAGACCTGAGCACGGGCGTTTCCTGTTTTAGTTTCTGTCTATAGGCTGGGAGCAACAAAATGGAGTCGTGGTCAGATTTGCCGAAAGGAGGGCGAGGGAGGGAATTTTGCCAACCCGGGTCGCGCATTGGTTATGCTGATAAAATTTAGGGAGCCTTGTTTTCAAATTAGCCTTGTTAAAATCCCCAGCTACAATAAATGCAGCCTCAGGATATGTGGTTTCCAGTTTATATAGTCCAATGAAGTTCTTTCAGGGCCATCGAGGTGTCTGCTGGGGGGGGGGGGGGGGGGGTATATACACGGCTGTGATTATGATCGAAGAGAATTCTCTTGGTAGATAATGCGGTCGGCTTTTGATTGTAAGGAATTCTAGGTCAGGTGAACAAAAGGACTTGAGTTACTGTATGTTATGATCACACCACGACTCGTTAATCATAAGGCATACACCTCCGCCCTTCTTCTTACCAGAGAGATGTTTGTTTCTGTCGGCGCGATGCATGAAGAAACCGGGTGGCTGTACCGATTAACATATCCCGAGTGAGCCATGTTTCCGTGAAACAGAGAATGTTACAATCTCTGATATCTCTCTGGAAGGCAACCCTTGCTCGAATTTCGTCTACCTTGTTGTCAAGAGACTGAACATTGGCGAGTAGTATCCTCGTGAGCGATGTGCCAGTCTACGGAGCCTGACCAGAACCCCGCTCCATCTGCCCCTTCTGCGGCGCCATTGTTTTGGGTCTCCTACTGGGATCCGATCCATTGTCCTGGGTGGTGGTCCAAACAGAGGATCCGCTTCGGGAAAGTTGTATTCCCGGTCGTAATGTTGGTAAGTTGACGTTGCTCTTATATCCAATAGTTCTTTCCGGCTGTATGTATTAAGACTTAAGATTTCCTGGGGTAACAGTGTAAGAAATAATACATAAAAAAACTAAATACTGCATAGTTTCCTAAGAACGCAAACACTTTTGGGTGTCAGGGAAAATGTATGGAGTAGAAAGTACATTATTTTCTTTAGGAATGTAGTGGAGTAAAAGTAGTTAAAAATATAAATGGTAAAGTACAGATACCCCACAACTTAAGTACTTTACACCACTGCCAGCCTGCTAACGTTTCTGCATGAGTCAGCCAGTTGCTACCAACACCTAGATTACAGCTACATTAAAGTAAACCAAGGTTTTTTAAATACATCATCTAACCGGTTATCAAAATAATGTTACCGATATATGCCAACTATCACGGTGGACATAGCTAAGTAGTAAGCCAGAGAACAACACAAAACTAGTCTAGTACAGACAGGAACCCATAGCACACAACAAAAAGCCAGCGGATATAAAATAGAGAGAGCAGAGTCTTACCCGATTGACGGCCGAGTTAGCTACCAAAGAAGAGCCAAGAAAAGGCATTTCAGAGTGAGAGGCTGTTTCACCAGCCTAGGGAGAGTCCGCTAATCCAATAGCGATATACTGAGGTAAATCCCATGTAGATAGATTCCAGAGGCGGCATTGGGCACAGGAGACAAGGGGAAGAATCAACAATAAGACTGCGATCGGAGTAAGGCTCCAGGAGATAGAAATGATCACAACAGCAGTGAGTCAGCTATTGTAGCGCACTAGTACTAAGCCAAGTTTGATAACCTTTGGTAACCTACTTTGTGGAGAACTGGTCAAAAAAGTTGACCAAACAAATTGGAGAACGGAAGATACAAAGAAGAGACAAGGTACTAAACAATTAGAGCAGGAATGATTTTCCACTTTCCTTTTGAGCCAGAGGCAAGCCTGCTGGTCGTGCAGGAGAGGTCAGAGCTGCCTAGACTGGAGCAGCCGAGCAGAATCACACGGCCCCCACGCGTGGGGAATCTGATTGGTTGTTTACATCACACCTCACGATTGATGGATTGTAGCTCACCACTGCCAACACTCGTATGCATGGGTAGTGGCTAACATTAGCCAGCTCAAGCTAGCTAACGCAGAGTAAATTCTCCATATGACATTGAGAAATAGTGCATTGTGGGTAGTTTAGAAGATATCCAGAAGTTCATTAATATAAAATAAAAATCATGTTTGTAGTTATAGGTAATCAGTATGTGACGACAACTAAGTTAAAAGTCTTTGACCACAGTGTGCTACTTTGTTGAGTAAAAACTCATGCTTCATATCCTTTAATTTTACGGAATGCACTGGATTGAAGTGTTGGGGAAGCTACTCTGAAAATATAGTTTACCAAGCTACCAATTACTATACACTACAAGTTAAGCTAAACTAAAGCTACCCTTCAGAAAAATATAGTTTACTTAACTACTTTTTCAAAGTAACTTTAGATAACTACTTTGTGATACATTATAATTTCTACATCTGAAACATCACACTACACATTGCAAGACAGATCACTCTGGAGTCAGATGTTAACAGAATGTGTCATTTAGACTATTAAACACAAAAAGTATGTTGTTTCAAGGGAGAATGAGGCAGGTCTGATGCCGAAGAAGAAAGGAAATTGCTTACTTCTTTTTGAAAAAACAGTAGTGTGCAGTTCCAGTAGTTAGCTACACCGCTACATAGCAAAAAAAGTAATTACATTCTGAAAAGACCTCTCCATCACGGTCTCCCCCTCCCAGAGTGCAAAGAATCCTGGCTTGACCCTGGACAACATCCTGCCGTTCTCTGCAAACATCAAAACAGTGACTCGCTCCTGCAGGTTCATGCTCTACAACAAACTTCTCACACAGGAAGCTGCGCAGGTCCTGATCCAGGCACTCGTCATATTCCGTCTGGACTACCGCAACTCTGTTGGCTGGGCTCCGTGCTTGTGCCATTGAACCCCTGCAATTTATCCACAACACCGCAGCCCATCTGGTGTTCAACCTTCCCAAGTTCTCCCATGTCTCCCCGCTCCTCCGTACACTCACAATTGGCAATTGGTTTCTAATCGAAGCTCACATCCACTACAAGACCATAGTGCTTGCCTACGGAGCCTAAGGAGAACTGCCCCTCCCTACCTTCAGGTTATACTGAAATTTACACCCGAACCAGAGCACTTCATTCCACCACCTCTGGTCTCTTGGCTGCAAAATGTAATTCAATTACTAGTTGAACTACATGTAGTTCACTACTCCCCAACACTGCTGGTTTGGAAAGTTGCCTCACAAGAATTGTATCATACTTTCCCTACTGATTTGATCAGATTTTATTGGGCATCATATCATTGCAGCAGGCGATAACTATGTAAATCATTAGTGCTCTATTGATAAATACTTGCCTGACAAATGTACAGTACTTCCTTATACTTTAAGTGATAGACCTCTGGCCCAACCAATCGACTGACTGTTTCAAACAAAGGACTGCACTCCAACTGCCCCATCTAAATCGATAAACAAGTTCCAGACAGACAAGGTAAAAGACACTACAATGAGTGATTAGAAGGTGAAAGAGCAACATGGAAAAGTAATTCACTTCCAGCATAAGGGCGCACTCTATCTACTGTGAGCGGTCCATTTGATGAAGCCCACAAATGGACTTGGCTTTAAATTGTCTTGGATGTGTGATGTTGTGGAGGCACAGCCTCACTCTACAAGTGCTGCTTTTAGTCTAATTAAATGACTATTTTCACCCTCTCTCACACACACACACACACACACACACACACACACACACACACACACACACACACACTCTCCCGCTCTTCTTTCTAATTGATGGACACCCTGTAATGGAATCCAGGCAGAAGCCAGACAATACTCACCTGTCTGTTGTTACAAAGCTTGAAGGGATTTACAAGAATCAATAATGTCCTGGAATACCGTTCCTAAGGAGCTAAACGATAGCGTGCTCTGTTTCTTAGCAATCCTAGCTTATCCCTACCACAGTGATTTTATCTATGATCCCTCGCCTGAATCCCTGATCTGGTTGTGCTCTCTTGCCAACTCCTATGGCATGACAATGACAACTGGGACTCAGGCTACCTCATCACATGTTGTATTTTATACTGTAAAAATGCATACTGTACAAAAAATATTGTATTTTATACTGTAAAAATACATGCTGTACATACTGTATTTCCCCCCCTCTTTTTGGATTTATTTCTAAGGATATCTACAAAAACCTTGTCCCTAGAGTTGCACTAAGTTATGGTCAGGAACATACAGTATACAAATCACTCCTTCAGGATATTTGTCTGTTCAGTAAGTAACTCTTAGTTAATCTTGTTTCCTGATCCTGTTCCTTGTCAGGTGGCATGTGTGTTTACCCTCAGAGAAACCTTTGCCTTCACGATGTTGTCTTTCAGCACCTGACCTCTCGCAGAATGACAGATCCCGAGGCAACACTAATACTGCTGCTGCTCTACCTCGGGGACAGCAGGGACCCACCTTGAAATACCATGGAATTTCAGCAGTAGGCTATCGGAATGGAACCGGATAGTATGCAACGAACTTTGCATTCACCTCAGAGTTGTTCGTTTTCCCAAGATAAGGATAAGGCGTCAAACTAGACTGGATGGAACAACTCCAAAGTAATATGAGACATTATATACAATGTGTCCTGCAAACACCATCATACCAAACTGAACAATCTGCATTTATGGTGCACTTTAACTGCATGCTAATTTCCCAATCAGAAATTGTTGCATCAAACTAGGCCATGGACTAAAAAGACATGAGTTTAGCCAAATGCTTTATTGTCCCAGATGATAGGATGTGGAGACGAGGGTAAATACGAACGACTCTTTACCTGAATTCGGTGTGTGTGTGCGCGCGCGTGTGACTTTGAGGGTTAGAGCCGTCACTGTTGAGCTAAGCGTTCTAATGTGCACTGTACAGTGTCATGGATGAGGGGAGTCCTCTGTCCCTTAGTTGAGCCACAACAACAACGATGTAGAACACACACTTTATAAGACTTTGCGTTCTGCAGCTACCATAACCTCTCTCTGCCCTTGATCCCATCTTGCCGTGTCAGGCGTTTTCTTTTGTTGTTGTTGAGGTGCCTGTGTGAACACTGCTGCCCACTGCAACCCAATAGGGGAGAGGAGGGGAAATCAAAGCCACTGAATGCCTCCAGTCTTCTCCCCTCACAGAAACCACAACATAAGGCCTTTAATTCACCACCCCTGGGTAAGGAACCGCAGAGACCCACAGAATAAAAGCTAACTATAGCTAGGCTACACATGTATTGCTAGTTTGATTTTTGTTTTTGAAGTGCTGTCAGATTGTTATGAAAAGCACTATAGAAATGTAATAAATGATTATTATTAAAGGCTGAAGGAGTTTTTGTACTCTTTGATTCAGTCAAGTAGAGTCCATGATTCACCAGTGAGCTGTTGCTAAGATATTACCTCGGCTGTGAGAATCAGAGAATGTCAACGGAGGAAAAAGTTACTTGGGATGATAATGATTTTGTTCCAATTATCTCAAGAGGTCCAAAGTCACAATGCGTTCACAAAGACAAAAATAGGGCAGGTGGACCTTTTTGTTTCCAGACTTGGAATTCCAAAAGACTACGTTTCATAAGGTTGTTATGTCACAAACAGTATGATGGAAAAAAACAAGTTACCTTGTCCTCAGGAACAAGCTGACAAAGGCCCTCACATCTCTCACTCTTGTCATATGACCGCACGTTTCCTGACAAGGCTCAAAACATGTTTGTCTTTCTATGCTGTGTTCTGGGGGCTTTATGTTCTGTATATGGCCAATTGAAGGTATGAAATACATGTACCACGTGTGCGTATTCTAACGCATGGGAAATGTATAGAATACCACTGACTTTATTTAAACTCTTATATAACATTCACATAGGTGACAATCATTGTGCGGTGGTTGTATGGAAAGCAAGGCAATAAAATGCTTATGGCATGTCTGGGGGGCATGTAGCCTACTGTTATCTGTTTGTAAAGAAGCAGACATATCCATTAATTTTGTCACGTGGGGGCCAACAGACAGGGTTAACATGAGGGGTCCTACGGCGACCATGAATCAAAGAATGGGTGCGTCCAAAATGGCCCCCGATTCCCTATATATAATGCATAACTTTTGACCAGGGCCCATAGTGCACTACTTTTGACCAGAGCCATATGTAGGGAATAGGGTGCCATTTGGGATGCAACCGATGTCTCAAACTGTCTGGTGATGCAGATCTATCATCTCACCCACTGCTTATTTCAGGTGGAACATGGTAGGCTATAATAATTATACATTATTCGAGTTTGTGGTCGTTTCCGAAATCTGGCTTGCCTACTAAACTGCATACTGTTTACTAATCATACTATTTTAGCACACTGTTTATCAGTGGAGTCTGGTGGGAGGAGCTATAGGACAGCTCATTGTAATGGCTGGAATTGAATAAATGGAACAGTCAAACATGTGGTTTCCATATGGTTGATGTGTTTGATACCGTTCCATTGATTCCATTCCAACCATTACAATGAGCCCGTCCTCCTATAGCTCCTCCCACCAGCCTCCACTGCTGTTAATTAAAAAGTATGCCCTCAGCCAAAAACATACTATTTTTGGTGCGTTCAAGACAACTGGGAATTCGGACACAAAATTAGCTCAGACTGGGAAAAAAATCGTGATGTCAGTGATCTTCAGGTCAGATAAGTCAGAGCTCTAGGATGATTCTCAAGTTTGAGTTGTAATTCCAAGTTGGATGACCATCCAAAAGATTTTTCCCAGTCGAAGCATGTTCTAAAACAAATGAACACAATATTATTTTAAAAAGGGGCAGTGCAGTCCAAAACTTGGATTTTACATATATATTTTTTCTGTTTGTTGCTGAAATTAGTATAACATACTGGCATTTGTACTTTATTTTAGAAAATTCACATAACACTTTCTATTTTCTCATACTGATAATGAGTCATGCGCGAATGCGTTGATTTTTGGAGGGCATCCCCATTTCTAATTGATCAAAACCGAAATTAGTATGTGGTGCAGTGGTCTAAGGCACTCACATCTGTGCCAGAGACCTCACTACAGACCCTGGTTCGATTCCAGGCTGTCACAACCGGCCGTGATTGGGAGTCCCATAGGGCGGCGCACAATTGGCCGGGTTAGGGTTTGGCTGTCATTGTAAATAAGAATTTGTTCTTAACGTACTTGTCTAGTTAAATACAACATTTTTGAAATGTCACATATTAAACCTTTTTGCATACTCAAACGGCCTACTATTTAGGATGCAAGTATGGGTATTCAGACACCCCTCTGAAAGTTCATGCACAGAGGAGCTGGTGGGTGTCTAGTGTGTAACTAACGACCCAGGGTTTTAAAAAGAAGGCCTCATTCCATTTTTCCAAAGATCCTCTCAAGAGACTCCGAAATATCTTTGTGCAGCTCTTCATGTTGCAGTGCGAGCTATGCAGTTGGCTAATTCAGTACCCTTTCATTGTGCTTGAGATATTTGTGAAAACTAATAGTAACCATTGTGCCCTTGGATGATAATAAAATTGAGGAGCATGGCACATTCTCACTAAAACATACCCCATTGTGTGTAAAATGTGAGAGTTTGCTAGGGACACACCTTAAATGTGAACATAAGCAACCATTTAAAAAAGGTGCACTGTGCAGAAATCACTGCCATTTCTTGGTTGCAAAAATTCTAATAGTTGGTCTAATTTCAGTTTAATGTGGCAAAACAAGTATTGTGTGGAGAATTATTGTACCATCTAAACCGATGTGAAATACTGTATATTTTCCATATTGCTGTGCGATATGGCCAAAATATCATATCCCGTTTTGAAATTATTATAAACAAAAATTTGAAATAAATAAGGATGTTATGGATGGTATTTTTTTGAATAATAAAAGATCAGAATTTGTTTTTTGAGTAGTGCGTGATGCTTGGGTGGCAACACATACAGTTGAAGTCGGAAGTTTACAGACACTTAGGTTGGAGTCATTAAAACAAATTTTTCAACCACTCCACACATTTCTTGTTAACAAGCTATAGTTTTGGCAAGTTGGTTAGGACATCTACTTTGTGCATGACAAGTAATTTTTCCAACAATTGTTTACAGACGGATTATGTCACTGTATCACAATTCCAATGGGTCAGAAGTTTACATACACTAAATTGACTGTGCCTTTAAACAGCTTGGAAAATTCCAGAAAATTATGTCGTGGCTTTAGAAGCTTCTGATAGGCTAATTGACGTCAATTGGAGGTGTACCTGTAGAAGTATTTCAAGGCCTACCTTGAAACTCAGTGCCTCTTTGCTTGATATCATGGGAAAAATAAAAAATTAATCGGCGAAGACCTCAGAAAAAGAAATTGTAGACCTCCACAAGTCTGGCTCATCCTTGGGAGCAATTTCCAAACACCTGAAGGTACCACGTTCATCTGTACAAACAATAGTACGCACGTATAAACACCATGGGACCACGCAGCTGTCATACCGCTCAGGAAGGAGACGTGTTCTGTCTCCTAGAGATGAACGTACTTTGGTGTGAAAAGTGCAAATCAATCCCAGAACAATAGCAAAGGACCTTGTGAAGATGCTGGAGGAAACAGGTACAAAGTATCTATATCCACAGTAAAACTAGTCCTATATCGACATAACCTGAAAGGCCGCTCAGCAAGGAAGAAGCCATTGCTCCAAAACCGCCATAAAAAAGCCAGCCTAAGGTTTGCAACTGCACATGGGGACGAAGATCGTACTTTTTGGAGAAATGTCCTCTGGTCTGATGAAACAAAAATAGAACTGTTTGACCATAATGACCATCGTTATGTTTGGAGGAAAAAGGGGGTTGCTTGCAAGCTGAAGAACACCATCCCAACCGTGAAGCACGGGGGTGGCAGCATCATGTTGTGGGGGTGCTTTGCTGCAGGAGGGACTGGTGCACTTCACAAAATAGATGGCATCATTAAGATGGAAAATTAAGTGGATATATTGAAGCAACATCTCAAGACAAGTCAGGAAGTTGAAGCTTGGTCGCAAATGGGTCTTCCAAATGGACAATGACCCCAAGCATACTTCCAAAGTTGTGGCAAAATGGCTTAAGGACAACAAAGTCAAGGTATTGGAGTGGCCATCACAAAGCCCTGACCTCAATCCTATAGAACATTTGTGGGTAGAACTGGAAAAGCGTGTGCGAGCAAGGAGGCCTACAAACCTGACTCAGTTACACCAGCTCTGTCAGGAGGAATGGGCCAAAATTCACCTAACTTATTGTGGGAAGCTTGTGGAAGGCTACCGGAAACGTTTGATCAATTTAAAAAGGCAATGCTACCAAATACTAATTGAGTGTATGTAAACTTCTGACCCACTGGGAATGTGATGAAAGAAATAAAAAGCTGAAATAAATCATTCTCTACTATTATTCTGACATTTCACATTCTTAAAATAAAGTGGTGATCCTAACTGACCTGAGATGGAATTTTTACTAAGATTAAATGTCAGGAATTGTGAAAAACTGAGTTAAATGTATTTGGCTAAGGTGTATGTAAACTTCCGACTTCAACTGTACATTCTAACTGATTTCAATGTGTCTTTCTCTATTCTGTTTGCTTTATACTGTTACAATTCTGCATATATTTAAGATAATTTCCATATAGGACTGCACGATATGGGCAAACAATCTAGGCCTTATTAACCAAATGTTGCAATTGCGATTTGACTAGCGATTTAGAGCAAAACACTTGGGTGAACTGTTGGAATCATGGAAATAGAATGATTATTCAAATTCTATAGTTCAAATATAAAAGATGGCACTGAATACAGTGTTTGACACGACAACAAAGGAAAATGCCAGGGAGGAATAATTGTGGCAGGGTAGGAACCAAAGTGTTGATAAGTGTTTCCTAGGGGACCCTATAATCTTTGGCTACATTGAATGTTCTCTTAGCTACTTCATGTAGCTAACATTCTTGTTTTGCGTATTCCTCTTTGATTTAGAATATATTGTTGCACAAACATGCTGATTTCAGTCGACACCATCACTGGTATTATCAGGCTGTATAGCTAATTAGGTTTGCTCTGACTCAGTACATTTATTAGCTAGATTAGCGTCTAACAAGATTTGGGCCCAACTAGCTAAAAAAAGACAAACTTTCTTTTTACAGATGTAAGAAACACAAACTGAGTGTAATTATAGAACGTTAGTGGACTTATATTGAGAAGCAAAGTGAAAACATTATCGTTGTCATCAGCATTGTTGCATTCACCATGCAGGCTGAACACAAGTGTCTTGTAGTCGAGGGAATGGGGCTAGATGGAAAGCGGCATGGAGAGAGAGAATGACTCAAGTAGCAAAGTAAACAATAAAATGGACGTTAAACACAGCATTTGACATTTAATAAACCAAACATTCAAATACTGTTATAGAAGGTAAAGTTAAAACCCAAACCGGTCAATGCATCAATACCGGATTACGGTATACCGCCCAGCCCTAGTTGAGCAGCTTGTTGATTGTGGCCTGTGGAATGTTGACTCACTCGTCTTCAATGGCTGTGCGAAGGTACTGGATATTGGTGGGAACTTGAACATGTCGATCCAGAGCATCCCAAACATGCTCAGTGGATGACATGTCTGGTGAGTATGCAGGCCTTGGAAGAACTGGGACATTTTCAGCTTCCAGGCCCCTTGCGACATGGGGCCGTGCATGATCATGCTGAAACATGAGGTGATGGCAGCGGATGAATGGCACAACAATGGGCCTCAGGATCTCCTCACGGTATCCCCGTGCATTCAAATTTCCATCGATAGAATGCAATTGTGTTCATAGCTTATGCCTGCCCATACCATAAACCCACCATGGGGCACTCTGTTCACAACATTGACATAAGCAAACCGCTTGCCCCTACACAACGCCGTCCACGCTGTCTGACATCTGTCTGGTACAGTTGAAACCGGGATTCATCCATGAAGAGCACATTTCTCCAGCGTACCAGTGGCCATCGAAGGTGAGCATTTGCCCACTGAAGTCGGTTACAACGCTGAACTGCAGTCAGGTCAAGATCCTGTTGAGGACGACGAGCACACAGATGAGCTTCCCTGAGACGGTTTCTGACAGTTTGTGCAGAAATTAGGTTGTGCAAATCCACAGTTTAATCAGCTGTCCGGTGGCTGGTCTCAGACGATCCTACAGGTGAAGAAGCCAGATGTGGAGGTCCTGGGCTGGCGTAGTTACAAATGTTCTGCGGTTGTGAACGTACTGTCAAGTTCTCTAAAGTGACGTTGGAGGCGGCTTATGGTAGAGAAATTAACATTCAGTTCTCTGGCAACAGCTCTGCTGAACATTCCTGCGGTTAGCATGCCAATTGCACGCTCCCTCAAAACTTGACACATCTGTGGCATTTTGTTGTGCACATTTAATAGTGGCCTTTTATTGTACCCAGCATAAGGTGCATCATGTGTAATGATCATGCTGTTTAAATCATCTTCTTGAAATGACACACCTGTCAGGTAGATGGATTATTTTGGCAAAGGAGAAATTCTCACTAACAAGGATGTAAACAAATTTGTGCACAAAAGTTGAGGCATTTCTTTGGATCTTTTATTTCAGCTCATGAAACCAACACTTCCATTTGCATTTATATTTTTATTCAGTATATACAAGGCCTTCGGAAAGTATTCAGACCCCTTGACTTTTCCCACATTGTTAGGTTACAGCCTTATTCAAAAATGTATTAAATAGTTTCCCCCCCTCAATCTACACACAATACCCCATAATGACAAAGCAAAAACAGGTTTTTATAAATGTTTCCTAAAAATAAAACTGAAATATCATATTTACATGTATTCAGACCCTTTACTCAGTACTTTGTTGAAGCACCTTTGGCTTCGATTACAGCCGAGTCTTCTTGGATATGACGCTACAAGCTTGGCACACCTGTATTTGGGGAGTTTCTCCTATTCTTCTCTGCAGATCCTCTCAAGCACTGTCAGAGTGACCATCGGGTTCTTGGTCACCTCATTATTCACAATTAATTCAGGATTATCCATAATCATGGTAGCATCCACATTCATGTTGAAATGTTTAGAAACATATATTCTTTTTTTACAATAAAAGTGACCACAAAGGGGTCATAGTAGATTGTGTAGAAATGTAGGAAATAGCTTTTGATGCCCAAAGAAATTCTGAGGGAGGACCCTCAGACACCCACCTGGTTCTGTCTCCTCCACTTCTAAAACCAAAGTTGTGCCCCAGGTTTTTAGTGTGTAGGATTAGATGGTAGGGTATTTGTTTTATTTTCAAGCAAAGTATACACCAGTCTAGGTGGCGGTAATGCAACATTTATTGGATGCCAACCTCCATTAAAACGAGTAGAAGAAGCAGCAGTAGTTAGTTGCTAGTTGGAAGCAAGGACAGAGGAGAGCATTTGTTTTAGTTAAATTTTTGTACTTTTAATCCTTGTTTTAGCCTAATTTTAACAGATTGTATTTTTCATTTTTGTTTGGAACTGGTTCTGTCTTTGATGTCTAATTGCAAAGATTAGTATGGGGAAAATCGTAAATTAAGAAATGCCTCTAAAAATACTTCGAGCAAATTAGGCCATTTCTAAATTCGATAATAATATGGAAATAGACCCTAATACTACAGTCGCAATTCCTGTTAAATCATTGAAATATTTGCACTACACGTGTAGGCCATACCTACAAAACCTTAGATTATGCAAAGACGCTGTAACTTTGTTTCCAATTGAATAACTTTAATTCATACATCATTCTATTTTATATCGGCGGAGGAAAGTACTCATTTATCCGTCAACTGACTGGCCGAAAGGCCTCCCCTTTAATAGTCTCTTCGCCCTAGCGGTGAACATTGTGCTCGATCTCCTTGGAGACTATGTAGTGGAGAGTGAACGAAATAGGACTTCAGAACGGGATCATGGCGGCGCCGTTTGGGCGCGACACCTTACCTGAGCAGTGGTCTTTCGGTGTCTGCGGAGATGGCAGGGTGTTTTTTGTTCAGTGAGTCGGCGAAATACAAATGTGGTCGTTCTTTTTGTATCTTTAATGAGAGTTCGCTTGTCTAGTGTTTCTTGCCTCTAACAGGTGTTTTTGTCTTTCTGGCAGCGATGAAACGAGCACCACTACTTGGCTCCATCCGCGAACGGGCGAACCTGTCAATTCCGGACATATGATACGGTCAGGTATGCATGTATTCGTCTCTAATGCATTTGACCAGCAGACTATTGGTGCTGTTTACATTGCAGAATAAAACGGGTTGATTTTTGTGCGTTGTTGATATAGCCCAATGAAGCAGAAAACTTTCACGGAAGGCGCCTACTCTCCAAGGTAACGCACCTTATTTCTACTCGCCCATTGCAGATTTACCTCGAGGATGGGAAGAGGGTTTCACGGACGATGGGGCCGGCTACTTCATAAAGTAAGTGAAAGCAATTGAAGTCGACTTTATTCTGTTGGGCGGTTGTCGTGATTCGCCGAGTGAGTGGCGAATTACCTGAGTGCAGTACTGCCGTTTAGGGTACCTACATATGGCTCCCTCTAGCCTACTAATTCGTCAACACAGGAGACTTCTTAACTCGAGTAGTGTGTGTGAATTTAAAGCTATAGGGCAGCGTTTCCAAACTCGGTCCAGTGGATCACAAGGGGTGCACGTTTTGTTTTTTTAACCTAGTATTACACAGCTGATTTTAAAATAACGAAATCATAATCAAGATTTGATTATTTGAATCAGCTGTGTAGTGCTAGGACAAAAACCAAAACGTGCACAAAACGCTGGTATGGGGCTATCCCCATGACCAGCTAATGACCCCACCAGGGACGGGATTGGTTGCCTAGCCTACTGTTGGATAACAGGCCTACTACGTTTTGTCTTTATTGGATTGCATGCCATGCCTCTGTGGTACTGCTGACAGAGGTGTGTTCATAGGATCAAAGTCTCCAGTTGCAGTCGTTTTACAACATCCCCATCTCTTGTTGACTTGGTTGTTCATTGAACCCAGTTGAGGCTATTGTTTGACTATTTCAAAAATTGGTTGTTCAATATCACACAAAGATGCAAACGTGTGTGTGTGTGTGTGTCAGAGAGAATCTGTTTCAGAATGTTTTCTGACACTTTCTGATCTTGAATCTTGATGTGAGGCTTGATTTGTGTACCTCCATGATATTCGTTTCAATCAGGTGTATTAGGCTACTGTCCATTATAGATCTACACACTATTTGAGATTTCACATTGATTTACCCCAGCAAGCTTGTCTTGTGCTGTCCGTAGCTAGGTTGCCATCCAATTGGCGACAGATTTTCATGTGATTATTCTCAAATCCGCATTAAAAACAGTATGTGCATTTCCCAACAGATGTTTCCAGTGAAATTGACTTGTTGCAGATTAAAGGCTGTGCATGTTGATGTAGTGCACATAAAAATTACATTTGAGGTTAAATTCCCATGTACCAAATAAGCCATTGTATACTAAGGCATATTATTTGCTAATGTCTGTGTACAATTGATTTATATTTTGACTGTGACTGCACTTCCTTTTCCAGTGTTGGTCTCCACTCTTATCCACCAGGCACCTGCAGCTCCTTACCATTATATAATGTTATGCTAGGATGCCAAATAGCCCTACTGTGACATAGTGTCTGCTGTGGGTGACATAATGTTATTATGCAACTCAGGGATACTGCAGTATCAATACTCTCAGGGGATCCTGTGGTGAAATGAATGATAGTGAGTGACTTCAGTATAGTTGTTCTTTTTGAGAGAGAGATTCCATCCTCGGAGGCCTGGACCTCACCTATAGCCCTCGTTTGACATCCATCAACCTGTTCTGTCAGTATTCGTCCTTGGGAGTTTGTGCTCTTTGTATCCCTTTTGTCTGGTTGTACGAGTGGGAACTTTGTGTAGAAATAACAAGCTGAAGTAATAACATCCTCACAATCCTATTCTAATGGGGAGGACTACTTCCAAAGGTTGTGTTAATAGAACATCTCTAGAGAAGTCTGCTCTGGCCAGCACTGCTACTGACTGACTGAGCATGTTCTCATATTTTTTACAATAGCAAAGAGCGCTCTCCAATATAATGTGTTCTTCATTGTCTTTGGATGCTCTCTGTTGTCTAAATGATGATCTTCTCCCCCTGTGGTCTGACTGTCCACTTGAAGTTAAGTTATGCCCTTAGAACAGTGCAGTCTGTTTTTATTGTATGTGTGTATGCCTTAACCCCCACATGTCTTGTATAATCCCATAACAAGACAATTCCTCCACCTTCAATTTACTATTGTCTATTTCTGGAATTCTCTTAAGAGACATGAATACCACAGACAACGTGGAAGAGTTCTGGTGAAATGCCCTCAGTATTTCTCTCTCAGGAGTAGTGTGGTCTTGCCTGATCCCAGATCTGTTTGTGCGGTTTTACCAACTCCTATGATCATTGCCACGCCATTTGGAGAGAAAATAAATAATCTGAGACCAGGCTAATTGTGGCCTGTGTAAGATTAATCATTTACAGACCAATAAGCCACAAACTTTCTCAATCTGATAGCATGTTGGTAGCTTGATTAAATGCCACCATAATCTCCCTCAGGGTGCCCACACCAGCTCTAAATGTGGGATTGGCATAGACCTTTGCCTATATATTCCAGGGTTGTGTTCATTAGGCACCAACCGGAAAGAAAAGGGATTGAAACAGTGATGGGCTACTTGGAGTTGCTCGTTTTAATTTTAAAACGGTTTCTGTTGCATGCCCAAATGAACACGGCCCAGAGTATAGCTACTGTACCTTCTCCAGGTACCTGGTCTGGCCTCTCCAGTTTGTCAAGCCAGCTCTGTTTGTCTGTCAACTCCCTGTTTGTAAGTCAACTACTTATACTGAATAAAAATATAAGTGTTGGTCCCATGTTTCATGAGTTGAAATAAAAGATCCCAGAAAAGTTTCACACGCACAAAATGCTTATTTCTCTCAAGTTTTGTGCACAAATTTGGTTACATCCCTATTAGTGAGCATTTCTCCTTTGCCAAGATAATCCCTCCACCTGACGTGTGGCATATCAAGAAGCTGATTCGACAGCATGATCATTACACAGGTACACCTTGTGCTGAGGACAATAAAAGTCCGCTCTACAATGTGCAGTTTTGTCACACAACACAATGTCACAGATGTCTAGAGGGAGCGTGCAATTGGCATGCTAACTACAGGAATGTCCATCAGAGCTGTTGCCAGATAATTATATGTTTATTTCTCTATTATAAGCCGCTTCCAACAGCTTTAGAGAATTTGGCAGTACATCCAACTGGCCTTACAACTGCAGACCATGTGTAACCACGCCAGCCCAGGACCTCCACATCCGGCTTCTTCACCTGCGGGATTGTCTGAGACAAGCCAGCCGGACGGCTGATGAAATGGAAGAGCATTTCTGTCTGTAATAAAGCCCCTTTGTGGGGAAAAACTAATTCTGATTGAGCCCCTGCCCAGTCATGTGAAATCCATAGATTAGGGCCTCATGAATTTATTTAAATTGACTGATTTCCTTCTATTAAATCTGATTTAGTAAAATCGTTGAAATATTTTTGTTCAGTATAAATGGCTTGAGGTGCCCTTTTAAGTGGAGCTGGCTACTGCAAGTGTACACACTTTTAGACCATCAAAACGCATCTCCCAAACCCACCCAAAGAAAACAGCATGTACCAACAAAACACATCCATCCCAAACCCCATTCTTTTACTTACTTATAGATCAACAGAACATGGACTGAGCACATAGTTCAGGATGAGCTCATTGCGGGGATGGGAAGGCCAGATTGGGTCTTATCTGTGTCTTTGGCTGTTTGCATTGGACCACATTCATGTCTTTGCTGTTTTTCCTCCAGACTTGTATTTGCCTGGGCTTGTGGCGAATAATCTCCTTTACGCTCCAGGGGAGGGCACACACACACACCCTTACACTTGTGTACATGACATCACACACACACCCCCTCCTCCCTTTGGACGTCAGTGAGGGGGTTACATGCGTGGGTAGCTCCTCCAGGAGTCCCCTGCGCCACTAGCGGGCGCTGGCTACCCTAACCCCGGCCAACAGCTCCGCACCCCCCGCAGCTACTTGCCCGAGCCTCCCCAGCTTCTCCTTCACCCAAATCCAGATCGCAGATGTTCTGAAAGAGCTGCAAAACCTGGACCTGTACAAATCAGCCGGGCTAGACAATGTGGACCCTCTTTCTAAAATGATCCGCCACCATTCTTGCAACCCCTATTACCAGTCTGTTCAACCTCTCTTTCGTATTGTCCGAGATCCCTAAAATTGGAAAGCTGCCGCGGTCTTCCCCCTCTTCAAAGGGGGTGACACTCTAGACCCAAACTGTTATAGACCTATATCCATCCTGCTCTGTCTTTCTAAAGTCTTTGAAAGCCAAGTTAACAAACAGATCACTGACCATTTCGAATCCCACCACACCTTCTCCGCTGTGCAATCCGGTTTCCGAGCTGGACATGACATCAAACATCTCCAATCCAAAATCAAATCTAGAATCGTCTTTCTATTTCGCAACAAAGCCTCCTTCACTCACGTCGCCAAACTTACCCTAGTAAAACTGACCATTCTACTGATCCTCGACTTTGGCGATGTCATCTACAAAATAGCTTCCAATACTCTACTCAGAAAATTGGATGTAGTCTATCACAGTGCCATCCATTTTGTTACCAAAGCACCCTATACCACCCACCACTGCAACATGTATGCTCTAGTCGGCTGGCCCTTGCTACATATTCGTCGCCAGACCCACTGGCACCAGTTCATCTATAAGGCGGAGACTTATCTCAGCTCACTGGTCACGATTACAACACCCACTCGTAGCACGCGCTCCAGGAGGTATATCTCACTGGTCATCCCCAAAGCCAACACCTCCTTTGGCCGCCTCTCCTTACAGTTCTCTGCTGCCAGTGACTGGAACGAATTGCAAAAATCGCTGAAGCTGGAGACTTACATTTCCCTCACTAACTTTAAACATCAGCTATCTGAGCAGCTAGCCGATCGCTGCAGCTGTACATAGTCCATCTGTAAATTGCCCACCCAATCTACCTACCTCATCCCCATATTGTTTTTATTTACTTTGCTGCTCTTTTGCATACCAGTATCACTACTTACACACCATCATCTGCTCATCATCATCTGCTTATCTATCACTCCAGTGTTAATCTGCTAAATTGTAATTACTTTGCTACTATGGCCTATTTATTGCCTTACCACCTCATGCCATTTACATATGTATATAGACTTTCTTTTTCCCCCCTATTGTGTTATTGACTGTACTGTTGTTTATTCCATGAGTATTTATTCCATGTCCTCTGTTGTTTCTGTCGCACTGCTTTACTTTATCTTAGGCAGGTCGCAGTTGTAAATGCGAACTTGTACTCAACTAGCTTACCTGGTTAAATAAAGGTGAAATAAAAAATAAATAAAAAAGATCAAATTTTGGGCGAAGAGCCTTGGTCAGGGAGGTGACCAATAATCCGATGGTCACTCTGACAGAGCTCTAGAATTCCTCTGTGGAGATGGGAGAACCTTCCAGAAGGACAACCATCTCTGCAGCACTCTACCAATCAGGCCTTGGTAGAGTGGCCAGACAAAAGCCACTCTTCAGTAAAAGGCACATGACCGCCCGCTTGGAGTTTGCCAAAAGGCACCTAAAGGACTCTGACTATGAGAACCAAGATTCTCTGATGTGATGAAACCAAGATTGAACTCTGTGGCCTGAATGCCAAGCGTTACATCGGGATGAAACCTGGCACCATCCCTACGGTGAAGCATGGTGGTGGCAGCATCATGCTGTGGGGTTGTTTTTCAGTGGCAGGGACTGGGAGACTAGTCCTGATCAAGGGAAAGATGAACAGAGCAAAGTATAGAGAGATCCTTGATGAAAACCTGCTGCAGAGCACTCAGGACCTCAGACTGGGGCGAAGGTTCACCTTCCAACAGGACAACGACCCTAAGCACACAGCGAAGACAATGCAGGAGTGGATTCGGGACAAGCCTCTGAATGTCCTTGGGTGTTCCAGCCAGAGCCATGACTTGAACCTTTATCGAACATCTCTGGAGAGACCTGAAACTAGCTATGCAGCGATGATCCCCATCCAACCTGACAGAGCTTGAGAGGATCTGCAAAGAAGTATGGGAGAAACTCCCCAAATACTCAGATTCAGATCAACTTTATTATCCCACCAGGGGGAAATTCAGGTGTGCCAAGCTTGTAGCGTCATAACCAAGAAGACTCGAGGCTGTAATCGCTGCCAAAGGTGCTTCAAAAAAGCAAGCACTTAGTAAAGGGTCTGATATATCAGCTTTTTATTATTTATTAACTTGCATGACTTTCTAAAAAACCTGTTTTTGCTTTTTCATTATGGGGTATTGTTTGTAGATTCTTTTTTTTTTTTAGAATAAGGCTGTAAGGTAACAATGCGGAAAAAGTCAAGGGGTCTGAATACTTTCCGAATGCACTGTGACTACGGCTGTGCCGAGAGGAGGAAGAGGGACGGTTGGTATAGAGGGACTGGAGTGCTGCAGATGGCACAGCCAGGAGTGAGTGGTGGATGTCAGGGCCAATCAGGAGTGACTGACGGCTGTCAGGGCCAATCTCTAATGTAGGATGACACTTCTAGCCCCCTCCTCCTAACCTCCTCATTTGGCTTGTTAGCAGCTCTGAAGGGACAATGGTACATGGGAGCAGATCTGAAGGGACAATGGTACATGGGAGCAGATCTGAAGGGACAATGGTACATGGGAGCAGATCTGAAGGGACAATGGTACATGGGAGCAGATCTGAAGGGACTGGGTACATGGGAGCAGATCTGAAGGGACAATGGTACATGGGAGCAGATCTGAAGGGACTGGGTACATGGGAGCATATTTGAAGGGACTGGGTACATGGGAGCAGATTTGAAGGGACTGGGTCCCTAGCCCAAGGTTCACCTGTATAATGATCATGCTGTTTAATCAGCTTCTTGAAATGCCACAACAGTCAGGTGGATAGATTATCTTGGCAAAGGAGAAATGCTCAAAAACAGGGATGTAAACAAATTTGTGCTCAAAATTTAGAGAGAAATACGATTTTTGTGCGTATGGAACATTTCTGGGATCTGTTATTTCAGCTCATGAAACATGGGAGCAACACTTCACATGTTGCGTTTATATTTTTGTTCTGTGTATGTTTGCCTATATTAGTTCAATAACTAAGAATGGTGTAACTTTTTTAAATTATAAATATTTATTGCTAATGTTGTGTGGCTTCACATTACAAGCAGCATACGAGAGACTGATGCTCTCCTGATCTAACCCACTTGACCCAGAGGCCTCGTTAGCAAATCCCACCTGCAGCACTGCTCAGCTTCTACTGTTCAGAAACAACTTCAGGGTCGTGTGTGTTAGGTCATACTGTACCAAAATGCTTTGCAACGAAAAATAAGATGAGCGTTTTATTTGACCAGTTCAGATAAAACCATCCGTTTCGCACCACTTTCTTCAGTTTCATGCCTATTGAACATGACCCTGGTCTCAATGTCTCAAGGAAGGTTATATGATTTTTTGTGTGCAGGCAAGATACTTATAACTTTTTTGCTTCAGAACTTTGTACAACTGTTCCTATCCTACTATAACTACAACCTTTTGCATAACAAATATCGGTAACAGCAGCAAGTATTCAAAAATCTGCATTAAATAGTTTGCCTATTTTCGCACCAGAGTTATTTCCATCAAACAGACTTTTTGCGAATAAAAGGCTGTGAGTGATGACGTAACGCACACAAACATTTATTTTACCGTTAAATTCCCATGTACCGAAAAATACAAGTTCCATCGCATTTTCAACTCTACTGATGGTTTTGTCACAAACTGTTGCATTATATACCAAATGGGCCCACTCTGGTCTTGGCACATGCACTCTAGCCAACAGCTGGCAGATACAGTGATGGTAGGCTACCTACATGATGAGATTATTATGGATAAGAACAATATTATTTGTATTTGTCAAACGGCAGCCAAGCATCAATCATAATGTCACCAGAATAAGACCCTCAATATTTATTGGAAAGGAGCATCAAGCTCATCACTTTGAAGTTCATCAATTTATTTCATCTGTAGCCTAATAAACCACACAACATATCATCGGGTGACTACAAGGTTACTATATCTACATTTGCGCATAATTTTACAGACACAAAAAGATCACAACGTCAAACTAACAAATTGTCTGTAAGCATCTATAAAATTGTATCGCATTTAGTGTTTCCATCAGCCTGGTCGTGACTTTTTTTCATTCGTCAGGTAATTCATCCGCATGAAATGGTTGGCTGGAAATGTGGGTACTGTCTAGTTTTTGTATTGGTAGTTCTCAAAGATTATTTTATGAATATACAGCTCCATTATCTTTTCTACAGCAGAGGCTGTAACACATACCCAATTGTTGCTTTTGGGCTAGAGGCCATGTGTCCCTACTGTAGTAATACATATAGTATGTGTGCTTGCCAGTGGAAGCGCAATGGTAATAATATCATGGCCATGTCACAGATGGGCTTAGCCTAAAGCTGCTTACAAGGAACAAAAACACAGTCAGTAATATGGCTCTTGCAGGTATTAATCCACAATGTTTGTGATAGTGGGCATCATGCTCTACACAACTGGGTCATCTTTGTAAAACAGAATCTGTTCGTAATGGACTTAAATGACATTAAATCAGATCACACAACGTTAATGAAAGCTCAGCAGGGTATTTTTCAGTCAGTTACTGCCTGTCTTTATTCCAAAGAAACAACCCTAGAGGCTGGTGGGAGGAGCGATAGGAGGACGGGCTCATTGTAATGGCTGGAATGGAATCAATGGAACAGTATCAAACATATGGAAACCACGTTTAACTCCATTCCAAAGATTCCTTGCCAGCCATTACACAGAGCCCATCCTCCTATAGCTCCTCCTATCAGGCTCCACGGCTTGAAACAACCCTAGCTTGAAAAACATCACACTTGGATGGCTGCCGTTGACAGTTAAAGTCTACATGAAACATTGTTATTTGCAGTATTGTCTTCGCGTAAGTAGTTGTTGTATATCTTGGACTTCCTCTTTTAAATGACTCCTTCTAAAGACAAAGCTTCCTTTTTTATGGCACTCTGGCCTTGACTAGGGAGAAAGCCACAGTGCATTAGTATGACACCTGACTGCCCCCGTTGAGTTTGACCTTCTGTATCGGTGCTGTGGCTTTTTACAACTAGGACAGGTCAACTACTGTAGAAGCCTTGTGATATAAAACAGGCTAAAACCATGTGGTAACACTTCATTTAGATTTGACGCTGTTGTGATGACAGGCGTAGCCTAATTTGAGTGTGATTGATTGTCCTGTTTTATTTCAGTGTCATATACCTTTTTTTTTAGGTGCCCAGCCCATATGGGCTTACAATGTAGGCCTGTCACATGTTATATCATTATTATGGTGTATATGTGGGTCTTATGATGGAGGGTTCAACTCCAGTAAGTGCTGACTAAGATGAATTTAGTAGGCCTGTGGAAAGTCATAGAGTATAGGGTCAGCTTGCTCTTGCTTTCTTTGTCACGACAAGGATACAAAGGAGTCTCGGAGACCATAGGCGGCGTCCCAAATGGCACCCTATTCCCTATGTAGTGCATTACATTGGACCAAGGCCCATAGGGCTCTGGTCAACAGTAGTGCACTCTATAGGGATAGGTGCCATTTGGGATGAATAATACCATGGCTATTTCAAAGAGCAACAGTTTTCTGGCAGCTCAAAACAGCCCAACAGAGTTTGTGTTTGCTCGCGGCACCATTATTTGTTCTTTGGAAATGTACATGCAAGGATAATCTCCATGCACGGTTGTGGAATGTTGAATTGTTTAAGTGGATCTTTTGATAACGATCAACTTTTCGCTGCAACCTATGCACCAGCCATTTTGTATATTATCTGTGGTATACCATCTATCTGCCTGTCTGTTAGCTCGGAGAGAGGAAGTTCATCTCTGCTGGTGTGAGAATGATTAACCCATAGAGGAGTTACAGGTAAATCATTCCCCCCTCTCCCCACACTAACAGCTCTACGTTGCTCTATAAATGAAACATGACCGTGGAGCCTGTAAAAGACTCTCATTGTTCAGTGTGATGTGCTGTATTTTTGGAAGGAGTGATTTTGTATTCAGTTGCTGTCTGCAGTGCATTCAGCAAAAAGAATCGGCACGCACCACAGGACTGTCTGAATTGGAACAGACTAGAGCCAACTTGAATATTTGATGTTCTGTTCAGAAGGAGAGAACGCATAAAGGGAGGGAGGAAGGGGTTGGATGTCCTTGGATGTCTCTGAATCAGAGCTTCCCAGTTGGCTAGTTCTGTTGATGCTGCTTGCTCTCTCCCCAAAATACTGTCTCACACACATTCCTATACAGTCATACACATGCGTGCACACCGCTCTCTCCTTCCTCCATCCTGTCTTTCTCTCTCCCTCCATTTTTCTGTCAGTAAATAACGGATGCAGGGAGTTTCTGCTGGGGTTTAGCCAGGTATTTCCAGAGTCAGGAGGAGAGGAGAGAGGGACAGCTGAGCTAACAGCAACCCTGTGGAGAGGAGTCTTGGTCATACCCTCTACACCGCCTCTGCTCTCTGACAAATAAAAATACTTCAGGGTTGATCTTTATATTAGAGGGTATTAGTAGAGGGACAATAACCAGTGGAGTATCTGTTTCTAATATTCAAGTCATTACAAAGGTTCTGCTCCAAATGGTACCCTATTCCCTTTGTAGTGCACTACTTTAAACCAGGGTTCTGCTCAAAAGTAGTGCACTCCATAGGGAATAGGGTGCCATTTGGGACAGAAGTGAGTATTTGCGGAGATGATTCATTCAGTCCAGTGCATTTAGCTAGAACACGACATGAGTGCTGTCCATTCCATAACCTATCTTGAACCAGAAAAGTTTTGGGATCGTTACTAGTATTCTACCAGAGGTTGAGACATTGATGGAGCATCACTGGTCCCATATTGTCTTGGGAGAGAATCGAGAGGATATTTGAAAAGTGAAGGAGAGGAGACATTGTGGAGGATCGTAGATGAGAGGATAGGTGAGTTGCATGAGGACCTGGGGAGATCGTGAGAAAAGAGGAGAGGATAGATGAAAAGAGAGGGGAGGGGGGGGAATGACTCACTGTTTGTGCTGCCCAACTCACCGGATTTGCACTCTAGTGCTGAGCTCAGGGAGTTATTCAGCTGCTGGCTAATTATTGATCAACTGTTTGTGTGTGTGTTGGGTCAGTGCTGTGGCCGACCCTAAAGGCATGTGGAGCATGTAAAGCCAAATAACGCTACTGTCATTCAAAAGAGTGTTGTGTGTTTCAAGTGGACTACCATACTATGTACTGAAATATTTACAGAAAGCCTTACTGCCTCGCAGTTAGTTTGTTCAATGTATTTGAAGCTGTGATTCCATTCATACCAATGAGCCCATTGAAACATGCTCCTCATGTTGTCATAGAAGCCTATTCTTCTAATGTCCCAATAGTTGTATGATGGGTTATATCCCTAAAGGGACCCTATGCACTATACAGGGAACGGGGCCAAAACTTGACTCCAGTATGTCATGGATAATGATAAGTCTATATCCTAGCATTCACTAATATTAACACTTGTTGATCTGCTGAAGGGATTTTCTCTCGTTTCAGATGAAGAGAGCTGGACTGTCATTTTGTGTAAGTTCGTTATGTTTGAATCAGTGCGTAGGCATGGGTCAAGGTTTCTACACACACACACAACCACACACCACACACACACACACACACTACAGTGACCGTGAATTCTAGAATGGTCGACAGTTCTTTCCTATATGAGCATTAACGTGTGTGTGTTCAAGCTGTTTGTCTCAGTATATCTCAGTGTGCGTAAGTGACACTTATGTGTGTGTTTGTACTGCTCTGTATATACAGTGGGGCAAAAAAGTATTTATTCAGCCACCAATTGTGCAAGCTCTCCCACTTAAAAAGATGAGGCCTGTAAATTTTCATCATAGGTGCACTTCAACTATGACAGACAAAATGAGAAGAAAAAATCCAGAAAATCACATTGTAGGATTTTTAATGAATTTATTTGCAAATTATGGTGGAAAATAAGTATTTGGTCACCTACAAACAAGCAAGATTTCTGGCTCTCACAGACCTGTAACATCTTCTTTAAGAGGCTCCTCTGTCCTCCACTCGTTACCTTTATTAATGGCACCTGTTTGAACTTGTTATCAGTATAAAATACACCTGTCCACAACCTCAAACAGTCACACTCCAAACTCCACTATGGCCAAGACCAAAGAGCTGTCAAAGGACACCAGAAACAAAATTGTAGACCTGCACCAGGCTGGGAAGACTGAATCAGCAATAGGTAAGCAGCTTGGTTTGAAGAAATCAACTGTGGGAGCAATTATTAGGAAATGGAAGACATACAAGACCACTGATAATCTCCCTCGATCTGGGGCTCGACGCAAGATCTCACCCCGTGGGGTCAAAATGATCACAAGAACGGTGAGCAAAAATCCCAGAACCACACGGGGGGACCTAGTGAATGACCTGCAGAGAGCTGGGACCAAAGTAACAAAGCCTACTATCAGTAACACACTACGCCGCCAAGACTGTTTTTAGTACTGTACCTTGTATCTTGTCAGCATTGTAGGCTTCATGTTAGGATGGGAATATTTTAATCTGTGTCCCAAATGGCACCCCTATTCCCTATATAGTGCACTACTTTTGACCCGGACCCATAGGGCTCTGGTCAAATGTAATGCACTATGTAGGGAGTAAGGGTGCCTTTTGGGAGTCACATTAGAATGACTGTGTTATTCCAGTTCTCTGACTGACTGACAATGTCTTAGGTGGGCAGAGAGAAAAGACTAAAAGGCTCAAATGTCAATGTAACGTTAAAACCACTTTCTTTATTCCTGTCCACATTGAGTTGGAGAATGGCATCTAAAGATAAGCCTTCCTTGTGCATTTTGCATGAGTGTGTGTGTAAGCGTGAGTGTGTGTGTAAGCGTGAGTGTGTGTATGTATTAAGGCCTTTCAGAGCTCGATAGGGGAATACAGAAATTGTGTGTGTGTGTCTGTAAGCAAGCGTGTATGTGTGTTTTTGTATATGTATGTGACTCATACTAAACAAAACCCAGATGTCAGAGTAGAATTAGCTTTATTTCTCCAGTTCACCCTCCTGTCTGTGCTTGTCACGCTGCACATCAGATCGCCATGGTTACACCTGTCTCATGATCTTAGTGTGGGATCTTTGCACGTTGTTTCCATGCTGGGCACTTTTGATGTTTGCCATGTTGGGGGCATGGTCAGTTATGAGGCCCTGCATAGTCACTGATCCCACCACTGTGTGTGTTGTCAAAACGTTTTACCATTCTGAAAATGATCAAAAATAAATAATTATTATCATATTTTCGGGAGTGTCGGTAACGATTTAGCAGCGACGGCCCACTGCTATAATTTTCAGAATGGTAAAACGTTTTCAGTGTAAACTTAAACAACTAAAACCATATATAAAATATGTAGAAAAGATAATGGAACTATACATTTTTTAATAAGATCATATTTGAGAACTAACAATCTAGACCAGGGGTAGGCAACCCTGTTCCTGGAGAGCTGCAGGGTATGTAGTGCACTATAAAATCTGCAATACGGAAAATGCAGACAGAATCACAGAATCCAGACAAAACAGAATTCAACAATATTCAAAAGTGTATTGAACTTATTAGTAGGGAATCAACTAAAATGTATTAAATAAATACATTAAGAAATTTCTTAACTGACATTTTTTCTTTAACTATAGACTTATGGGCTCCCGAGTGGCAAAGCGGTCTAAGGCACTGCATCTCATTCCTTGAGGCGTCACAACAGACACCCTAGTTCGAATCCAGGCTGTATCACAACCGGCCGTGATTGGGAGTCTCATAGGACGTCGCACAATTGGCCCAGCGTCGTCCGGGTTTGGCCGGTGTAAGCTGTCATTGTAAATAAGAATTTGTTCTAAACTGACTTGCCTAGTTAAATAAAAAAATGTAAATGAAGAAAGTTAAGCAAAGTTGCTATTCCTCAATAAAGTTATTGGAAATGTTAATTTTTCCCCCTTATGTTTCTTCCTAAGAAAAAAGTTAAGAAGAAATGGGATTCTTAAAAATATTTTAGGATTTCATCTTGGAAATGTGCTTAACTTTAAGACAGCTAAACTCTTGTCTTGTGATGAATGGATACTTTTGTAACCACGAATGTTTTCTTGCGCCACACAGTTGGCTACCGGACATTTAAATACAGCAACAAAACTGTCTAGCTAGTAACTAACAATATATTACAATATTCTATAAGTGTTAAATAGCTAGCATTAGCTCGTCAATTTGCAAAGAAGAACTCGATTAACGTCTTCAAGTCCCTGCTTCTCTCAGCTCCCGTCTTCTTAGCAGCCGACTTGATGTCGAACCACTTTTTTTTTTTTTTTTTTTACGGCGTCACTGTCCCTTGCCATACGCCCCGACAGCAGAGACAGACTCGGCCACTCTCGCCCATCTTTTCTTTTTGGTCTCTGCAGTGACCCCGCAGTTATCGAGTCTCCCCAACAGCAACCTTTTTCCTGGGTGCTATTTCCTTCACCATCACTTCAAGGTCTTCTTTGCTGAAGTTTATATTGCACGTTCCTTGGTTATCCATTTTTGTTTTTGATATAGCTAGTCTGATGGCTATAACGTGTGAAAAATAAAGTTTGTTTTTGTGTATAAAGGGTTCGCGAGCCAACTAAAAAAAAAAATATTCGAGACATAAAGCAGATAAATGTAATAAAATATCAACACTTTGTTATAGTGGACCAAATCCTATCATCCCTGTCACATAGGCTTATTTATTTGTTTCAAGCACGTCACTAATGTAAATGACACAGAAGTTATTTATTAAGTTCCTAAGAATTAAGTTCCTTGTTTGAGGAGAGTGCACAACAACAAAACTTTTATCACGGCAACTGGTTTGATACATTCAGTAATCTTGCTCTGATTTGTTATCCTGAGGGTCCCAGAGATTAAATATAGCATAGTTTTGTTAGTCAATTTTTATATTCAAATGTAGGGACCCCTGCTGTCTCTGGCTCCACACCCACCCCGCACAGGCCATCTAGATGTTCAAAAGTTAGTGATCCATCATGTATGACATTCCTGGGAGTGTGTAAACTTAAATTTTGTATTACCATATTATTTTTGTATGTTCTCATATAGTTATGTACTTAAATGTTTCAATTGACCAATTCGGCACATTTGGGCAGACTTGATACAAAATATTGTCCAGTATTGTAATGCTTCACTGGATCAATCTGAAACTTTGCACACACTGCTTCCATCTAGTGGCCAAAATCTAAATTGTGCCTAAACTGCAATATTATATGATGGCCTTTCTTATTTTTTGATGGGGAAAAAAGTAAATAATAGAAAACAAAAGTTTTTTTGTTTGTATTATCTTACCAGATCTAATGTGTCATATTCTCCAACATTAATTTCAAACTACCAAGTGTTTCCTTTCAAATGGTATCAATAATATGCATATCCTTGCTTCAGGTCCTGAGCTGCAGGCAGTTAGATTTGGGTATGTCATTTTAGGCGAAATTTTTTAAAACTTCTTACGTTTTTTCAGAAGTAGTGATTTGTGAATCTGGCCCCTGGTCTTCCAGTTCAGTTAAAGCATAAGTTTGCCACTGGTGCGCATGTGTGTGTGCCTCTGATAAAGATAAGGTAATGAATAATAGACTATTGCCGTGTGTGTGTCCAGCTGTACCAGAGGTAAGACTGGGATTGAAACCCTTTAAATACCCTCAGCCGGTGCTGTCTCTTAGATTTCTTATCTGTTAGTAGATTGTAGCCTATATCGCAACTCATATCCACAGATAGTCCATCAATATTTTAATAGCCAGCAGAGCTGCTATTTGTAGTGTGAATTGAAATGTGCTTTCACATTATTTGCGTGTTTTTATGTGTGTAGAACTTGGGGGTCATGATAAGATAAACCTATGCACTCTGTTACAATAGCATATACTGTGTAGTGCAGGGGTATTCAACCCGGGGGTCCTCAAATATATATATAAAAAATGTTTGCTCGCAACAACAGAATTGTTACGAATCCCTTTGGCCCGGCCGTCTAGGGGGGATGGTAACGAGACCCGTAACATAACACATGCAAAGTATACTAGTGAAAAAGTAACAGTGAGAACGAAAAACCACAGACAACTAAATTACCGTCAAACACTCGGTAAAGGGGGGTGGGAAAAGGGGCTGAGCTGGACCCAAGGAAAGAAACAAATATCCAAAAACACCCCTAAGCTAGTCTAGCCTACTTCAATACAACTAACTAACCAAAAATACAGCAGGTGGTCCGCCCAGTTCTAACTAGTGTATTTAGACAAAGTTTACCTACGGGTAGTGTATGCCCATGGGCAACTTGTCTTGGTACCCCCTTTCCCACCATCAAACACCATAACAAAACAATACTCACAGGATAACAGACAAAGTGAAATGTAGTTGCAAAAACAAAAGAGATCTCTGCATACAAAGAGAGAAACAGAGAGATGGAGAGATTGAGCTCCAGAGAAAACAACTGAATGGGTTTTTAAACCAAGGGAAAGGGGATGTGATTGGGTAATGGAAACAGGAGGAGGTGTGTCTTCTGATTGGTGACTGGTGATTGCCACCTGTGAGGAGAGAAAAGAAATACACACACAGGATACACACACACACACACACAGGATACCTGTATCCGTAACAAGAATAAACTGATTTTGAATTACATACCTACAGTAGAAAATAGGAGAATATCTTTTTTCAAATGATTTCTCCACTACTAAAATTTAGAAAACTACACTCATTGCAGACAATTGCACTCACTGGAGAATCTGACAGGCTTTGAAAAAGGAAATAGGCTACCATGAGGCGAGTACCGCTAGCTGCTGGTGAGCTTTCTGGAATTGGACATACATTATTGCCAACACACGGCTAACCTTTGTTTAACCAGCTAAACAGCTGTTCTTAGTGAAAATGTGTTTGGAGTTACCTTTCTAGCTAATAGGCTATGTTAAAGTTTACACTTCCTCTTTCAGTTATAATGTGGGGAGGTTGAAATAATGATCTACCAAATCTATTCATTTTAAAATGTTGATTACTTCCCCTTGCCATTTATCATTCACCTGATAAGACAAGATGTGACAATCTTTAAAAAAATGTATGATGGGGGTCCCTGGGTCGCCCGTTTGCCTGGGAGGGGGTCCCTGGGCAAGAAAAGGTTGTAGACCCCTGGTGTAGTAGTCTATATAGTGCTGAGAGTGGAGGTTGTAGACCCCTGGTGTAGTAGTCTATAGAGTGCTGAGAGTGGAGGTTGTAGACCCCTGGTGTAGTAGTCTATAGAGTGCTGAGAGTGGAGGTTGTAGACCCCTGGTGTAGTAGTCTATAGAGTGCTGAGAGTGGAGGTTGTAGACCCCTGGTGTAGTAGTCTATAGAGTGCTGAGAGTGGAGGTTGTAGACCCCTAGTGTAGTAGTCTATAGAGTGCTGAGAGTGGAGGTTGTAGACCCCTGGTGTAGTAGTCTATAGAGTGCTGAGAGTGGAGGTTGTAGACCCATGGTGTAGTAGTCTATATAGTGCTGAGAGTGGAGGTTGTAGACCCCTGGTGTAGTAGTCTATAGAGTGCTGAGAGTGGAGGTTGTAGACCCCTGGTGTAGTAGTCTATAGAGTGCTGAGAGTGGAGGTTGTAGACCCCTGGTGTAGTAGTCTATAGAGTGCTGAGAGTGGAGGTTGTAGACCCCTGGTGTAGTAGTCTATAGAGTGCTGAGAGTAGAGGTTGTAGACCCCTGGTGTAGTAGTCTATAGAGTGCTGAGAGTGGAGGTTGTAGACCCCTGGTGTAGTAGTCTATAGAGTGCTGAGAGTGGAGGTTGTAGACCCCTGGTGTAGTAGTCTATAGAGTGCTGAGAGTAGAGGTTGTAGACCCCTGGTGTAGTAGTCTATAGAGTGCTGAGAGTGGAGGTTCTAGACCCCTGGTGTAGTATTCTATAGAGTGCTGAGAGTGGAGGTTGTAGACCCCTGGTGTAGTAGTCTATAGAGTGCTGAGAGTGGAGGTTGTAGACCCCTGGTGTAGTAGTCTATAGAGTGCTGAGAGTGGAGGTTGTAGACCCCTGGTGTAGTAGTCTATAGAGTGCTGAGAGTGGAGGTTGTAGACCCCTGGTGTAGTAGTCTATAGAGTGCTGAGAGTGGAGGTTGTAGACCCCTGGTGTAGTAGTCTATAGAGTGCTGAGAGTAGAGGTTGTAGACCCCTGGTGTAGTAGTCTATAGAGTGCTGAGAGTGGAGGTTGTAGACCCCTGGTGTAGTAGTCTATAGAGTGCTGAGAGTGGAGGTTGTAGACCCCTGGTGTAGTAGTCTATAGAGTGCTGAGAGTAGAGGTTGTAGACCCCTGGTGTAGTAGTCTATAGAGTGCTGAGAGTGGAGGTTGTAGACCCCTGGTGTAGTAGTCTATAGAGTGCTGAGAGTGGAGGTTGTAGACCCCTGGTGTAGTAGTCTATAGAGTGCTGAGAGTGGAGGTTGTAGACCCCTGGTGTAGTAGTCTATAGAGTGCTGAGAGTGGAGGTTGTAGACCCCTAGTGTAGTAGTCTATAGAGTGCTGAGAGTAGAGGTTGTAGACCCCTGGTGTAGTAGTCTATAGAGTGCTGAGAGTGGAGGTTGTAGACCCCTGGTGTAGTAGTCTATAGAGTGCTGAGAGTGGAGGTTGTAGACCCCTGGTGTAGTAGTCTATAGAGTGCTGAGAGTAGAGGTTGTAGACCCCTGGTGTAGTAGTCTATAGAGTGCTGAGAGTGGAGGTTGTAGACCCCTGGTGTAGTAGTCTATAGAGTGCTGAGAGTGGAGGTTGTAGACCCCTGGTGTAGTAGTCTATAGAGTGCTGAGAGTAGAGGTTGTAGACCCCTGGTGTAGTAGTCTATAGAGTGCTGAGAGTGGAGGTTGTAGACCCCTGGTGTAGTAGTCTATAGAGTGCTGAGAGTGGAGGTTGTAGACCCCTGGTGTAGTAGTCTATAGAGTGCTGAGAGTAGAGGTTGTAGACCCCTGGTGTAGTAGTCTATAGAGTGCTGAGAGTGGAGGTTGTAGACCCCTGGTGTAGTAGTCTATAGAGTGCTGAGAGTGGAGGTTGTAGACCCCTGGTGTAGTAGTCTATAGAGTGCTGAGAGTGGAGGTTGTAGACCCCTGGTGTAGTAGTCTATAGAGTGCTGAGAGTGGAGGTTGTAGACCCCTGGTGTAGTAGTCTATATAGTGCTGAGAGTGGAGGTTGTAGACCCCTGGTGTAGTAGTCTATAGAGTGCTGAGAGTGGAGGTTGTAGACCCCTGGTGTAGTAGTCTATAGAGTGCTGAGAGTGGAGGTTGTAGACCCCTGGTGTAGTAATCTATAGAGTGCTGAGAGTGGAGGTTGTAGTCCCCTGGTGTAGTAGTCTATAGAGTGCTGAGAGTGGAGGTTGTAGACCCCTGGTGTAGTAGTCTATATAGTGCTGAGAGTGGAGGTTGTAGACCCCTGGTGTAGTAGTCTATATAGTGCTGAGAGTGGAGGTTGTAGACCCCTGGTGTAGTAGTCTATAGAGTGCTGAGAGTGGAGGTTGTAGACCCCTGGTGTAGTAGTCTATAGAGTGCTGAGAGTGGAGGTTGTAGACCCCTGGTGTAGTAGTCTATAGAGTGCTGAGAGTGGAGGTTGTAGACCCCTGGTGTAGTATTCTATAGAGTGCTGAGAATGGAGGCCTAACTGGAAACCAGGGTTACCAGAATATACATTCTTTATCTGTGGTGCTGTTGCTCTAACATCATACCAGGGCTGTGTTTATTTCTGCTGGGAAGTTAGTGTTCTGATCAGTAACACTTGTTTATATACTGAACAAAAATTTCAAAGCAACATGTAAAGTGTTGGTCCCATGTTTCATGAGCTGAAATAACAGATCCCATGAATTTTCCATAAGCACAAAAAGCTTATCTCTCAAATTTGTTTATATCCCTGTTAGTGAGCATTTCCCCTTTGCCAAGATAATCTATCCACCTGACGGTTGGCTAAATATAAGCGAAGATAAAAAAAATTGTAGAGTGGATTTATGAAAATATGTTGACAAACGTTACCTTATCCTAGTGAGATTTACACGGGTATCAAAACGCCGAGGCGGTTTAAGCCTGCACGAAACACAGACCTTATTTGAAGTAGATCAAGACATTCTCTATGGAAGACATGAACGGTAAAATAACGAAGGAACCCCTTTCAAATTCAGCCGCAAGTTATTACAGGAATTATAACGCGTCGACTATTTCTCTCTAAACCATATACCTTTGGCTAATCTGGAAACTATCACCTCGAAAACAAAACGTTTATTCCGTTCCGTATTTTATCTAACGGGTGGCATCCATGAGTCTAAATATTCCTGTTACATTGCACAACCTTCAATGTTATGTCATAATTAGTTCGCAAAGAGCCAGACTGTTGCATATACCCTGACTCTGCGTGCAATGAACGCAAGAGAAATGACACAATTTCACCTGGTTAATATTGCCTGCTAACCTGGATGTTTTTTTAGCTAAATATGCAGGTTTAAAAATATATACTTGTGTATTGATTTTAAGAAAGGCATTGATGTTTATGGTTAAGTACACATTGGAGCGATGACAGTCATTGATTGATTGTTTTTTATAAGATAAGTTTAATGCTAGCTAGCAACTTACCTTAGCTTACTGCATTTGTGTAACAGGCAGGCTCCTCGTGGAGTGCAATGTAATCAGGTGTTAGAGCATTGGACTAGTTAACTGCAAGGTTGCAAGATTTTATCCCCCGAGCTGACAAGGTTAAAAATCTGTCGTTCTGCCCCTAAACGAGGCAGAACGTTCCTAGGCCGTCATTGAAAATAAGAATGTGTTCTTAACTGACTTGCCTAGTTAAATAAAGATTAAATAAAGGTGTAAAAAAAAATCGGCGCCCAAGAATCGGCAAATCGGCGCCCAAAAATACCGATTTCCGATTGTTATGAAAACTTGAAATCGGCCCCGATTTAATCGGCCATTCCGATTAATCGGTCGACCTCTAATGGACAGGCATAGGCTACGGACAACAAACACAATTGCATTTTATCAATGGCAATTTGAATGCACAGAGATACCGTGACGAGATCCTGTGGGCCATTGTCTGCCATTCATGTTTCAGCATGCTAATGCACAGCCCCATGTCGCAAGGATCTGTACACAATTCCTGGAAGCTGAAAATGTCCCAGTTCTTCCATGGCCTGCATACTCACCAGACATGTTACCAATTGAGCATGTTTGGGATGCTCTGGATCGATTGGTACGACAGTGTGTTACAATTCTCGCCAATATCCAGCAACTTCGCACAGCCATTGAAGAGGAGTGGGACAACATTCAACAGCCTGATCAGCGAAGGAGATGTGTTGCGCTGCATGAGGTAAATGGTGTTCAAAACAGATAGACTGGTTTTCTGATCCACGGCCCTACTTTTCTAAGATATCTGTGACCAAGAGATGTATATCTGTATTCCCAGTCATGTGATCTCCATAGATTAGGGCCTAATTAATTTATTTCAATAGACTCATTTCCTTATATGAACTGTAACTCAGTAAAATCTTTTATATTTGTGTTTAGTGTAGTCTTACACACTGTCAGTAGACTGCTATCACACCCTTGGCTACTCTACCCTTCTGTCTCTGTATATCTCTGTCTCTCTCTTTCTTTTTCTTTCTCTAGTAGAGAAAGATGTACGCAAACATACATATTAAATGAAAACACCACTTGAAAAGAAAGGATAATACCCGCCCACTGTTTTGGGCTCTCTGAGTGGAATGTAGTTTCCACCAGCTCAGTTTTTTTCTCTCCAAATGGCGTGACAATGATTGTAGGAGTTGGTAAGACCGCAATAACAGATATGGGACCAGGCAAGACCACACTACTGAGAGAGAAACATTGTGAGGGCATTTCACCAGAACTCTCCCACGTTGTCTTGGTATTCATGTTTCTTAATTAGAGCTAGGCCCCTTTTTTTCTCAATTTCCGCCTGAATGACGTGTCCAAAGTAAACTGCCTGTTACTCAGGCTCCGAAGCCAGGATATGCATATAATTGGTACCATTGGAAAGATTTTTTTTTGAAGTTTGTAGAAATGTTAAAATAATGTAGGAGAATATAACACAATAGATATGGTAAGAGAAAATACAAAGAAAAACCAACCAATGGTAAGTATAGGGCATACTGAAAATTAGCGCCCAGGGTGCAATTCCCATGGCTTCCACAGGGTGTCAGCAGTCTATGTTCAATGTTTCAGGCTTGTAACTTCCAAAACGAATAAGAAATATCAGTTTTAGTACAGGGACACAGTCTTGGAAATTCGCGCTCGCCATGAAGACAGGACGCACCTGTTTAAAATCGGATTCCTATTGAACATACTTCTTTCCGTAAGAAATATTATAGTTTGATTACATTTTTGGTTATCCGAGGAGTAAATAGAAACGTATTTTGACTTGTTGAAACAAAGTTTAGGGGTAGAGTTTCGGTTTCCTTTCTCTGCGTGTTGAACGAGTGGATTACTCAAATCGATGGCGCCAACTAAACAGACTTTTTTTGGGATATAAAGAAGATAGCTGGGACACTTTGGATGACAAATCAGAGGAAGATTTTCAAAAAGTAAGTGAATATTTAATCGCTATTTGTGAATTCATGAAACCTGTGCCGGTGGAAAAAATATTTGGACGTGGGGAGCCGTCCTCAAACAATAGCGTGGCATGTTTTCGTTGTAATAGCTACTGTAAATCGTACAGTGCAGTTAGATTAACAAGAATTTAACCTTTTCTCAATAGGGGGTGCTGTTTACACTTTGAAGATTTTTCGTTCCCAGATTAAACTGCCTCGTACTCAATTCTTGCTCGTACAATATGCATATTATTATTACTATTGGATAGAAAACACTCTCTAGTTTCTAAAACCGTTTGAATTATTTCTCTGAGTGAAACAGAACTCATTCTGCAGCTCACTTCCTGTCAAGAAGTGAGATTTCTGAAATTGAGGTCTCTGTTCCAGGGTCGGTTTATAAATTCCCTTATAAGCTATGGGGCTACATGCACTGCATACGCCTTCCCCTAGATGTCAGTAAGAGGTGAGACTTTGAATGGAGCGGATAGCACCATCTGGGGAAGTATAAAACCTCTTGGAACGGAAGTACCGACCTTTTCGACGAGGCGCCTGACGCAGGAGGGAAACCGGCATGGCGTCTTCAAAAGCTTTCGGTTTAGCAGTTCTATATCTCCGGCTCTGATTTAATTTGTTTTTTGTCTTAACTTCATAAGGTAGTTAATTTAAACCGACTTATAGCAGTTTATAGCAGTTTATTGCGATTTTCTGGAGTTTCTTTGTCAGGCGTTATCACGAGTTGGGCACCTCTCCGGTACATCGGCGTTAGCAGCTAATTTCTACAGGAGTAGAGGACATCTTTCAACCAAAAGACGATTGTTCTGGACAAAGGACCACTTGCCCAAGATTCTGATGGAAGATCATCCAAAAGTAAGAGCTATTTATGATGTTAATTCGTATATCTGTGGAAAGATGTAAAATTATTAGTCCGCCATTGATTTAGGCATGGTCTCGCTGTAACGCACGCTGAATGTCGAGTAACGTTAATTTAAAAAATCTAACACAGCGGTTGCATTAAGAACTAATGTGTCTTTCATTTGCTGTCCAACCTGTATTTTTTAGTCAAGTTTACGATTAGTTATCGATTAGATTAGGTGCCTCTCCAAGATGGCGCCTGAAATGTTGCTACTAATCACATTGTATAACCACGATTTGTGCTGCTAAATATGCACATTTTCGAACAAAACCTATATGCATTGTGTAATATGATGTTACAGGACTGTCATCTGATGAAGTATATCAAGGTTAGTCAAAAATTATATATCTTTTGCTGGATTGTTACGATCGCTAACCTTTGCTACTGGTAAACGGCTTGTGTTTCCGGCTATTGTGGTAAGCTAATATAATGCTAAATTGTGTTTTCGCTGTAAAACACTTAAAAAATCTGAAATATTGGCTGGATTCACAAGATGTTGGTCTGTCATTTGCTGTACGCTGTGTATTTTTCAGAAATGTTTTATGATGAGTATTTCGGTATTTGACGTTGGTCTCTGTAATTATTCTGGCTGCTTCGGCACTATTTCAGATTGCAGCTGCAATGTAGAACTGTGATTTATACCTGAAATATGCAAATTCTTCTAAAAAAACATGTGCTATATGTTATCAGACTGTCATCTGATGAAGTTGTTTCTTGGTTAGTGGCTATATATATCTTTATTTGGTCGAAATTGTGATAGCTACCTATGCAGGAAAAAAATGGTGGGAAAAAAAAGTTGTGTCTTTTGCTATCGTGGTTAGCTAATAGATTTACATATTGTGTCTTCCCTGTAAAACATTTTAAAAATCAGAAATGATGGCTGGATTCACAAGATGTGTATCTTTCATCTGGTGTCTTGGACTTGTGATTTAATGATATTTAGATGCTAGTATTTACTTGTGACGCTATGCTAGTCAGCTTTTTTACTGTGGGGGGTGCTCCCGGATCCGGGATTGGGACCAATTAGAAGTTAAGCTTTCAACCGATAACAAGAATTTAAGCTTTCAACCGATATAAGAAACGTATATGTACCTAAATGTTTAATAACCATACCTTTTATGATTATTTATTTGAATTGCGCGCCCTCCAGTTTCACCGGAAGTTGTCCCGCTAGCGGGACGCCTAGGCTTAAGTTAAGAGAATTCCAGAAGTAGACAATAGTAAGTTGAAGGTGGAGGGGGGGGGGTTGTCTTGTTATGGGATTATACAAGACATGTGGGGGTTAAGGCATACACACATACAATAAAAACAGACTGCACTGTTCTAAGGGCATAACTTAACTTCAAGTGGACAGTCAGACCACAGGGGGAGAAGATCATCATTTAGACAACAGAGAGCATCCAAAGACAATGAAGAACACATTATATTGGAGAGCGCTCTTTGCTATTGTAAAAAATATGAAAACATGCTCAGTCAGTCAGTAGCAGTGCTGGCCAGAGCAGACTTCTCTAGAGATGTTCTATTAACACAACCTTTGGAAGTAGTCCTTCCCATTAGAATAGGATATTGGATTGTGAGGATGTTATTACTTCAGCTTGTTATTTCTACACAAGGTTCCCACTCGTACAGCCAGACAAAAGGGATACAAAGAGCACAAACTCCCAAGGACAAATACTGACAGAACAGGTTGATGGAAGTCAAACGAGGGCTATAGGTGAGGTCCAGGCCTCCCGAGGATGGAATCTCTCTCGCTCTTTTTTTTCTTCCTTTTCTCTCATTCTTTCTCTCTAGTAGAGAAATATGTACGCAAACAAACCTTCAAGGATATATTAAATGAAGACATCACTTGAAAAGAAAGGATAATACCCGCCCACTGTTTTGGGCTCTCTGAGTGGTAATCTAGTTTCCACCAGCTTGGACCTCTGTTGTGCAGTGTGGGATTGTTGTGTTGGCCACAAGCCTGACCGAGGGGACAAAGCATAGAATTACTAGAGCGGACAAAGCCCCTCACTCACACCACTTGAATGGAGAAATACCTTTTCTAGTAATTCAAAAAGGGGCTGCAATTCTACATATTCTGCCATGGTGCTGAGAGAAAATATTGCAATTCTAGGCATAATTAGCATTACTAATTCTGTATTATTTTGCGCAAACATAATAACAATCTATCACGCTAAATTCATTGTTTTTGCAATTTTCAATTAACCCTGACTAATGGACCTACACTACCGTTCAAAAGTTTGGGGTTACTGAGAAATGTCCTTATCTTTGAAAGAAAAGCACTTTTTTTTTGTCCATTAAAATAACATCAAATTGATCAGAAATGCAGTCTAGACATTGTTAATGTTGTAAATGACTATTGTAGCTGGAAACGGCAGATTTTTTATGGAATATCTACATAGGCGTACAGAGGCCCATTATCAGCAACCATCACTCCTGTGTTCCAATGGCACGTTGTTACCTAATCCAAGTTTATCATTTTAAAAGGCTAATTGATCATTAGAAAACCATTTTGCAATTATGTTAGCACAGCTGAAAATGTTCTGATTTAAAGAAGCAATAAAACTGGCCTTCTTTAGACTTGTTGTGTATCTGGAGCATCAGCATTTGTGGGTTCGATTACTTTCTTCTGAAACTCGTCAGTCTATTCTTGTTCTGAGAAATGAAGGCTACTCCATGCGAGAAATTGGCAAGAAACTGAAGATCTCGTACAACGCTGTGTACTACTCCCTTCACAGAACAGCGCAAACTGGCTCTAACCAGAATAGAAAGAGGAGTGGGAGGCCCCAGTGCACAACTGAGCAATAGGACAAGTACATTAGAGTGTCAAATTTGAGAAACAGACGCCTCACAAGTCCTCAACTGGCAGCTTCATTAAATAGTACCCGCAAAACACTAGTCTAAATGTCAGCAGTGAAGAGGCGACTCCGGGATGCTGGCCTTTTCATCTGCCATTTCCAGCAAGTCATTTACAACATGAACAATGTCTACACTGTATTTCTGATCAATTTGATGTTATTTTAATGGACAAATGTGCTTTTCTTTCAAAAACAAGCATTTTTCTAAGTGACCCCAAACTTTTGAACTGTAGTGTATATAAAAAAAAAATATATATATAGTTCCTTTATCTTTTCTACATACTTTATATCTGGTTTTAGTAGTTTAAGTTTACACTGAAAATGTTTTACCATCCCGAAAATGTGTCTAATTAAAACAACTAATAATAATAGGATTTCAATGGTTATTTCCCCAATGGCACCCTATTCCCTATATAGTGCACTACTTTTTACCAGGGCCCATAGGCATATGACTTCTGCTCAACATGATTGATTCTAATAGACAAACAAGAGGGGCTCGTCTTTGCAGTGTGGGGGCCCGACCATACAGAACACAGATGTGGAGGAGGACACTCACAAAGGAGGAATTGAGGAAGAGATGGCGAGAGTTGGCAGATACATTGTGTTGTGGCCCAAACGTCTGTCCAGTGTCCACGTTGCACCGTGGGAGACAGTAGGCATTCTGTCAATAGTGCTCGGGTGCAAAAACATTAGCATTCTGAGTTGGAGTGGAGAGAGAGAGAAAGGGTGTCATGTGCGCAACACTGGAGAGGAAGGAGACCGAGAGGAAGAGACAGAGAATACTGAAATAGAGGACAGAAGGAGAGAGCGAAACAAAGGGAGGGAAGACTAACACTGCATGGGACTAAGAGAGGAGGAGGGGAAAAAGAGATGGGACATAGTGACAAGCCAAAACACTACTTGAGATAGAGGTAGAAATATACAGACTAGCTACAGTTAGTCCTCTGAGGATGGGGACCTGCTTTAGCTCTGACCCCGCTAGAGACTCAGGTCACCAACTGGTTCCCATCAAGCGTCTCGCCACATGGCCCAGACGAACCAAGGCTGTCGCTAGCGTAGGACATTACATCTCCACAACATGGGATCTGACCTACAACCCCAGGTAAACATTGAATACTTAATACCTACTTAACCTTTTTTATACGGTCCTTATGTTGGCACCTAATTCAGTCTTGCCAAATCCTGACAACACTTTTTTTTTCATTACCAAATGGAAGAAAACGGACTGAAACAGGAAGAGAAACACTGGTTTTTGTTTTCCGTTGCAAAAAAGTTCTTACACATTTTCAGTTGCATGCCCTAATGAACACAACCCAGGAGTTGTGTTAGATAAATAAATTGTTGTGGTATTGATATTGATCCGCAGCTGCAGCGACGCGTACAAACTGCTGCATTACAGCTTGTTACATTTGTTTTTTGGTGAAGACGCGTCCCGTGTCGTACATCACACTGTACAGGACAGCAGTACGTGTGGCATCTGCATCACACTGTTTTAACCGCTCGTATACACATGCGCATATGAACACAAACACACACACGCACGCAGTCAACCACACACACGCACGCATACATACAGTCAACCGCGCACATATACTTACACACATACACACCCTAACGGCACCCGCAGAAAGCAAACATTGGATTCATTTGGATTGACTGGAGGCATATGACAGCATTACTAGCACGCTCAGCAATTACCCAGTCCCTCTTACCCAAGCCAGCCCATGCAACAGGTGGATAGCCTCTCACCGTAGGAGTCTGACAGGCCATAGACATATATTTGTGTTGACCAAAAACTTTAACATGCAAATCAGTGATGACGACAAGGACCAGATTCCTGTAAAACATCAGAAAGCATTTTAAATTCAAAATGTGATATTCACAAGCAAACCAAAATGCTGTTAGTGAACAGAGACTTCACATCACTGCCAAGCTAGTGACAGAAAACGTGACTGTAGATCGGCCAGCCCCTAGTGGCGACCAAGCTAAATTCTGACGTTGGCGCTAATTTTTAAACATCGCTTCCACGTACTGTTATTTATTCACCATCAAACAGGAGGAGGAAATGTTGCCTTTTATGCATTTTAATTCGATATAAGAGATGGGAATCGAAGTGGCTATTCAACAAGAGGAAGATTATCCAAGGTATCTGAGGTTCAATACTTTCCTGTGTGTTATGGCAGTTTTAATAGGAAGATTATCCAAGGTGTTATTACAGTTTTAATAGGAAGATTATCCAAGGTGTTATGGCAGTTTTAATAGGAAGATTATTCGAGGTGTTATGGCAGTTTTAATAGGAAGATTATCCAAGGTGTTATGGCAGTTTTAATAGGAAGATTATCCATTTACATTTACATTTAAGTCATTTAGCAGACGCTCTTATCCAGAGCGACTTATCCAAGGTGTTATGGCAGTTTTAATAGGAAGATTATCCAAGGTGTTATGGCAGTTTTAATAGGAAGATTATCCAAGTTGTTATGGCAGTTTTAATAGGAGGATTATCCAAGGTGTTATGGCAGTTTTAATAGGAAGATTATCTGAGGTTGAATAATTTCCTGCTAATCCTATCCTTTTAATACTTGTGTAGCGAGGGAGCACAGAACTTAGGTCATTAGTACAGGACTGTGTCATCAGTGTTTAGTCATTGAAGTTGTGAAGTTGTCTACCATGTTTCTTGTGGATGGCACAGATCAATGAAGTGGTGGGGTTAGCCATATAAGAACTGGATGTACCTGGCTGTTTTGCCTCAGGTTTACTCTGGGCATGCATCACGTGCTATGACTGCTGTCTGTGTGGACTACTGTCTGAAAAAAATGGTGTTTACAAACCTTATTTCTACCAGACGAATCTATAGTTCTCCTTGGAGGACAGCTTAGCTTACAAAAAAAACCTTGAGAATGGACTAAATAGGTGCCAGATAGACAACTCTCTGAGGGACTGGCCAGCAACATCCCTGGTGCCTGAGCTGGCTCCAGCACCGGAGAAACTCTGAGATATAGCCTAGCAGATGTGGAATGGCTATGTCTTAGTGTGCCAATTCACATACCTACTGTACGTCCTTAATATAATAACTAAGGAACCATAACCCAATGTTATCTGCAGGGATGCAAACTAGTCACCTTTTGGCGATATTTGCCGTTTTGAATCCAAAATAAATGACCTACGTGATTCATGTAGATCCGCTCTGAAAAGAGCGGAGAGTGGAATGGCAGTTTGCCAGGTAATTTACAGCAGTGTGTCTATAATGAAGAGGTCAAGTAGGTGAGAAGCCTGACCACGGTGAGAAGTTGATGAAGCGTACTTCATGAGCTGTAACCGAAAAACAACTGCATTTGGAAAGTTTGAGGTGAGGAAGAAAGTGTGGTGGAACAAGTATTGTTATCATAAAGTATCTTGCTAGCTGGATCGAATTCTCCGTTAGCTAGCCAGAGAAATGTTGAGCAACATTAGCCCACCTAACTGATCAAATAATTGAGTTTATGGTGTGAAAATTAGCTTCCTAATAAAATCAGACTACAACATCAGATGAGCTAACGTTAGTAACCTAACCAATTCACTATAGTGTTAACGTTAGTAACCTAACCAATTCACTATAGTGTTAACGTTAGTAACCTAACCAATTCACTATAGTGTTAACGTTAGTAACCTAACCAATTCACTATAGTATTAACGTTAGTAACCTAACCAATTCACTATAGTGTTAACGTTAGTAACCTAACCAATTCACTATAGTGTTAACGTTAGTAACCTAACCAATTCACTATAGTGTTAACGTTAGTAACCTAACCAATTCACTATAGTGTTAACGTTAGTAACCTAACCAATTCACTATAGTGTTAACGTTAGTAACCTAACCAATTCACTATAGTGTTAACGTTAGTAACCTAACCAATTCACTATAGTGTTAACGTTAGTAACCTAACCAATTCACTATAGTGTTAACGTTAGTAACCTAACCAATTCACTATAGTGTTAACGTTAGTAACCTAACCAATTCACTATAGTGTTAACGTTAGTAACCTAACCAATTCACTATAGTGTTAACGTTAGTAACCTAACCAATTCACTATAGTGTTAACGTTAGTAACCTAACCAATTCACTATAGTGTTAACGTTAGTAACCTAACCAATTCACTATAGTGTTAACGTTAGTAACCTAACCAATTCACTATAGTGTTAACGTTAGTAACCTAACCAATTCACTATAGTGTTAACGTTAGTAACCTAACCAATTCACTATAGTGTTAACGTTAGTAACCTAACCAATTCACTATAGTGTTAACGTTAGTAACCTAACCAATTCACTATAGTGTTAACGTTAGTAACCTAACCAATTCACTATAGTGTTAACGTTAGTAACCTAACCAATTCACTATAGTGTTAACGTTAGTAACCTAACCAATTCACTATAGTGTTAACGTTAGTAACCTAACCAATTCACTATAGTGTTAACGTTAGTAACCTAACCAATTCACTATAGTGTTAACGTTAGTAACCTAACCAATTCACTATAGTGTTAACGTTAGTAACCTAACCAATTCACTATAGTGTTAACGTTAGTAACCTAACCAATTCACTATAGTGTTAACGTTAGTAACCTAACCAATTCACTATAGTGTTAACGTTAGTAACCTAACCAATTCACTATAGTGTTAACGTTAGTAACCTAACCAATTCACTATAGTGTTAACGTTAGTAACCTAACCAATTCACTATAGTGTTAACGTTAGTAACCTAACCAATTCACTATAGTGTTAACGTTAGTAACCTAACCAATTCACTATAGTGTTAACGTTAGTAACCTAACCAATTCACTATAGTGTTAACGTTAGTAACCTAACCAATTCACTATAGTGTTAACGTTAGTAACCTAACCAATTCACTATAGTGTTAACGTTAGTAACCTAACCAATTCACTATAGTGTTAACGTTAGTAACCTAACCAATTCACTATAGTGTTAACGTTAGTAACCTAACCAATTCACTATAGTGTTAACGTTAGTAACCTAACCAATTCACTATAGTGTTAACGTTAGTAACCTAACCAATTCACTATAGTGTTAACGTTAGTAACCTAACCAATTCACTATAGTGTTAACGTTAGTAACCTAACCAATTCACTATAGTGTTAACGTTAGTAACCTAACCAATTCACTATAGTGTTAACGTTAGTAACCTAACCAATTCACTATAGTGTTAACGTTAGTAACCTAACCAATTCACTATAGTGTTAACGTTAGTAACCTAACCAATTCACTATAGTGTTAACGTTAGTAACCTAACCAATTCACTATAGTGTTAACGTTAGTAACCTAACCAATTCACTATAGTGTTAACGTTAGTAACCTAACCAATTCACTATAGTGTTAACGTTAGTAACCTAACCAATTCACTATAGTGTTAACGTTAGTAACCTAACCAATTCACTATAGTGTTAACGTTAGTAACCTAACCAATTCACTATAGTGTTAACGTTAGTAACCTAACCAATTCACTATAGTGTTAACGTTAGTAACCTAACCAATTCACTATAGTGTTAACGTTAGTAACCTAACCAATTCACTATAGTGTTAACGTTAGTAACCTAACCAATTCACTATAGTGTTAACGTTAGTAACCTAACCAATTCACTATAGTGTTAACGTTAGTAACCTAACCAATTCACTATAGTGTTAACGTTAGTAACCTAACCAATTCACTATAGTGTTAACGTTAGTAACCTAACCAATTCACTATAGTGTTAACGTTAGTAACCTAACCAATTCACTATAGTGTTAACGTTAGTAACCTAACCAATTCACTATAGTATTAACGTTAGTAACCTAACCAATTCACTATAGTATTAACGTTAGTAACCTAACCAATTCACTATAGTATTAACTGGTATACGACTCCTTGCCGTTCCTCAAGTTATAACGTGTTAGCTGCTTACTGGACCCTGGTAATCTGTGAAATGCTAGCTAACTAACTAACATCTGTTAAGTATTGTTTTCCCTCTACAGTATGTGGTTAATTTTCAGAATGAGAGAATTAAGTGTAAATGAGGTGTTGCTTGTTAAACAACTGGATTCAGGGATCAAGTGTAGCTGGAGCTGGGCCTGGCTTAAGCTGGAAGCCAATAGAGGTGAAAGGAACACCACACACTTTCCCTCTTTCAATACAGGGGATAAAAAGGGGTAGGCCAGGTGTACTCTCTGCCTGAAAGAGATCAATTATGCCAACAAAGGGTATCATGCTCTGCTGGCACATTGTAGGACAGATGTCCACAGGCAGAAAGTGTACAATGTAATAACCTGCAGTGTAGCCCAAATATATTGTTTTTGTTGTGTTGAACTTGACAGTAACACGTGTGTTAGTGAGGGGGGATTAGACATTTTTTTACTCAGTGAACGTTATTTTTTGCACACATGTAGCCTTGTGCACTTGATCGATGTCTACTATAACGGCCACTATAATAGAGCATAAATAGAATGCCTGTTTGTTTCATTCTATTTCTACTTTAAGATGTTTTTTTCCCAAGTGCAATATTTAGATGTGTGTGGTCACAAGCCTTCTATTATAAAGGCTGTCATGTCTAACTGCAATATTCGTGTATTGTTTTCCCTCAAGTTATTTGCAGTAAAGTCTAGGCAACAAATAACATTGGGTTGCTTTCTTCAATCTTTTTAGCTGTGAGTTAGGTTCACATGAACCACTTTTTATTTTACACACAGAGACTGTTCATGTAGATCATATTCTTTTCTGTTTAATTAGTTAAAACCTGCATTTTCCCCTATCAGGGATTTGTTTTTGCATGTTTCAGTGCAATAAAAGTGTCCCCTTTTTGGGCCCTCACCAGTTTGCATCCCTGTATCTGTTGTGCTCTGCTGCACACAGACTCACCACCTGGAGCTGCTGTTGACATTGCTGCTTTACAGCAACATGTAGGAGAAACATTAGTCTTCGGGCTCCCGAGTGGCGCAGGGGTCTAAGGCACTGCAGTCCCTGGTTCGAATTGGGAGTCCCATAGGGTGGAACACAATTGGCCCAGTGTCGTCTGAGGTAGGCCGTTATTGTAAATAAGAATTTGTTCTTAACTGACTTGCCTAGTTAAATAAAGGTTAAATATTTAAAATAAAAACATTTGTAAGATCAATCTGGGCCTTCTCTATGAGAAACACCACACTGAGTACTACAGCATTGGGTTGAATGTCTTAACACTACACTGAGGAAACAGTGCCTCCTACTGGCCCTCCAACACCACTTCCAGCAGCATACCACTCTGCATCCCACTGCTGGCTTGCCTCAAGCTAAGCTAAGCGGGGTTGGTCCTTGGTCGGTTCCAGGATGGGAGACCAGATGCTGATGGAAGTGGTGTTGGAGGGCCAGTAGGAGGCACTCTTTCCTCTGGTAAAAAATAATAATATCCCAATGCCCCAGAGCAGTGATTGGGGACATTGCCCTGTGTAGGGTGCTGTCTTTCAGATGGGACGTTAATACTTCTTGACGCACGGATCCCTTTAGCGGGATAATTTTCGTAAACAACCGCTGAATTGCAGAGCGCCAAATGTAAAAAAATTGCTACATTTTTTTATTTTCATGAAATCACAAGTGCAATATAGCGAAACACAGCTTAGCTTGTTGTTAATCCACCTGTCGTGTCAGATTTTGAAAATATGCTTTACAGTGAAAGAAATCCAAGCGTTTGTGTGAGTTTATCGATCACTAGACAAAACATTAAGAACACCTAGCAGCAATGTATATTGGTCACGAAAGCCAGAAAAGCAATAAAATGAATCGCTTACCTTTGATGATCTTCGGATGTTTGCACTCACAAGACTCCCAGTTACACAAATGTTCCTTTTGTTCGATAAAGATTATTTTTATATAAAAAAAACTCAATTTGTTTGGCGCGTTATGTTCAGTATTCCACAGCCCTCCACAGGCAGGTCATCAAGGCTTGATGAAAATTCAAAATAGTATCCGTGAAGTTCGTAGAAACATGTCAAACGTTTTTAATAATCAATCCTCAGGTTGTTTTTAACATCAATATTCGATAATATTTCAACCGGACTGTAATCTATTCAATACTGGAGAGAAAGAAAATGTCGAGCAACCAGTGTCGCTGGTTGATTAACTAATATAACCAATTAACTAATATAAGGACCTCCGTCTATCCACTGACGCGTTTTGATATCTCGCTCATTTTTCAGAATAAAAGCTTGAAACTATGTCTAAAGACTGTTCACACCCTGAGGAAGCCATTGGAAAAGGAATCTGGTTGGAACAGTGATTTATCAAAATAAGAGTCACTCCGGGTTGGATTTCCTCAGGTTTTCGCCCGCAGAATCAGTTCTGTTATACTCACAGACAATATTTTGACTGTTTTGGAAACTTTAGTGTTTTCTATCCTACTCTGTCAATTATATGCATATTCTAGTATCTGGACTTGAGAAATGGGCAGCTTACATTGGGAACGTTATTTTTCCAAACATAAAAATTCTGCCCCCTAGCTTCAAGAGGTTAAACGAGTGTACTGACTCTCTGTGGTCACTAAAGATCCCATGTCACTTATCATAAGAGTCGGGGTGTTAACCCTGAGGTCCTGGCTAAATTCCCAATCTGACCCTTATAGAATCATGGCTGCATCATCATCCCCAGCTTGTAATTGGCTAATTCATCTCCCTCCTCTCCCCTGTTACTATTCCTGAGGTCGTTGATGTAAATGACAATGTGTTCTCAGTCAACTTACCTGGTAAAATAAATAATAAATAAAAAAGTACCACAGCATTGGGTTGAATGTCTTATCTTAACACGACACTCACTGAGTACTACAGCATTGGATTGAATCTTAACACCAAACACTTCCCCAAGAATAACCTTGTTCTTTTTCTTATTGTTTAATGCAGGAACACTTTCGTCTGACTACGTGCTTCTCCCGTGAGGCACCTCTCTCTGTCACTTTAGATCTGTATCGGCTATGGGAGAGTTTATATATTTGGAAACAGTGAATAATTCAGAGGAGGGGATTGAGTTAGTGGTCCCCTAGCTCACACTATACTGTAAAGATGTTTGTGAAGTCTAACCATGAAAGAGTTGTAATTCATTCATGACCCCCACATGTCTGTCTGGATTGCCAGATGTAACATTAAGTTTGTCACAGGAAATGTTTTTCAGTTTATTCCCAGACAGGCTTTAAACTGGTTACATGTCACATTAGCTCGTCAGTTTCCTTTGTATCTCAAAATGAATCTTTCACTGTAATCCGCTGTAGTCTCATGTGTGGGATCTGATTGGCTGTTTTTCAATGTTCTTCAAGGCCACTGGCATCTGGCACAAAAGAGAGTGACTTGGTGCCTGGCAGTTATGGTGTAGAGAGGAGTTAAGTCATCAAGAGAGTGGCCGTGTTCGGATACCCATACTAGCTTACTAAATAGTATGCAAAAAGGAACGCTTTATAGTATGTAAACTTTTTGAAAATAGTACACCAAAACCATCATCTAATGCGTGATTGCGTTGACTCCCGCCATTTGTTCATTTTGGTACAGCGCGTCAATTTCTCTTATCAGCTGTTGTCAAACACGAGTCGGAAAAGACGAGTGAATTCTACAAGATAAAACGCTGAAATTAGGATGCAGTTTAAGTATGTTGTACGCTACTATGGGTATTCGGACAGAGCCAGTGACTTGGTGCCTGGGAATTATTGTGATGTTCGACTGTTGGCCAGTCTGTCTGTCCCTTTGGTTGTGTCTACACTTGGCACTTACATTCAACTTCTGTTATCAGAATTCGAAGATCACATTGAAAAGACGGGTTTTGTGGTGTGATTGTGTTCAGATCTGTCTGACCACTTCAGGAGTTGGACAGGGCGGCTTTCTCCTCATTCTGGACGCAATCGGGCGACGTCATTAGCACTCCTCCCACAAGTCTTCAGAAACATGTGTTTTGGGACCGAGAGGCACCTTTTCATTATAACGTTGGAGGAAATAAGTTCCTAGCGTGTGAGGAACGTGTTTGCTGGCCTCCATAAATGCTAGCCAGCTAGCTAATATTTAGGAAAAAATTTGTTTGTTTAGCTAGAGTTAATCTAACAAGTTTGCAATCCCTTTAGTGTTGCTTGCTAGCTTGCTGGCTAGCTACAGAGGATAGCTGCCTAGTTAGCTACTGTAATTAGCTACTGCTATATCAGTCTGTCTGTCTCTGTCTATTGGCCAGTGTCTGTCCCTCTGTCTGTCTGCCAGCCTGTCTGTCCCTCTGTCTGTTGGCCAGCCTGTCTGTCGGCCAGTCTGTATGACCCTCTGTCTGTTGGCCAGTCTGTCAGTCAGACATACAGTGGGACTGTGCAGTAACAGCTAAGCTCTGTGTGTTGGGCAAAATCAGGTTAGAGGGAGAGAAAAAATCAGTCCATTAGCAAAGGGCCCACGTTTGTCCTCGTCCTCAGGGTGTATTGTTAGACAGAGCAGTCGTGTGAGGTAAAACTATACCCAGTGCATTTTGCCCATTCATCCATCGTTGTCTGTTGTTGCTCTTAGTCCTGAGGCCAGGTAAGGGGATATTTTAGTGTTGTAAACAAAAACTGAATAATGGCTACTGCATTTATTTTGTAGTATGGTTTGTCTATAGATGCAATGCAGAAGAATAGTGTGCAGACCTCTCATATGTCACAGTTGTGAACATGTAAAGTAGGCTATTTATGAATGCATCCTTTCTGTGTCCTTTTAGAGGAGATCACATGTGACTTTGATCCTACCAAGTGGGTCATTTGGCTGAACGAGGAGAAATTTGAAGCAGCCAACCGAGACTTCTTCACTCAGCAGTTCTGCTCACCCAAATTACCTGATTAAAAGGCAACTATTGCCCTTTCACTGTAAACGTGGTGACATTTAGAACAAAGGGAGGCTCTGACAAAAAGATGAGGATGTAGAGAATTTGTGAAACCACAGCAATGCAAATGAAAGTTCTAGCCCAAATCCCCCTCCAAATTCTCAAGTTGATGCTCTTGGATTTGGGATACTGTGGTTTCGAAAGCCATGTTACAATAGCAACCCAAAATAGGCTAATTGTGCTGTAGCACAGCTTGACTGTTGAGAAGGGAGATTATATCTTCATCTGGGCGTCGCAGAGGGCTTGTCAAATAAAATCAAGTAGAATTTTATTGGTCGCGTACACATATTTGCAGACGTTATCGCAGGTGCAGCGATTTTTAAAAATGTATTTGAAAATGTATTAAAAAAAATATATATATATTTAACCTTTATTTAACTAGGCAAGTCAGTTAAGAACAAATTCTTAGTCCAATGCTCTAACCACTAGACTACCTGCTGCCCCAAAGGCTTATACTTGTACTGTTATTTATGAGTATTTGATTGCTGTTAGTGTGGTTCAGTTTCTGCAATAGGGGAAATGATGGAACATGACTGAACATTAGAATGTATATTTCTTTCTCTCCCTCTCGCTATCTGTCTCTCTTTCATGTGAGGATAATACTTTTCTCTCATTTACTCATGTAACCAAGTGAGTGCTCTTTTTTCTGTTCAACAAAGATCTCTAATTGACATGCACCATTGACATGCATGAGAATGTCATTCATTGTTGAGTTCAGAGACCTCCTTTGACTCATCAATAGGTTCAAACTCCTGACTTGATTGGAGGTGGCAATGATTTGATCACTTCACTTCAACCTTTGATCAAAACATCCATCATTTTGGGACATTTACGTACGCATATTCAGAAACATATTGTAGTCTTACGTTTGTTATTACTTTTATTTTGGCGTAATGTATGGAGGCACTGTTATTGTTTGTACCCAGGGGACTTTTATTTTGAAAACAGTAGTATTCTCAGAGGCACCTACGCATGTCAGGAGAATGTGGAGCAAAAGATGTTGGTGACTGCTTGGCTGGATCTCTTGGTCCACAGACATTCAACTACAAGTAATAGTTTTCTGTTTTGTTATTACTGCCGAACCCACAAGTCCTCCGGTGGAGGTAGTGTTAAATATCTACAACAACAATTCAGGGTTACAATATTTCTGTATCATTTATGTCCCAGCAGTCATACATTGTAACATACTTCAGTATGCAAGCCAAGTTACTTAGCCAACTATGTCAGCCAACCAGCTAACAGGTAATATCAGTAAGTCATTTCTTCATATGTAGCACACAAGGAAATGTTATATTTGGCATTTGTGACTTAAATTACTTTTGAGATGGTGAATTTTATTGCCATTTCACATGGAATGACCCTGACTTGGAATGACTCAATTCCCTCATGTGTATTATTATAATAATCATCACCACCATCAATTGGTTACTTTTTCTGGTAGCCATTATTCACTCTTATCCCAGCACTAGGAGGACTGTATAGACAGCTCATGGGTTAGGGTTAGCCAACTGCTCAGTAGCTTAGCAGAGATTATGGTTATTTTAATATTCAATCATAAAAAGGCCCATGAATTCGGCCCCATATAAATTTGATTCAAACAGTCAGGCCATTACTTTGAATCCAATTCCGGGACTAAAATAGAATCCAGGATAACCCATGCTCCCTAAAGGAGTAGAGAAGACAATGTAACGCAGTATACCAGCCTATGGGCCCGGGTCAGAAGTATTGCTCTCTATAGTGGATAATGGGCCCGGGTCAGAAGTATTGCTCTATATAGTGGATAATGGGCCCGGGTCAGAAGTATTGCTCTATATAGTGGATAATGGGCCCGGGTCAGAAGTATTGCTCTATATAGTGGATAATGGGCCCGGGTCAGAAGTATTGCTCTATATAGTGGATAATGGGCCCGGGTCAGAAGTATTGCTCTATATAGTGGATAATGGGCCCGGGTCAGAAGTATTGCTCTATATAGTGGATAATGGGCCCGGGTCAGAAGTATTGCTCTATATAGTGGATAATGGGCCCGGGTCAGAAGTACATTTACATTTACATTTAAGTCATTTAGCAGACGCTCTTATCCAGAGCGGATAGGGTGCCATTTGGGATGCAGCCAGGTTATTTATTATTATTATTTTTTCTTTCACGGAGGTAGATCATCTTTAATATTGCAGATAGATTGTAGCTTCCATCAATGTGGTTGTCTAGATCTTTTCCAATCCCCCAGATATTTTGTATTTATTTCTATTTGCTGTATATTTTGAACTGAGCTGTTTCACAAACATTTACAGAATATTACATGAAGAATGCTTTTGGATTATATTTATTTCTGTCCTTCATCCGACATTATGATAAACTCTCCCTGACAAATGACATTCATTAAGTTCAACTGATAACCATCAGACAAGTGTATTGAGGGAGGAATCGATGGTGGTGATATGCAAATATTTCCATTGTCTAGGTTTTAATTTCTGAGTCCCAAATGGCACCATATTCCCTTCATAGTGCACTATTTATGCCCAGTGCCAATAGGGCTCTGGTAGTGCACTATATAAAGAATATAGGGCCATTTTGGACACATCCAATGAAAACCTGGAAGGCTAGAGAGAGCAATAGTCTTCTCTTAATTATGGAGATCTAGGAAGTAGGCAGCTTTCATGTGTCCGTTTCCTTTCTGACCCAATGCAGCTCCTCGGCTGATTGTTTCTGTTCAGAATACGCTGTAGGAACTTTTGACTTCCTTGCAATTGCCTGACACGCTGGATTTGACTCCACACCGTGGCCTGGATTGAATAGCTAGCAATCCTAGCTAACTAGTTAGCTCGCTAGCAATGACAGGTTATCGTTAGCCATGGACTGCGTTATAATTTAGCTAGGTAGCATTGGCCTGCTAGCTAGTTAGCTAGCCAGACCTGTATAACGGCTTGGTTTTTTAATAGTAGCACCGTGACTACTGAATTAATTGAACACTGTTGCTTTGGTAAGTGGCCAATTGAGAACTTTCTTGTCAAGAACTGATTTGAGTCAGAATTCAGTCAACCAATCTGAATGATGCAATCTCAGTTTCATCATTCATTGGCTGAACCACAACCAAAGGCAATTGGCCCAGCAGTCCTCCAATAGAGACAATGGAAGGAAACTGTCATTTCAAACTCTCCCACAGCAAGTGCGCTGAGAATCCCTACATTGTAATGTCAACATTGCATTGTGGCTTGACACTTTTTGAAGCATTCTGATTATGAGAAGGACAATTTATGGGTGTAGTTTTGTGCCAAGTCTCAGTTTTACATTTCCCCCACTCTGGTTGAGATTGAGATTGGGGCATGGGGAGCTGATCTTAGATGTAAGTTTCTACTAGTAGAATGTATGTAGTAGAAACTTACCGCTAGAGAGTTTTGGAGGATTTTTTTCTTGTCATGTCATCCTGCTGTACTCAAGTTGCAACGGACATGTGAGATGGATGGTGTGAGATGGATGGTGTGAGATGGATGGGTGCTGGGCCTCAGGGCACCCCTGCAGAAAGAGAAGATGCAGCTGAGGTGTATTAATAGTAGAGCTGTGTGTGTGTGGTCTGAAGAAGTATCTGGATCAGTAGACCCTAGGGGAGAAGAGAGTATGTCTGTGCACTAGTGTTGTCACAATACCAGTATCACGATACCAGGAAGCAAGGAAGCAAATGAAACAAAACATGAAGCGGCCTAAATGTCTTGAGGAAAACAGTCCTAATGTTGGAAAAAACTGCCTTATGTTGTCACCCAGAGCCACGTGTTTATTTTTCAAGCTATAGCACATAATCTTCAACAGAAGTAGGTTTTAGGACCAAATCAGCCATGAACATAGTGAAGTAACTAGAGGTCGACCGATTAATCGGAATGGCCGATTTAATTAGAGCCGATTTTCAAGTTTTCATAACAATCGGAAATCGGTAATTTTGGACGCCGATTTTGCCGTTAAAAAAAATATATATATATTTTTTTTTACACCTTTATTTAACTAGGCAAGTCAGTTAAGAACACATTTTTATTTTCAATGACGGCTTAGGAACGGTGGGTTAACTGCCTTGTTCATGGGCAGAACGACAGATTTTTACCTTGTCAGCTCAGGGATTCAATCTTGCAACCTTACAGTTAACTAGTCCAACGCTCTAACCACCTGCCTCACGAGGAGCCCGCCTGTTACGCGAATTCAGTAAGAAGCCAAGGTAAGTTGCTAGCTAGCATTAAACTTATCTTATAAAAAACAATCAATCAATCATAATCACTAGTTATAACTACACATAGTTGATGATATTACTAGTTTATCTAGCGTGTCCTGCGTTGCATATAATCGATGCAGTGCGCATTCGTGAAAAAGGACTGTCGTTGCTCCAACGTGTACCTAACCATAAACATCAATGCCTTTCTTAAAATCAATACACAGAAGTATATATTTTTAAACCTGCATATTTAGCTAAAAGAAATCCAGGTTAGCAGGCAATATTAACCAGGTGAAATTGTGTTACTTCTCTTGCGTTCATTGCACGCAGAGTCAGGGTATATGCAACAGTTTGGGCCGCCTGGCTCATTGCGAACTAATTTGCCAGAATTTTACGTAATTATGACATAACATTGAAGGTTGTGCAATGTAGCAGGAATATTTAGACTGATGGATGCCACCCGTTAGATAAAATACGGAACGGTTCCGTATTTCACTGGAATAATAAATGTTTTGTTTTCGAGATGATGATAATTTCCGGATTCGACCATATTAATGACCTAAGGCTCGTATTTCTGTGTGTTATTATGTTATAATTAAGTCTATGATTTGATAGAGCAGTCTGACTGAGCGATGGTGGGCACCAGCAGGCTCGTAAGCATTCATTCAAACAGCACTTTCGTGCGTTTTGCCAGCAGCTCTGCTGTTTATGAATTCAAGCCTATCAACCGGTGTAACCGATGTGAAATGGCTAGCTAGTTAGCGGGGTGCGCGCTAATAGCGTTTCAAACGTCACTCGCTCTGAGACTTGGAGTAGTTGTTCCCCTTGCTCTGCATGGGTAACGCTGCTTCGAGGGTGGCTGTTATCGACGTGTTCCTGGTTCGAGCCCAGGTAGCGGCGAGGAGAGGGATGGAAGCTATACTGTTACACTGGCAATACTAAAGTGCCTATAAGAACATCCAATAGTCAAAGGTATATGAAATACGAATCGTATAGAGAGAAATAGTCCTATAATTCCTATAATAACTACAACCTAAAACTTCTTACCTGGGAATATTGAAGACTCATGTTAAAAGGAACCACCAGCTTTCATATGTTCTCATGTTCTGAGCAAGGAACTTAAATGTTAGCTTTCTTACATGGCACATATTGCACTTTTACTTTCCTCTCCAACACTTTGTTTTTGCATTATTTAAACCAAATTTAACATGTTTCATTATTTATTTGAGGCTAAATTGATTTTATTGATGTATTATATTAAGTTAAAATAAGTGTTCATTCAGTATTGCTGTAATTGTCATTATTACAAATAAATAAAAATATCGGCCGATTAATCGGTATCGGCTTATTTTGGTCCTCCAATAATCGGTATCGGCGTTGAAAAATCATAATCGGTCGACCTCTAGAAGTAACTAATTGAAGGTCACATGGAAGACTTTTTACCATACTAAAATAAGATATTGTACTCATTGCTCAATGACATCCATCTTATTGTACCTTTACCAGTCACTGTGCTATTTGTTTGCCCTCTATCCTGTGTAACACATAGTTGTGAAATTGATCAAGTGAGTCTGCAAAAGGTGCTGTTGAAGTCCTAGTCTCAGGAGAGTTTGAGAAGGAATGGGATGGAGAAAGGAACAGGAGATTGTGAAGGAGAGGGAGGAAGGGCACCTGAAGCTTACTACAAGCTCTACGTAGACGCAACATTCGGAGTGTTGCAATGTCATTTTTCCTCACAAAAGGGGTGGCTCCTTGTAATTAGCTACGGCCATCGCCAAATTTTTTTACTACCTGAAAATTGACACACTCCGTATTATTCCTTCCGCCGCCGCGGAGGCAGTGTTGTCGCTTGGTTCCTTGATCTGATATCAAATCAAATCAAATTTTATTAGTCACATACACATGGTTAGCAGATGTTAATGCGAGTGTAGCGAAATGCTTGTGCTTCTAGTTCCGACAATGCAGTAATAACCAACAAGTAATCTAACCTACAATTCCACAACTACTACCTTATACACACACAAGTGTAAAGGGATAAAGAATATGTACATAAAGATATATGAATGAGTGGTGGTACAGAACGGCATAGGCAAGATGCAGTAGATAGTATAGAGTACGGTATATACATATGAGATGAGTACTGTAGGGTATGTAAACATAAAGTGGCATAGTTTAAAGTGGCTAGTGGTACATGTATTACATAAAGATGGCAAGATGCAGTAGATGATATAGAGTACAGTATATACATATGAGATGGGTAATGTAGGGTATGTAAACATTATATTAAGTGGCATTGTTTAAAGTGGCTAGTGGTACATTTTTACATAATTTCCATCAATTCCCATTTTTAAAGTGGCTGGAGTTGAGTCAGTATGTTGGCAGCGGCCGCTAAATGTTAGTGGGATAGAAGCTGTTTTTCAGTCTCTCGGTCCCTGCTTTGATGCACCTGTACTGACCTCGCCTTCTGGATGATAGCGGGGTGAACAGGCAGTGGCTTGGGTGGTTGTTGTCCTTGATGATCTTTATGGCCTTCCTGTGACATCGGGTGGTGTAGGTGTCCTGGAGGGCAGGTAGTTTGCCCCCGGTGATGCGTTCTGCAGACCTCACTACCCTCTGGAGAGCCTTACGGTTGTGGGCGGAGCAGTTGCCGTACCAGGCGGTGATACAGCCCGACAGGATGCTCTCGATTGTGCATCTGTAGAAGTTTGAGTGCTTTTGGTGACAAGCCGAATTTCTTCAGCCTCCTGAGGTTGAAGAGGCGCTGCTGCGCCTTCTTCACGACGCTGTCTGTGTGGGTGGACCAATTCAGTTTGTCCGTGATGTGTACACCGAGGAACTTAAAACTTTCCACCTTCTCCACTACTGACCCGTCGATGTGGATAGGGGGGTGCTCCCTCTGCTGTTTCCTGAAGTCCACAATCATCTCCTTTGTTTTGTTGACGTTGAGTGTGAGGTTATTTTCCTGACACCACACTCCGAGGGCCCTCACCTCCTCCCTGTAGGCCGTCTCGTCGTTGTTGGTAATCAAGCCTACCACTGTAGTGTCATCCGCAAACTTGATGATTGAGTTGGAGGCGTGCATGGCCACGCAGTCGTGGGTGAACAGGGAGTACAGGAGAGGGCTCAGAACGCACCCTTGTGGGGCCCCAGTGTTGAGGATCAGCGGGGTGGAGATGTTGTTACCTACCCTCACCACCTGGGGGCGGCCCGTCAGGAAGTCCAGGACCCAGTTGCACAGGGCGGGGTCGAGACCCAGGGTCTCGAGCTTGATGACGAGTTTGGAGGGTACTATGGTGTTAAATGCTGAGCTGTAATCGATGAACAGCATTCTCACATGGGTATTCCTCTTGTCCAGATGGGTTAGGGCAGTGTGCAGTGTGGTTGCGATTGCGTCGTCTGTGGACCTATTGGGTCGGTAAGCAAATTGGAGTGGGTCTAGGGTGTCCGGTAGGGTGGAGGTGATATGGTCCTTGACTAGTCTCTCAAAGCACTTCATGATGACGGAAGTGAGTGCTACGGGGCGGTAGTCGTTTAGCTCAGTTACCTTAGCTTTCTTGGGAACAGGAACAATGGTGGCCCTCTTGAAGCATGTGGGAACAGCAGACTGGGATAAGGATTGATTGAATATGTCCGTAAACACACCAGCCAGCTGGTCTGCGCATGCTCTGAGGACGCGGCTGGGAATGCCGTCTGGGCCTGCAGCCTTGCGAGGGTTAACACGTTTAAATGTTTTACTCACCTCGGCTGCAGTGAAGGAGAGCCCGCAGGTTTTGGTAGGGGGCCGTGTCAGTGGCACTATTGTCCTCAAAGCGGGCAAAAAAGTTGTTTAGCCTGTCTGGGAGCAAGACATCCTGGTCCGCGACGGGGCTGGTTTTCTTTTTGTAATCCGTGATTGACTGTAGACCCTGCCACATACCTCTTGTGTCTGAGCTGTTGAATTGCGACTCGATTTTGTCTCTGTACTGGGACTTAGCCTGTTTGATTGCCTTGCGGAGAGAATAGCTACACTGTTTGTATTCGGTCATGCTTCCGGTCACCTTGCCCTGGTTAAAAGCAGTGGTTCGCGCTTTCAGTTTCACGCGAATGCTGCCGTCAATCCACGGTTTCTGGTTTGGGAATGTTTTAATCGTTGCTGTGGGTACGACATCGTCAATGCACTTCCTAATGAACTCGCTCACCGAATCAGCATATTCGTCAATATTGTTGTTGGACGCAATGCGGAACATATTCCAATCCGCGTGATCGAAGCAGTCTTGAAGCGTGGAATCAGATTGGTCGGACCAGCGTTGAACAGACCTGAGCGCGGGAGCTTGTTGTTTTAGTTTCTGTTTGTAGGCCGGAATCAACAAAATGGAGTCGTGGTCAGCTTTTCCGAAAGGGGGGCGGGGGAGGGCCTTATATGCGTCGCGGAAATTAGTATAACAATGATCTAGGGTTTTTCCAGCCCTGGTAGCACAATCGATATGCTGATAGAATTTAGGGAGTTTTGTTTTTAGATTAGCCTTGTTAAAATCCCCAGCTACGATGAATGCAGCCTCAGGGTGTGTGGTTTCCAGTTTACAAAGAGTCAGATAAAGTTCGTTCAGGGCCATCGATGTGTCTGCTTGGGGGGGAATATATACGGCTGTGATTATGATTGAAGAGAATTCCCTTGGTAGATAATGCGGTCGACATTTTATTGTGAGGAGTTCTAGATCAGGTGAACAGAATGACTTGAGTTCCTGTGTGTTGTTATGATGATCACACCACGTCTCGTTAATCATAAGGCATACCCCCCCGCCCCTCTTCTTACCAGAAAGATGTTTGTTTCTGTCGGCGCGATGCATGAAGAAACCAGCTGGCTGCACCGACTCCGTTAGCGTCTCTTGAGTTAGCCATGTTTCCGTGAAGCAGAGCACGTTGCAATCCCTGATGTCTCTCTGGAATGCTACCCGTGCTCGGATTTCATCAACCTTATTGTCAAGAGACTGGACATTGGCGAGTAGTATGCTAGGGAGTGGAGCGCGATGTGCCCGTCTCCGAAGCCTGGCCAGGAGACCGCCTCGTTTGCCCCTTTTACGGCGTCGCACAGGGTCGCCGGCTGGGATCAGATCCATTGTATTGGGTGGAAGGCAAAACACTGGATCCGTTTCGGGAAAGTCATATTCCTGGTAGGAACGATGATGAGTTGACGTTAATCGTATATTCAGTAGTTCCTCCCGACTGTATGTAATGAAACCTAAGATTACCTGGGGTACCGATGTAAGAAATAACACATAAAAAAACAAAATACTGCATATTTTCCAAGGAACGCGAAGCGAGGCGGCCATCTCGTTTCGGCGTCGGATGTTGTCCGATATATAGGCTATTCATCAAGTAGCCTATTTTGCATTGATAATCAAATATAATCTCAGTGACTGTTCAAACAGGAAAACAAACAAGAATCCACCTAAAAAGGTATTTTGTTTAGAAGTAATGACTAGTTATTACAGGCTATTGTGAAATGGTAGAACCTGCTGTAGCCAAATAGCTAGCCAGGTGCTTTTCCTCATCATGACCAAAACATGATATTCTATTTTTAGCTGATATGGGAATGAATACACAAGCAGCATATCAAACTGGGATAATGTTTGAGGTTTCACCGGCAAGTAGAATAATATTTGCCAGGGCATATTTTTTTATTTTTTTATAAATCTGATTATTTCACATGGAGATGTGGGAAGCTAAAAGGCTAGCTAGCTTGCTATGTTTGTAGCAGGCTAACACCAGCTAGCCAGGCTGCCAGCTAGCTACTACTAGCAAGGGAAGGCGACTCTTTCTTGGTTTCACAAAATAAAAATAAAAACAGTTACTATCGCACCGCTGTTAGTAGGAATGGGACTGGACAGGATGTCATGTTACTAAAAGGTGTCAGCTACACCAAAAATCCTGGTGAGGGGAGAATAGGGTAGTATAGGGAAGAATAGGGTAGGGGAGGGGATAAAGTGAGGGGAGAATAGGGGAGGGGAGGGGATAAAGTGAGGGGAGAATAAGGCAGGGGAGAATAAGGCAGGGGAGAATAAGGGAGGGGAGAATAGGGTAGTATAGGGGAGGGGATAAAGTGAGGGGAGAATAGGGTAGTATAGGGGAGGGGATAAAGTGAGGGGAGAATAGGGTAGTATAGGGGAGGGGATAAAGTGAGGGTAGTATAGGGGAGGGGATAAAGTGAGGGGAGAATAGGGTAGTATAGGGGAGGGGATAAAGTGAGGGGAGAATAAGGTAGTATAGGGGAGGGGATAAAGTGAGGGGAGAATAAGGTAGTATCGCGGAGGGGATAAAGTGAGGGGAGAATAGGGGAGGGGAGAATAGGGGAGGGGATAAAGTGAGGGGAGAATAGGGTAGTATAGGGGAGGGGATAAAGTAAGGGGAGAATAAGGTAGTATAGGGGAGGGGATAAAGTGAGGGGAGAATAAGGGGAGGGGAGAATAGGGGAGGGGATAAAGTGAGGGGAGAATAGGGGAGGGGAGGGGATAAAGTGAGGGGAGAATAAGGGAGGGGAGAATAGGGGAGGGGATAAAGTGAGGGGAGAATAAGGGAGGAGAGGGGAGAATAGGGGAGGGGATAAAGTGAGGGGAGAATAGGGGAGGGGATAAAGTGAGGGGAGAATAGGGTAGGGGAGGGGAGAATAGGGTAGTGTAGGGGAGAATAGGGTAGTGTAGGGGATGGGATAAAGTGAGGGGAGGGGAGAATCGGGTAGTGTAGGGGAGGGGAGAATCGGGTAGTGTAGGGGAGGGGAGAATCGGGTAGTGTAGGGGAGGGGAGAATAGGGTAGGGTAGGGGAGGGGAGAATAGGGTAGGGGAGGGGAGAATAGGGGAGGGGATGAAGGGTAGGGGAGAATAGGGTAGGGGAGGGGAGGGGATAAAGTGAGGGGAGAAGGGTAGGGGAGGAGAGATTAGGGTAGTGTAGAGGAGAATAGGGGAGGGGATAAAGTGAGGGGAGACGGGTAGGGTGGGTGGGAGAGGAGGGGAGAAGGGCAGCTGTGGGAGACTGATAAGCAGAGTCAGAGGCCTAGTCACACTGGCCCATCACACCCACTGACATGATGATTCAATCCAGCCCCCAGTGTGTGTGGGTGGGTGTGTGTGTGTGCGCCTGTGGACATTTATTTTTGTGTGTGAGAGAAACCGTGCATGTGCCTGCATGTATTTTTTTCCCTCTTTTTTTCTGTGCGTGGGCAGAGAAAGAGCACAGGTGAAGACTGTCCATCTGCTTCTAACACGGAGAGAGGGAAAGAGCGAGGGGGAGAGAGAGCGAGGGTGGGGGGGGGGGTAGAGAGGAAAAGTGGAGGGAGTGAGTTGGCACTGTTTCCTCTCCCTGATGAAATTGGGCTGGAATTTAGTTTCCTAAAAACAAACAGCAGGAGAACGCAAAACCCACCTCCCTCCTGTCTCCTCTCTTCCCTCCCTCCCTCCCTGTCTCCCCCTAGTCTCGACAGCTCCGGAGCATGACGTAACCACACAATTACACCAGGGATCACACTGCCGCCGTGGGAGAGTGCTGCTCTCTGCTCTACACAAATAACCTGTATATATCAATCTGTCTGTCTGCCATATTGTGTTTGACCTACACTGTCATGTATGACACAAGGACCGGGTTTTGGAAACACTGACTTAGACAAAGATGGATGTTGGGTCATTCAAGGAACTATGTAGTAGTGCTAAGTTAACCCAACGAGACCCCTGGCGTGTATTCATTAGTGCACCCTGTAGGAAACCCCAAGTAAAACTTTTTGCAATGGAAAAATAACAATTCTTATTGGACAAGTTACAGTAAGGTTAGTCATTCCCCCTTTCATTCATTTTTCCTACTAATGAATACACCCTTGGATTCATGTTTCTGTTCAGTTTGAGGTCCTACTACCCCCAGTGGACGTTCACCATAACTACCCTGTTAGATCATGGGAAGTCCTTTTACTGGACATAACTTCCTCTTGCTCATGTCCTTTCTTGCTCTTGGCACTGAACGTTGCCGATAGAAATAGAATGAATAGAGCTGACACAAGTCCCTATTATATCTGACACACAATACATTTCTATCTGATCTGTTCTGTAACGCTGCATCCTCCTGAACAGGTCCCTTCCCTGCCATTTTGTACAGACAAAACAACAGTCATTAGAACGTGGAGTCAGAGGTCCACTGTTCCACCCAGTTGAAGTTCATTACTCATCTAAAGCATTTGACTTAATGAACGATGGAGCTAAAAATGTCACAACTGGACTAGCAGAATGACTTGCAATGTCTCCATAGTTGGGCTTAAACTCTTGGACATAAATTACTATTGTATAAATAAAATTATGTGTTCCACTTTTACCACGAAATATATAAGTCCTCTAACTGAAAACAAATCTACATTTTACATGTTAGAAGTTGGGACTTTGACTTTTACTGTGACAGTTAGCAGATTTGGGCTGTGGTGGCCCTAGGTGAAGTGTAGTTGTCATTGCAGTATTAACACTTAAGGTAAAGTAACACCTCAGGTAAAGTAGAGTCTCTTGCCTCTTGCAGTAAAATATCTCTGTTCAGTAGGACACCAGAGTAGACTGCTCTCTCTGTCTCTCTCCCTGGGGACAGCAGATCTTTGTTTAGGTACACTGAGGTGACCTCTCACCTGCAGACTTCATTTGCTGAAGGCTACTGACATACCACCAACACTGCTGCCAAGACACGGTAGAGTAGTGTTGTGTTTCTGTTGGGGATAGATACAGACTGATACTATCGGTCCCCCTCCTTGTTTTGCGCTCTCTTACTGTTTTTCTCATTCATTCTCTCTGTCTCTCTCTCCTGCCAATGAGCATGAGGCGGGAAAGGAGAGCAGCTTCGCTCTGTCTACCGCTCTCTCCCTCCTCTCTCTATTTCTCCCTTTTGTTCTCTCTCTCTCTCTCGCCTCTCCTGGTCTGTGTGTGTGCTCAGTCGTTCAATGCCGCGCAGCGCTGTTGTGTCATGAGGCTTGGGAGCCCATGGAGTGCTGGTGCTAGGGGGTAGTGACTACCTCAGAGATGTATTAGAGACAGCGCCAGAGAGATTTGACAAAACCCTTCGGACCTACACATAAGGGACAGTGGAGATACAGGATAGAGAGAGAGTGGACTACCGGTACCCACCACAGCCTGAGGAGAAACGCATTGAAGACGGAAGCGATACAGCTGGAGATCCGCTGTGGAGAGACTGGGGGTCTTTGGTGATCCGCTGTAGAGAGACTGGGGGTCTTTGGTGATCCGCTGTAGAGAGACAGGCTAGAGACTGGGGGACTTTGGTGATCCGCTGTAGAGAGACTGGGGGTCTTTGGTGATCCGCTGTAGAGAGACAGGCTAGAGACTGGGGGTCTTTGGTGATCCGCTGTAGAGAGACAGGCTAGAGACTGGGGGACTTTGGCGATCCGCTGTAGAGAGACAGGCTAGAGACTGGGGGACTTTGGCAATTCCTTTCAAAGACCGTGGGGATATTGCTTGCGCTGAGATACGCGTTGAAGAGATTTGGAGATACAAGCTGAAGACCTCAGACATAATCAGCTTGTTGGGGAGACCAGTTGGAGACACTGCATGGGGATGTTAATTAGAGACTCGGACTATACAGAATATTTGGGTTAGATGCTTGGATATAAAGGCGTCACCCCAGTGATGTCAGGTGGGGTCAGACACACCCCTGTCCTTCCCTGCTAAAAAGTGTTGTGGGTCTGAGGAAGGGGCTTGGATTTTGGGGTGTCTGGATGACAGCACAATTGTGTTAACCACACCAGTGCTTTCCTGTCGCTCCAGCTTATCTACTCCGTCTCTGTCGCTCCCCTTGTGTCTGTCTCTCTCTCTCTCTTTTTCGATCTCTTTCTCTCTCTTTTTCGATCTCTTTCTCTCTCTTTTTCGATCTCTTTCTCTCTCTTTTTCTCTTTTTCTCTCTCACTCTCTCCACCATGGGAAAGTTAATAAAGAGAACGAAAGCAGAAGCACCGTTTTAAGGTAAAGCCACCGCAATTAGTCTGACTGTAGGACTGCTGCAGCTATAGAAACTGAAGCAACAGCCAGTAAGCTTAGAAACTGAGTGGATTACCAGACGCATCATGTGGACCCAGTCAGGATACTGCCATCACTTCCCCGGACATCCATTCTACCATGCGCCCTCCTGCAGGTGTGTACTACTGTTTAATATACAGTGCCTTCAAAAAGTATTCACACCCCTTGACTTTTTCCACATTTTGTTCTTACAAGGTGCGATTTAAAATGGATTTAATTTTTTAGAAATTGTCAATGATCTACACTAAATACTCTGTCAAAGTGGAAGAAAAATTCTAACATTTCTTAAAAATGTATGAACAATAAAACACAAATATATCTTGATTAGATAAGTATTCAACCCCCTGAGTCAATATATGTTAGAATTACCTTTGGCAGCGATTACAGCTGTAAGTCTCCGAGAGCTTTTCACACATGGATTGTACAATATTTGCACATTATTCTTAAAAATTATTCAAGCTCTGTCAAGTTGTTTGTTGATCATTGCTAGATAGCCATTTTCAAGTCTTGCCATAGATTTTCAAGACGATTTAAGTCAAAACTGTAACTAGGCCACTCAAGAACATTCAATATCGTCCTGGTAGGCAATGTATTTGGCCTTGTGTTTTAGGTTATTGTCCTGCTGAATGGTGAATTTGTCTCCCAGTGTCTGTTGAAAAGCAGACTGAACAAGGTTTCCCTCTAGGATTTAGCCTGTGCTTAGCTTTATTCAGTTTATTTTCATCCCACAAAACTCCTTAGTCCTTGCCGATGACGAACATACCCATAACATGATGCAGCCACCACCATGCTTGAAAATATGAATAGTGGTACTCAGTGATGTATTGTGTTGGATTTGCCCCAAACATAACACTTTGTATTCAGGACAAAAAGTTCTTTGCCACTTTCTTTGCAGTTTTGCTTTAGTGCCTTATTGCAAACAGGATGCATGTTTTGGAATATTTTTATTCTGCACAGGCTTCCTTCTTTTCACTCTGTCATTTAGGTTAGCATTGTGGAGTAACTACAATGTTGTTGATCCATCCTATCACAGCCATTAAACTCTGTAACTGTTTTAAAGTCACCATTGGCCTCGTGATGAAATCCCTGAGCGGTTTCCTTCTTCTCCAGCAACTGAGTTAGGAAGGACGCCTCTATGTTTGTAGTGACTGGGTGTATTGATACACCATTCAAAGTGTAATTAATAACTTCACCATGCTCAAAGACATTTTATACGTCTGCTTTTTTACCCATCTACCAATAGGTGCCCTTCTTTGCGAGGCATTGGAAAACCTCCCTGGTCTTTGTGGTTGAATCTGTGTTTGAAATTCACAGCTCGACTGAGGGACATTACAGATAGTTGTATGTGTGGGGTACAGAGATAAGTTAGTCATTCAAAAATCATGTTAAACTATTATTGTACACAGTGAGTCCATGCAACTTATTATGTTACATGTTAAGCAAATGTTTACTCCTGAACTTATTTAGGCTCGCCATAACAGAGGGGTTGAATACTTATTGACTCAAGACATTTCAGCTTTTCATTTTTAATTAGTTTGTAAAAATGTACATTATGTGGTATTGTGTGTAGGCCAGTGACACAAGCAATTTTTGGGGGATAAAGTCAAGGGGTGTGAATACTTTCTGAAGGCACTGTACTACTACTACTACTACTACTACTACTACTACTACTACTACTACTACTACTACTACTACTACTACTACTACTACTACTACTACTACTACTACCACCACCGATACTACTACTACTACTACCGATACTACTACTACTACTACTACTACTACTACTACTACTACCGTTACTACTACTACTACTACCGTTACTACTACTACTACTACCGTTACTACTACTACTACTACCGTTACTACTACTACTACTACTACTACTACTACTACTACTACTACTACTACTACCACCGATACTACTACTACTACTACCGATACTACTACTACTACTACTACTACTACTACTACTACTACTACTACTACCGATACTACTACTACTACTACTACTACTACTACCGTTACTACTACTACTACTACCGTTACTACTACTACTACTACTACTACTATACTACATCCTGCTCTCTTCCTATTGATATGCTGTTTATGGCCTGGAAATACAGTAGAGGTGTTCTTCAGGGAAGCGTGTTAATGCCGATGTGCATTTGGACGGAACTGTCGCTGCTGCATTATGGGATCTGACATGGTCGCCAGGCAATCTCAATGTAATTGTAGTTTACCAGAGTGGTTTAGCTTTTTGCAATTTTTTTCTGAATATGCTTTTTTCCCCCTAAGGGTTAAAAACATTTGGCAGAAACAATGATGCTAGTACAACACTCTGGTTGATATCCCTGCACATTGGGTTCCTGGCTAACTGAAGTTTAGGAGGTTTTGCGTAAGTGGTGGAATAGAACCAGGTATGTATTCAGCTGCACATCTAAATGATACATTCTTCCAGGCTCTAAAGTTGATAAGTCCCCGGGGTTCGTTCCAACTCTTCCAGTCAGTTATTTGTTTTGAAGAGAGATGCAACTGGACATTTCAGAACAGACCTCAACGTCATTTGAAGTAAACGGTTTCTGTTGCAAAACTTTTCACTCGACTTTAGAGCGCTGAAGAATTGATCATTTAGATGTGCGGCTTGTGCCAAACACTGCAGACTTTCCAGGTCGGAGTGGCAATGCGCGGAAAGCATACAATTCAAATGAACTACAACTTCCGTTTAAGAACCCAACAGCTTCTACGTCACGTTAAAGAGCATTTGGAGTAAATGGTTTCTGTTGTAAAATGTTTTCCAACAGAATCTGCATAATGAATACACCCAAGGTGAACAGGCTGGTTAGTTTGGTCAATGTCTCAATGCTGTGGAATTAGTTATTGAACGGCTGGAAGAACTAGTTTAGGAAGGGCTCAAATTACATGTTGACTCTGGGGTGTCTTTAAAATAGTGTGCTGGGACAATTTGTAAGTGTTTATAGTAATGTGTTAATATTTGTAACACTTATGGCGGTTTATCTTTGTTACCCACTTGATTTGGAATTCCCATGGAGATGCCATGATGTGTTAATGAATCCTGGTTGAGGGTAGTGTTACAGAGGCTTGCTCTTTGGCTTAAGGCTGGTGGTTCAGAATGGCTAGTACTCTGAATGACATGTAATGCTTTCTCATAGCATCACTGTTGCCTCCCTCATTTTAGCACAGTTTCACTCCACAGAGGATCTGAATAATTGCACAAACCCATTCCCAGGTTTGATGGAGAGATTGGAATCTTTTTGAGGTAATGAGAACGTCTCCTCCTCGTATTAGTGAAATATTCTATTCTTCCAATAGAAGTATCAGTGAAAGAGGCTGAGATGTCGTCACTGTGGCTCCATCCCCCTTCAGCAGTAATGACATTATTACATTTATCACACTGTTGCAGATGAGCCCTGCTCTCAAATGAACTTCATCAAAAGACACACACACACACACACACACACACACACACACACACACACACACACACACACACACACACACACACACACACACACACAACCTCCCCTCAGAAGGTTGAAAATGCTTGGCATCGGCCCTCAAATCCTCACAAAGTTCTACAGCTGAGAGCATCTTGACTGGCTGCATCACTACACAGGGTGGTGCGGACAGCCTAGTACATCACTGCTCGATCGCATGGCGCTACACAGGGTGGTGCGGACAGCCTAGTACATCACTGCTCGATCGCATGGCGCTACACAGGGTGGTGCGGACAGCCTAGTACATCACTGCTCGATCGCATGGCGCTACACAGGGTGGTGCGGACAGCCTAGTACCATCACTGGGGCCAAGCTCCCTGCCATCCAGGACCTCTGTCATGCGGTGTGAAAGGAAGGCCCAGACAATTGTTAGACTCCAGCCACCCAAGTAATAGAATGTTCTCCCTGCTTCCACACGGCAAGCGGTACCAGTGGATCAGGTCTCGACAGTGCGACCATTTTACTTGCATATGTGCCTAAATATTTTGCTGTGCGACCTGGAATTCGAATTTAGAAGCACCAGTGTGCCTAGAATAATTAAGGATTATAACTTTATTACCTTAAATATTTTTAATTGTGCTCCTAAATTTCTTTGTGTGCCTACATTTTTCAACTTAGGCTCACAATGGCTAACAAAATGGCTAGCTAACTGAATAGCTAATAAAATGGCTACACGGACTATCTGAGTTGACCTTTGTATTTGATTTTAGATTTTGCACACTCACAGGACTCTACACGCTCACACACACACACACACACTTAAATTGCTGACACACACAAAATGCACACACATTTATACTGACACACACACACACACACACACACTCACACGCAATAATCATATACTGCTGCTACTCCGTTTATCATATATCCTGATGCCTAGACACCTTACTACTTACTATACAGTTGAAGTCGGAAGTTTACATACACTTAGGTTGGAGTCATTAAGACTTGTTTTTCAACCACTCCGCAAATTTCTTGTTAACAAACTATAGTTTTGGTAAGTCGGTTAGGACATCTACTTTGTGCATGACACAAGTAATTATTCCAACAATTGTTTACAGACAGATTATTTCACTTATAATTCACTGTATCTAAATTCCAGTGGGTCAGAAGTTTACATACACTAAGTTGACTGTGCCTTTAAACAGCTTGGAAAATTCCAGAAAATTATGCCATGGCTTTTGAAGCTTCTGATAGGCTAATTGACATTGTTTGAGTCAATTGGAGGTGTACCTGTGGATGTATTTCAAGGCCTACCTTCAAACTCAGTGCCTCTTTGCTTGACTTCATGGGAAAAGCAAAGAAATCAGCCAAGACCTCAGAAAACAATTGTAGACCTCCACAAGTCTGGTTCATCCTTGGGAGTAATTTCCAAACACCTGAAGGTACCACGTTTCTCTGTACAAACAATAGTATGCAAGTATAAACACCATGGGACCACACAGCCGTCATACCGCTCAGGAAGGAGACACGTTCTGTCTCCTAGAGATGAACGTACTTTGGTGCGAAAAGTGCAAATCAATCCCAGAACAGCAGCAAAGGACCCTGTGAAGATGCTGGAGGAAACAGGTACAAAAGTATCTATATCCACAGTAAAACGAGTCCTATATCGACATAACCTGAAAGGCCGCTCAGCATGGAAGAAGCCACTGCTCCAAAACCGCTCTAAAAAAGCCAGACTACGGTTTGCAACTGCACATGGCGACAAAGATCATATTTTTGGAGAAATGTCCTGGTCTGATGAAACAAAAATGGAACTGTTTGGCTATAATGACCATCGTTATTTTTGGAGGAAAAAGGGGGAGGCTTGCAAGCCGAAGAACACCATCCCAACCGTGAAGCACAGGGGTGGCGGCATCATGTTCTGCGGGTGCTTTGCTGCAGGAGCGACTGGTGCACTTCACAAAATAGATGGCATCAGGAGGATGGAAAATGTTGTGGATATATTGAAGCAACATCTCAAGACATCAATCAGGAAGTTGAAGCTTGGTTGAAATGGGTCTTCCAAATGGACAATGACCCCAAGCATACTTCCAAAGTTGTGGCAAAATGGCTTAAGGACAACAAAGTCAAGGTATTGGAGTGGCCATAACAAAGCCCTGACCTCAATCCTATAGAAAATTTGTACTGAAAAATAACTGAAAAAGCGTGTGTGAGCAAGGAGGCCTACTGACCTGACGCAGTTACACCAGCTCTGTCAAGAGGAATGGGCCAAAATTCACCCAACTTATTGTGGGAAGCTTGTGGAAGGCTACCTGAAATGATTTGACAAAAGTTAAGCAATCTAAAGGCAATGCTACCAAATACTAATTGAGTGTATGTAAACTTATGACCCACTGGGAATGTGATGAAAGAAATAAAAGCTGAAATAAATCATTCTCTCTACTATTATTCTGACATTTCACATTCTTAAAATATAGTGGTGATCCTAACTGACCTAAGACAGTTTGCCAAAAGGCATGTGGGAGATTCCCCAAACTTATGGAAGAAGGTACTCTGGTCAGATGAGACTAAAATGTAGCTTTTTGGCCATCAAGGAAAACGCTATGTCTGGCGCAAATCCAACACCTCATCCACCTTGAGAACAACATCCCCACAGTGAAGCATGGGTGGCAGCATCATGCTGTGAGGATGTTTTTCCATTGGCAGGGACTGGGAAACTTTTCAGAATAAAAGGAATGATGGAATGCACTAAATACAGAGAAATTCTTGAGGGAAACCTGTTTCAGTCTTCCAGAGATTTGAGACTGCGACGGAGGTTCACCTTCCAGCAGGACAATGGCCCTAAGCATACTGCTAAAGCAAAACTCGAGTGGTTTAAGGGGAAACATTTAAATGTCTTGGAATGGCCTAGTCAAAGCCCATACCTCAATCCAATTGAGAATCTGTGGTATGACTTAAAGATTGCTATACACCAGCGGAACCTATCCAACTTGAAGGAGCTGGAGCAGTTTTGCCTTGAAGAATGGGCAAAAATCCCAGTGGCTAGATGTGCCAAGCTTATAGAGACATACCCCAAGAGAGTTGCAGCTGTAATTGCTGCAAAGGTGGCTCTACAAAGGTTTGACTTTGGGGGTGTGAATAGTTATGCACACTCAATGCTTTATCTTGGCCAGGTCGCAGTTGTTCTCAACTTGTCTCAACTGGCCTACCTGGTTAAACAAAGGTGAAATAAAATAAACTCAAATGTTCTGTTTTTTTGTCTTATTTCTTGTTTGTTTCACAATAAAACATATTTTGCATCTTCAAAGTGGTAGGCATGTTGTGTAAAGCAAATGATACAACCCCCCCCTAAAAATCTATTTTAATTCCAGGTTATAAAGCAACAAAATAGGAAAAATGCCAAGGGGGGTGAATACTTTTGCAAGCCGCTGTATCTACCTCTATCACTCCAGTATCCCTGCACATTGTAAATATGGTATTAACTGACCCTGTATATAGTATGCTTACTTACTACTCGTGTGCCTCTTATTTTTAATTATTATGTTTTTGTTCTACCTTGTTATTTTTAGTATTACATTGTTATTGATTAATGCATTGTTGGGATTTGAGTTTGCAAGAAAGGCATTTCACTGTACTTGTGCACGGGACATTGGAACTTGTAACTTGAAACACACACCTCTTTTGTCAGATCTTCTCTGTAGACATGAGAATTTCATATCACCACCGTTATATTTATGTAATAGCAGGGACTTTTCTTTGAATACCTTACAATCGCAGCTGTTGGTTCCATATTTAATACAACTAGCTAATAACAGTATTAAATTATATTTTAATTAATGCCGCAGGCATTAATAATCTCAAATAATGTCTGGAAGTTTAAGGAGTTTTTGTCCTCCAGATTCCGTCTGGCTCTGAGAGAAATGTAGTGAGACAATTTAATTATTTTAATTCAATCTTTATTTGTGGGATTAACCCTAAAACCTGCCCAGTAGCCCCTGTATCTTTAAGTGTAGTGAATATAGTGTTTGTAGAACTGTATTATTGTCAGAGCTCAGACTACCAGGTCATTTCACCTCTTGAGATTGCTGGGATGAATAGTACAGCACCATCCAACCACCTAGCTTTGTCAAGTAGTGCCCTATATAGGGAATAGGATGCCATTTGGGACACAACCTATGGTTACGGTCCCATTGGTAGAAATCTGACTCACATCTTGAACACTTTACTATAGATAATCTCATGGGGATATGCAGGCGGAAGAAATCTCTGGTTCACTTTTGTGTATTCAGTGAAAGTAATGTGAGCCGGGACCTGGCTGACTCGGGTTAATCATTTCCTCACCTGTCAATAAAGCGGAAGGTGACACCGATAGACTCCGCCCCTTCTCACTCTCTCTGTTTACATTCAAATGACAGAGTGTCACTCGCTGTTTGAGGAAACGTCTCAGTTGTTTGGGCGGGTAATCCAGTCGCATGGAGACATGAGGTGAGTGTATCTTATGTACACATTTATCTCTATGTTGATTGTGTGTTGAAAATCAAATCAAATTTATTGGTCACATACATGTGTTTTGCAGATGTTATTGCGGGTGTAGCGAAATGCTTGTGCTTCTAGCTCCAACAGTGCAGTAATATCTAACAAGTAATATCTAACAGTTTCACAACATATACCCAAAATACAGGTAAATCTTAGTAAGGAATGGATTGAGAATATACATACACGTATATGTCAGAGAGGCATTGGACTAAGATACTAAGAGCACAGTATATAATTTAGTATTTGGTTTCATTGCGTGTGTGTGTTTGTTTTGTATTCTTTAGGAGTGTGTGTGTGTGTGTGTGCGCGCTCTGTCAGCAGCCCATGGTCTCAGCACTGTAAATGGATTGGGCTAGGTGTCACAGCACAGCAGGAATGTGGAGGGAGCAGATTGTCTGGGAGCCTCTGCTCATCCTTCTGACTCACACACACACACACACACCTTAAAAACAATGGCATATTCCTGACCTGCTACCCAATATGATGCAAAACACGATTAACCAGAAAGCCAGGGGATCACCCTATCCATTATCTCATGTCTGAACCACAAAGTCACTGTGATAGCCTGCTAATGTCGCCTCGTTGCTCCTACTGAACTGTGATAGCCTGCTAATCTCACCTCGTTGCTCCTCCTGAACTGTGATAGCCTGCTAATCTCGCCTCGTTGCTCCTCCTGAACTGTGATAGCCTGCTAATGTCGCCTCGTTGCTCCTCCTGAACTGTGATAGCCTGCTAATGTCGCCTCGTTGCTCCTCCTGAACTGTGATAGCCTGCTAATGTCGCCTCGTTGCTCCTCCTGAACTGTGATAGCCTGCTAATGTCGCCTCGTTGCTCCTCCTGAACTGTGATAGCCTGCTAATCTCGCCTCGTTGCTCCTCCTGAACTGTGATAGCCTGCTAATCTCGCCTCGTTCCTCCTCCTGAACTGTGATAGCCTGCTAATGTCGCCTCGTTGCTCCTCCTGAACTGTGATAGCCTGCTAATCTCGCCTCGTTGCTCCTCCTGAACTGTGATAGCCTGCTAATCTCGCCTCGTTGCTCCTACTGAACTGTGATAGCCTGCTAATCTCGCCTCGTTGCTCCTCCTGAACTGTGATAGCCTGCTAATGTCGCCTCGTTGCTCCTCCTGAACTGTGATAGCCTGCTAATGTCGCCTCGTTGCTCCTCCTGAACTGTGATAGCCTGCTAATCTCGCCTCGTTGCTCCTCCTGAACTGTGATAGCCTTAACTATTTTGACTTGACATGTTGCCATTGCCTGAATATCTTCCTGACTCTGACCTTTAGTTAGGAAAATGTATTTAAGTGTGACTCAATACTACAATAATTGAAGATACGTAATACAGATTTAAAAACGACATTGTTCTCTCCTTGTCTGGAAACATCTGGTACAAAATCAAATATTTGTGTGGTAACCTACGCAATCTTCATTTGACATCAACTAGTGTATAGCAATCCTAGCCTTGAGACCTTAGGTGTCTTGTTATAGTCATCCTAAACACTGTTGAGGACATTTCTACCAAACAACCGTATTCTGTGTGGCACCACTAGCATTTCAATCTCCTACGTCTTAACCAATGCTGCGGTTGCTCAATTTTGCAGAGGAAGAAGAAACTCTGTGAGACTCCGGAGTTCACAACACGTGGGAGGCCCCAAAAAAAGTCCCGAAAGCTGTTGTGACTTAACATGAATGTAATCTTTGGTACCAGACATCAGTTTCATTACGTCTGTGCCATGCTACATTGGGATTGAGAGGATTAGCGATGATCAGAGAGGATCTACTACATTAACCCAGCTGTGGACTCTTCTCTCCTCCCCCATCCCCTCTTTTCCTTCCCATCTCAGTCTGTTTGGAAATGTTCCTCTTCCTTCGACTCAATGTTCTCTAGACATTATGTTCTTGGATGCCCACATCATCCCCTAGTTGCTGGACTTTCTTTCTCTGTATCTTCTCGCTTGGACTTTACTGCACCAGCAAACCTATTGAAGGAACAACGTTGGTATAAAAAGGACCGAAGTCCGTTATCTGTTCCAGTAGCTACGAAAGGAGAGGATTTAAGATGCTAACCAACTGTGTGCAGAGTATGCGCTCCTGTGTAGGTCTCAGCAGGTAGGAACTACTAGAGAATGGCCTATGTAGCTTTTCATAGTGGTTGTTTGAGTCAAATACCAGTTGCTGTGGTGTGAGGTGTGGCCAGTTGCACTGTCAGCGAGAGATTTGTTGTGAGTTTTCTCAAGGCTTCCAGGGCGGTAGGCAGCCTAGCGGTTCGAGCGTTGGGCCCATAACCGAAAGGTTGTTGGTTTGAATACCTGAGCCAACAAGGTGAAAAACCTTTCGACGTGCCCTTGATCAAGGCACTTAACCCTAATTTGCTCCAGGGGCGCCGTACTACTATGGCAGACCCTGCAAAACCACACATTTCACTGCACCTATCCGGTGTATGTGACAATCGAACATCCTTTTTTTGGGGGGTGGGGAGAGCTATGTGTAGCTAATGCATGTAAGCTTACAATGTAGTATTATTTTTGGCATGCTCAATCAATAGTGTGCCATGAAACAGACAGTTAGATCATACTGCCATTTCCTGCCAAAGTTTGAACTGGACAACAGATCCAAAGACGGTACAGTATGAAGATGGGCAGAAACTGCTACTCCAATAGAAAACCTGTAAATATCTGGTGTGACCACCATTTGCCTCATGCAGCACGACCCATATCCTTTTCATAGAGTTGATCAGGCTGTTGATTGTGGCTTGTGGAATGTTGTCCCACTCCTCTTCAGTGGTTGTGCGCAATTGCAGGATATTGGCGGGACCTGGAACATGCTGTCGTACACGTATTTCCAGAGCATCCCAAACATGCTCAATGGATGATATGTCTGGTGAGTATGCAGGCCATGGAAGAACTTGGACATTTTCAGCTTCCAGGAATTATGTAGAAATCCTTGCGACATGGTGATGGCGGTGGATGAATAGCAACACAGTAGGCCTCAGGATCTCATCACAGTATCTCTGTACATTCAATTTGCCATCGATAAAATGCAATTGAGTTCCTTGTCCGTAGCTTATGCCTGCCCATACCATAACCCCACCACCACTATGGGCCAAACTGCAGTCAGGTCAAGGCCAGGTGAGAACGACGAGCACACAGATGAGCTTCCTTGAGACGGTTTGTGCAGACATTCTTTGGTTGTTCAAACTCAGTTTCATCAGCTGTCCGGGTGGCTGGTTTCAGACAATCCCGCAGGTGAAGAAGCCCAATGGGGAGGTTCTGGGCTGGCATGGTTACACGTGGTCTGCGGTTGTGAGGCCAGTTGGACGTACTGCCAAATTCTCTAAAATTACGTTGGAGGCGGCTTATGGTAGAGAAATGAACATTAAATTCTCTGGCAACAGCTCTGTTGGACATTCCTGCATATAGCATGCCAATTGCACACTCCCTCAAAACGTGAGACATCTGTGACATTTTATTGTGTGACAAAACGGCACATTCTTAGAGTGACCTTTTGTCCCCGGCACAAGGTGCACCTGTGTATTAATGATCATGCTGTTTAATCAGCTTCTTGATATGCCACAATTGTCAGGTGGATGGATTATCTTGGCAAAGGTGAAATGCTCACTAACAAGGATATAACCAAATTTGTGCACAGAATTTGAGAGAAATAAGATTTTTGTGCATAGAACATTTCTGCGATCTTTTATTTCAACTCATGAAACATTGGACCAACACTTTGCATGTTGCGTTCATATTTTTGTTCAGTATATATAAAGTTGTTTTTGACAAATGAAAACGTGTCCCCTTCACGAGGTTGGCGTGATAACATGTTCAAATACTTAAGACATTACCTCAACTACTGTAGGATGTGCCTTTTTAGATTTTGAGAACATTAATAACGAAGGAAGAATTGTTCACTTTTCCAATCCCAAACCGCCGCCTGGTCTGCTTGCGCGTTCCCGGAAATCAAGTCTCGCGATGGTGCGCCTTTTGGGTTTAGAAACTTTGTGGGTAGGTCTGTAAATGGAAAGCTGAGCCATGAAAGTGTGTAGAAGACTTGTGTGTGTGGTCTTTTCACACCTGAGCAAGCTGTCAATCTATTGCATGTAGGATAGCAGCACACTCACTATGTCTAAAGCAGAAAGGGTTGCTGCCCTCTACGGAGTAATTCTGAACTGAGCTTTCCTGCGACTTTTGGAAGTTGCCTGGGTCTTTGAGGCAGTTTTGAAGGCATTGTATCTGCTTGTGTGTGTGTGTGTGTCTGTGTGTGTGTGAAGACTTTAGTTCTGTGTAAGGGAATGCTGTAGGTCTCACATTACTTCAGACGCTGTCCGTGGACCGCGTGGACACCGCCTCTGTAATCTCAGCCTAATCTGTAACGGCTTTGTGTGCAATCAAAGAATCCACAATAGGATCTCTAAGAGGTGAAAGCCAACGCCACTCAATCCAATCCCTCTACTGGGAAATAGACCGGGCACACTGGTATTTGTCAATAGGAGTGGGACAAACCAATGTGATCTGATGGGAGGGAGCTAGACCGCTTCAACATGACTGCATGCACGTGTGTGAGTTGTTGAATGCAGCAGAAACACTGGCACCCAGGCTATGGTGCTGTTCGACACCGCCGTCCTAACCTTTAAAAAAAATAAAAACGAGATAGCCTAAACAAATCCCTTCAATGCTTCTTACACAAATCCCTCTATCCCAACCCAGTAGAGACGAGACAAACTCTCTCTATCCCAACCCAGTAGAGACGAGACAAACTCTCTCTATCCCAACCCAGTAGAGACGAGACAAACTCTCTCTATCCCAACCCAGTAGAGACGAGACAAACTCTCTCTATCCCAACCCAGTAGAGACGAGAAAAACTCTCTCTATCCCAACCCAGTAGAGACGAGACAAACTCTCTCTATCCCAACCCAGTAGAGACGAGACAAACTCTCTCTATCCCAACCCAGTAGACACAGTGAATCAGGAGTAGGCCGGAACAGCAACTAAACCAATTGTCCTCACGGCCTCTGTGGGTAGCCCGGACTCCAGTGCTCCCCCTCTTGCATCTTTGGGCATAATGCGTCTTTGTATCCACACATTCTGATACTCCATGGGTTGTGCTGCAATGACAACAGCTCGTCTCTGTTCCAATATTCCACAGTCCGACTAGCGATTTGTCCTAATTACTTTTCTTTATTAATACAGATGAATTGGAGTTATGGAGCAAACCAGCAAAGTCATTACAGCGAAGCGATAAGCACACCCTGATCTGATTGGTTAAATTCAAAGATGGGGTGAACGCTGTTGTAATCTTATTCAAGATTTGCGTCGATATTACTTTGATATTGCCTACATTAAAAGCCTGATCTGGTGTTTTTGTATTGCAGTTAGAGTGGGAGGAGAAATGTGGCAGGGTAATGGTATATCAGATCGGTGGCAGGTAGCCTAGCGGTTAAGAGCGTTGGGCCAGTAACCCGAAAGATCGCCGGTTCCAATCCCTGAGCCGGCTAGGTGAAACATCTGTTGATGTGCCCTTGAGCAAGGCACTTAACCCTTATTGCTCCTGTAAGTTGTTCTGGATAAGAGCATCTGCTCAATGACTACAATGTAGATCATGGTTTGATTATTAACAGGGTGACATTTAAATGGCTTTTTACATTAAAAGAATAGCAAGCCTTTGATTAATAGACACATGGTGTGCATGTGTGTGAGTGTGCTGTGCTGCTATGCTTGTGTGCTTTTGTGTGTGTGTGTAATTGGCTACGCCGTTATCAGTCGATCTCTAGTATGCGAGTGTGTGTGTGCATGTCCTTTTTGGAGATGAAGTCACAAGCTCAGTTGTGTTGCCAGGTGACGTGACCAGTGTTTGTGACCTGCGTAGATCTTAACAGATCGATCACACACACATCTTCTTAGGAGACTGCTGTTTCTCATTATAAGCCAGGGGTAAGCAACTATATAGATTCAGCCGGGGTCCGATGTTTGCGTGAATGGTCAGGGGACCGGAATATAAATATAGCAATTTGTATACTGAAAATTGACCATAACTAAGCCCAAAAAGAGATTGTATTGGAAAATAACAATAATTTCATACCTTCATTACATTAACACATGATCACGTCTCTTTTATTTGTTGTAATACTTCTGAACAGATTTCATAACTTAAACACATTTGTTGCTGAATTCCTGGTCATTTTACAGTATTTTTATTTTTATTTTTACTAAAAACGTTGGGGAGCCCGGTTTTGGCCCGTGGCCCGCCTGTTGCTGACCCATGGTATAAGTCCAAGCTCTCTCCGCTGTTGATTCTCCCTGACATCACCACTCTCTCTCTCTCTCTCTCTGTCTGTCTGTCTGTCTGTCTGTCTGTCTGTCTGTCTGTCTGTCTGTCTGTCTGTCTGTCTGTCTGTCTGTCTGTCTGTCTGTCTGTCTGTCTGTCTGCCTGTCTGCCTGCGTGCCTGCGTGCACATCCACTCCCTGCCACAAATCCCCACCTCTGCCACGTCCACAACCATGACAATAGCTCAGTTTTAGTCTCATGGGGGCAGTTTGGGTCACTGTGCAAAGAAGGTGTTTGGTTCTCTCTCTTTCAGACGGTTTTATTTCTGTATCACTCACACACACACACACACACACACCCCTCCCTCTCTCTCTCTCTCCCTCCAGATTCTCTCTGCCTGTTATTGCTGAGTATAGCTCTCTTTTTAATAGCCAATGGCATATGGTGTGTTGTTCTTATCAAGGGGTGAGCAATATGGTACATGACCCTGCTGAACACGCGTAACACAATGCAGCATGTTATTTCCTACTTCTGTTTCCTCAGTCTCTAGTGGAGAGGTAGCTATAAATCTTGCTATACACTTTCACTCCAACTTGTACTGGCCTGGGACAGTCAATGTTCCACTAGGCCTTTCTCGATAACAGATCCTAGGTCAGTCTAAGTGCTCTTCTGCTGGGCTGATCACTAATGCTTTTCCACTTGGCTCAGGGCAGTTCAAACTCCACTGGCTGGTCCTGGGTCAGTTTAGATGCCTTGCCACCTGACGTCTCCCCCAGCTCCACCTAAGGGTTCAACTAAGTAAGTTAGTTAAACAACCAGCAAGGACTGAATGGCTCTCTGTGTGTACAGATTAATGGAGTGATGTAAAGTCGTTTTTTGGGTATCTTTACTTTACTATTAATATTTTTGACAACTTTTACTTCACTACATTCCTAAGGAAAATAATGTACTTTTTACTCCATACATTTTCCCTGCCACCCAAAAGTACTTACATTTTGAATGCTTAGAAGGACAAGAAAATAGTCACATTCTCACACATCCCTACTGCCTCTGATCTGGCGGACTCACTAAACACACATTTGTTTGTAAATTATGTCTGAGTGTTGGAGTGTGTGGTCTGGTTTGCTTAATATAAGGAATGTGAAAGGATTTATACTTTTACTTTTGATACTTAAGTGTATTTTAAAACCAAAATACTTTTAGACTTTTACTCAACTAGTATTTTACTGGGAGACTTTCACTTTTACTTGAGTCATTTTCTATTAAGGTATCTTTGCTATAGTGCGATCATTTCATAAAAATAGACAAAAGTCAAGTATGGGCATGTGTGAGTAGTAATTTATAGCAAAATAAATGTTGCAGTCGCGGTTTTTAAGGTATTTCTGCCATTTTGCTTCATATCTGGTAATGCATAAAGAAATAGGGGATCTAAGGCACTAGAGGTGTCACTACAGACGGGGGTTCGGTCCCGGGCTGTATCACAACTGGCCGTGATTGGGAGTCCCATAGGGTGGTGCACATTTGGCCCAGCATTGTAGGGTAGGCCGTCATTGTAAATAAGAATTTGTTCTTAACTGACTTGCCGAGTTAAATAAAATAATAAAACAAATAAGTATCCTAACATTATAGCTATCCCACCTCTCACGTCAACACTGCCTGGCTGGGGGGCTGTGTGCACTGTGAATGAAGGGTTGAAAGATTTGTTTTTGGAAGCAATCCACACAGGCAAAAGTTGGTCTAACTACTAAAGTGAGACTTTATCCTTGTGTTTCTTGGATATTTACATTGTTTTGTTCACAAGTTAGGTTGTTTTTCAATGTTTGAGTTTGCTTACACTGCTAGCGAAGCGAAGGGAGGAGACGTTGTCGGCCATTTAAAACCAATAGATGGGGATAGCGCTGACGTCATCCACATATTCCTTTGGAAAACTACCGGCATTAAGCCAGAACAATTTGAAGCGCACTATATTGCTGAATGGCACCAAAAAATAGCTAAGGTTCATGGTGAATGTGGACGTAACTAGCAAAGGCTCATGGTCGATGTAGTCGTTTTGATACGTCCTGACTGGTTGTATCACTGCCTGGTACGGCAACTGCTCTGCCTCTGACCGCAAGCCACTACAGAGGGTAGTGCGTACGGCCCAGTACATTACTGGGGCTAAGCTGCCTGCCATTCAGGACCTCTACACCAGGCGGTGTCAGAGGAAGGCCCTAAAAATTGTCAAAGACCCCAGCCACCCCAGTCATAGACTGTTCTCTCTACTACCGCATGGCAAACGGTACCGGAGTGCCAAGTCTAGGACAAAAAGGCTTCTCAACAGTTTTTACCCCCAAGCTATAAGACTCCTGAACAGGTAATCAAGTGGCTACCCGGACTATTTGCATTGTGTGCCCCCCCAACCCCTCTTTTATGCTACTGCTACTCTCTGTTCATCATATATGCATAGTCACTTTAACCATATCTACATGTACATACTACCTCAATCAGCCTGACTAAACGGTGTCTGTATGTAGCCTCGCTACTTTTATAGCCTTGCTACTGTATATAACCTGTCTTTTTTACTGTTGTTTTATTTCTTTACTTACCTATTGTTCACCTAATACCTTTTTTGCACTATTGGTTAGAGCCTGTAAGTAAGCATTTCACTGTAAGGTCTACTACACCTGATGTATTCGGCGCACGTGACAAATAAACTTTGATTTGATTTGACAGAGCTTGTCACTTCACGCTCTAGACCGGACACTGGGGGCCTCCGCTAGTCAGATTCTCACAGGCACACATGACTCGAGTGGCGCACATTCCAGGCACATTCCAGGGCCCAACAAAGGACCTGAGGAGCTTATGAGAATGTGAAAGCGATGGTAAAGTTGTCAGTGATTAGCATGCTCTGTCTCTCCAGACTGAAACCCTGCTCTGCAGTCAGCGGGAGGCCGGGCCCAGCCGGTCGGCTGTTTATACCGTGTTTATACTGTGACTTAGACCTGTTTGGAGGAAGCAGAGTATATGTAGTAGTAAACACTTCTACCTCCTCTTTCACTAAAATGGCACTTTTCAATATCACTGCTCCCCAAGGCTCTTGTTTATTGTAATTGAAGACATCAATTATGTCACGTGAAAAAGTGGACCATCCATCCATCCGTATGTACGGCCACATCGACGATCGCCATGGCAACAAATGTCCCAGAGCAGCTTTTGGAGAGGAGGAAAACAAAAAGCCCCAGCTGGCCCAGTGGCGTCGCTGATTGGCAGCTGAGACGTAAGATGCAGTTCAGTTGTTGTATATAGGGGGATGATAAAGGCTTTGTGGTTTTATTTGCGGTAGCGGCTGTATCATATTTTTCCTGGTGTCACCTTAACGAGTCCCAGTGAAGACAGAGATTGCATCCCAAATGGCATCATATTCCCTATATAGTGCACTTCTTTTAACCAGAGCCCTATGGTCCCTGGTCAAATGTACTACACTATATAGGTAATAGTATGCTATTTGAGATGCAGATTGAGCATCTCATCAGGGCTTGAGTATCACAATCCACAATCTGCAGCCTCTCTGCACAGCAGCATTGAATTCTGAACACTGCCTCATAACCCTGTCTGTTGGAGAGGGATGGAGGGGTTGGAGAGGAAGGAAGAGAGGGTTGGAGAGGAAGAGAGAGGGAGGGAGGGAGGGGTTGGAGAGGAAGAGAGATAGAGGGAGGGGTTGGAGAGGAAGAGAGGGAGGGTTTGGAGAGAGGAAGAGAGAGAGGGAGGGGTTGGATAGAGGAAGAGAGAGAGGGAGGGAGGGGTTGGAGAGGGAAAGCAAGTGGTAGTCAAATGGATAGAGGGATGAGGAGATCAAGGGGGAAGGGAACGCAAGGGATAAGAGGTAGGGGGAGAGCGAGTCGGAGAAGGGTGGTCTTTGACAGCTTGTCTCCATCTGGAGGAACAGACTGCTTGTTGTTTACCCTGTCTCTGGAGGAACAGACTGCTTGTTGTTTACCCTGTCTATCTGGAGGAACAGCCTGCTTGTTGTTTACCCTGTCTATCTGGAGGAGCAGACTGCTTGTTGTTTACCCTGTCTATCTGGAGGAACAGCCTGCTTGTTGTTTACCCTGTCTATCTGGAGGAACAGACTGCTTGTTGTTTACCCTGTCTAGCTGGAGGAGCAGACTGCTTGTTGTTTACCCTGTCTAGCTGGAGGAACAGCCTGCTTGTTGTTTACCCTGTCTATCTGGAGGAACAGCCTGCTTGTTGTTTACCCTGTCTATCTGGAGGAACAGACTGCTTGTTGTTTACCCTGTCTATCTGGAGGAACAGACTGCTTGTTGTTTACCCTGTCTATCTGGAGGAGCAGACTGCTTGTTGTTTACCCTGTCTATCTGGAGGAGCAGACTGCTTGTTGTTTACCCTGTCTATCTGGAGGAACAGCCATTGAGAAAGAGAGCCCCCATTTTTGGGATACACGATTTGATTAATCTCTTTGATGGGTAATCGTTTGTCATCTGCAGGAGTAGCCTAAAGCATTTCTTAACAACAGAATGTCTTCACCTGATGGTCATCACTGACATGTTGAAGAAACGTCAGCTAACTTGTGAGCTTTTCAAACAATCATAGTAAACGCTATGATCGGATTGTCACACTGAACCTTTCCCCACTGAACTGTGACCTGAGTCAGTTAACCAGTTACATTTTCTCACCTTATTGTGGTGTTTGCACTTGATTATAATACGGTGTCCTCAGCTCTATTCTGTTTTCACTTACACCCTGGTGTTTTGACTAGGCATTTCCCATGACCACCCCTGCGGGGACGGATGCTGATCTGGGGTCAGTTTAGCATTTTTACCACTAATAGTTAAGGTTAGGATTAGGGGAAGGGAAGCTGATCCTAGATCTGTACCCATGGGAAACTTCACCTCGGAGGGGCAGACCAGAGAAGAGATGACAAAGAAGATAGCGCTGACTGAAAGCAACACAACTGTTGCCTGAGGAGGGAACAGAAATGGTGACTGTGTCCCAAATGGCACCATATTCCCTATATAGTGCACTACTTTTGACCAGGGCCCTATGGTAGTGCACTTTATAGGGAATAGGGTGCAATTTGGAACACATACACACAATGTCTGTCTGACAGCCATGTAAATCAATGTCTACTGTTAGGGTCACGTCCTTATACTGTAAGTCTGTTAAATAGAGGTTGTTTGTTGATAGAGGTGAGTTCTACCAGTGGAGCGGAGAGAGATTGACATGTGGATAAAAACTAAGTGATGCTGTTAATGTTTATACCTTCCATCAATGACGATGTGTGGAGCCCAGGTCCGTTTTAGTCTCAGTATTATTATATTAGTTTAATATTTCTATGATGTCCTGTTCTATTATAAGGGACAGTGTCTGAAGTTAAGATGTCATCCTGTGTTGGCATTGTGATAGTGGCCTTCAAATAGTAGTTGTGAGTTTTCGTGTTGCCCCTAGTAGATGTCGTGTCTTTGGCATCATTAAACTGAAGACTTCTTTTCATCAAATAAATTCTCTGTAATTATTATTACGTGATTAAACTAACTTAATCATGTAAATGTAATTAACTAGGAAGTCGGGGCACCAAGGAAAATATTCAGATTACAAAGTTATAATTTTCCTAATATAACTTTCAGATATTTTAATATCTGATCAATTAGTCTTCTAATTAATGACTTATTATTTACCTCACGTTAGTCTCATTCCAAACGTCGTAAATTGTTGGTTATCTGCACGAACCCAGTCTTCACTATGAATCATCCATACATCAATTGTCTTAAATCATGTATTTACTAACTAAATAATCACAGAAAGGCACACAAACAAACAGTAGATATAGTTACAAGGAAATGATAGCAGAGTTTCCCTAGTGGGATAAACCGGTATCGCGGCTTGGTGGACAAAAGGGAAGTGGGGGTCGACTGAGAAAGGCGGGAATTACGTAAATTAGTCACTACACACTTGATAATTATATTAATTGAAATGCTAATCCTTTGTACATGAACGTTTCACTCATTCAGGAATATCTGCAATCAATTTATATTTACGCTCAGTGTGTCGTCGTGATCTCTGTTGAAATCGTCCGTCTTTCTGCTGAAGAGTTCGTCTGATCGTCTCTCGTGGTTAGAATGGATACTTCAGAGTCCCATTTCAGAAATGTTCTTGTAGAGTAGATGTTTCGGCGGTTGTCGGTCTTCGCGTTCAATGGTACAGAATTCCTAGCTGCACACTAGTAATTAGTATCAAAGATTTGTTCTTATTCTGTCGGTATCGATAGTCTCAGAGTTTAACTACGTGGTATGGTTAAGAATTAAGCAATCTACTCAAACCTTAACTCCCTCTGTGATGAGGTACTGGCCTCGTCTCAAACCTTACCCCTTTCGGTTATCGAGGTAAGCTGGTCTGGAGATGATTCTCCAGGTGGGGGTTCTATTCGGAAGAGCAGAAAAAGGCTGTCCCATGATGCCAGATCAATGTCTGTGCTCATGAGGCGGGCCAATGACTTAGTTAACTTTTAAAGGGAATTGTGTTCCCTTTCATTAAACAGTTTAAAATCACATTACATAATTACACAAATAGTTTAATCTTTACTCATTCATTTTATACAACAATTAGATGCAAGCCTCATAACTGAGACTCTTGTATAACAGAGTTATGGTAATGTGGCTGTATTGTCTCTCATGAGTTTCACAAACATTAAACGAAATGGACCGGTCGTAGCTGGATTCTTCCCCGACCGTGTACACCTTCTCCAAAACATGTACATTGTTCAGTTCTCAAGTTCTATGCTGGAGAAGAGGTTCCTTTGTTCTCATGTGAAACCTTCTCTCTCTCTCTATACTGTCTGGCCATGAGGAAGAACTTTCGACCTGAGATAACAGCAGCCTGGGTGTAGGCAAGCGAGAGAGGGGGAAGGCACGCTATACCCAAAGAGGGCCACGTCATGACATTGAGACCAGTCAAATGACTGGTGATAAGGCATCCTATTAGGACCAGTAAAATGACTGGTGATAAGGCATCCTAGTAGAGAACAGTCAAATGATCTCGATCTCTCTCTGAAATGCCACTCAATAAAATCCACATAGAAATAAACTAGTCATCTATTCAACTCCATGCCTTGCATTCACCAGGGGGTTCTTTTCAGTCAAGAACATAATTTTCACACTCGTAGATCAGACCAATCAGAAGCAATGAATTCCTCTACTGCTAAGGACCCATTGAAGGAGGCAGTATGTTGTTGTGTCAGTCCGGTATAGCAGTGGAGGACTGAAGTGAAGTGGCTTTCCGTGTCAACGGAAGGGCCCGGTGTGGTTAGATACATGGCTGTTTTGAGGCTGGAGGGCATCGTGTTGCTTCAGATACAGCCCTGATGGCCCTTTTCAGTCCACATGACCTCTGATCTTTGGCTGTTGACCCCTTCTTGATAACGCACCTTGTTACCGCACAAGATATTCCACAATCCATTTCTTTAGTTTTTCAGTTTCTTAGTCTCTCTAATTCTATTTTTCCATTCTTCCATGCAGTCCATCTTTTATTTATATTTTTTTCTCTCCCTCTACCTCCTCTCTCCATCTTCCCATCACACTCTTTCTCTCCCTTCTCAAACCCACCGTTTCTCCCTGTCACTTCCCTGGACCATGAAACTATGAAAAGACGTAGAAGAACTGAATCAAGCTATGCAGGAGGAAGATTAACAGAACCATAGTCCTTCATGTAAACCAGGGCTGCACAACCCTCTTCCTGGAGATCTACTGTCCTGTAGGTTTTCAGTTCAACCCTAATTTAGCATATCTGATTCAGCTAGTTAAGGTCTTGTTGAGCAGCTAATTAGTAGAATCAGGTGTGTTAAATAAGGGTTGAATTGAAAACCCACAGCACGGTAGATCTCCAGGAAGAGGGTCGGGCAGCCCGGATGTAAACCTTCATCCTCTCGCACATACTCACTGTACTCCTCAAATAGCTTTTCCTAATCCTCTCTCCATCACGTCTTTCAGTTGGGGGAGGGAACAGGCTCATTTGCAGTGAATGCATGACTTGGCGTTTGTAGGCTAGACTGGGTTTTGGAGTCGGCTTAGGCCCTTCTCTAATGAATGTAAATACAGCTCGGCGTGCACCACACTCATCCTAATCACACACCACCACAACACTGTCTCTCTGCCATCAGTGTTTATGCTAATGTAAATATTTTAATTATCTTGACGATGATATATGTTTAATAGGCAATCTGTTCCCGGGCCTTTATCCCCGAGTGGGTTTAATGAAAGCTAATCAGGCACAGAGGCTGACGGCAGCACTGATTGGTGCGTGGACAAGGGTCAAACAACCAACTCTCTATTTTTTTGCTAGTGCGAGTCGGTAGTGCGCGATGGGACAAGGACATCCCTGCCGGCCAAACCCTCCCCTAACCCGGACGACGCTGGTCCAATTGTGCGCCGCCCCATGGGTCTCCCAGTCGTGGCCGGCTGTGACAGAGCCTGGACTCAAACCAGGATCTCTAGTGGCACAGCTAGCACTGTGATGCAGTGCCTTAGATGGCCTCCCGAGTGGCGCAGTGGTCTAACGGAAGTTTTAGTGTGTGAGGGGAAACTCCTATTAAAGTAAACTTGCCAGTGTTGAAGTTAACTTGGTTGATTGATAAACGCTGGTTTAAGTGATAGATTTTAAGTTCACTTCACTGCGGGTTTTAGTTAGTTTCATCCCATGAAAAATCTCATGTTCAAACACGTAAGCTTGATTTGGAGACCTTGCCAACATTTGGCAAAGGGAAATTCTCTTGTTAAGTGAACTCAATTGAGTGAACAAGATCAACGCACCATGACTGTCAAAACTGTTGTTTTAACTTGACCCACAGCTCAAAGTGACCTTGACCATGTCTAACAACACTGTGTGTGAAAGTAAACTTGACTAGCGTTAAAATAAGGCTTGATTGAAAGGACAACTAGAAGGGAGTAGTGGTATAGTGTAAACTATAAATCATTCAATGTTAGCACTGGGGCCGTAAAACCACCTGTTTCCCCCTACGTCAGACTCCGACATATACAGAAGTCCATTATGGTCCTTTTCTACAGGATACAGTACCTTTATGTGTGGTGTCAACATGTCCCATTGATGCATTTGGAATGTGCATGTGTTCTGAGACGATGCCGAAGCTCAATGGAGGGTCAGACCAACCTGTTCATTGGAGGAGATTATTGTTGTCTATTTCTGTCGAGCTGCTGACAAGCCTGGAGACAGACCAGGGGCTGTAGGTCCTTGAAACGTCTCAATCCAGAGCGTGTGCACAGTCTGCTCTACTCTAATCGGTTTGCAAAGTTTCTTCCCGCCTCTTTCGTCTCAGAGTCCACAATGTTTTGGAGACGAGACACCTGAGGGGTATGTCACAGAGCCAGTTAGACATATTTGGGATTTTCTAAAGATGGCTGGCTTCAGTTAGCTTCATATTCCTAATGTTAGTCTGTGATCTCTTGCGTCATCTATTTCACGAAGGTGGATACTGATTGACAACCTGCCATTAGACCTGCAGACTGGCTACTTATATGGTCTGTTAGTCTGTGTGTAACCCACAACATTTTGGGGTCACAAGACACCTGGACTTCAGATCTCTTGTTTGTTTTGGTGGCATCAACAGACAGTTGCCAGACATATGACAGCAGCTGCACAGAACGAGCAGTATGGCTGGTGGCATTGTCATGCTGGAGGGTCATGTCAGAATGAGCCTGCAGGAAGGGTATCACATGAGGGAGGAGGATGTCTTCCCTGTAATGCACAGTGTTGAGATTTCCTGCAATGACACCAAGCTCAGTCTGATGATGCTGTGACACAATGCCCCGACCATGATGGACCCTCCACCTCCAAATCGATCCCGCTCCAGAGTACAGGCCTCGGTGTAACGATCCTTCCTTCGACGATAAACACAAATCTGACCATCACCCTTGGTGAGACAAAACCGCGACTCGTCAGTGAAGAGCACTTTTGCCAGTCATGTCTGGTCCCGCGACGGTGGGTTTGTACCCATAGGCGACATTGTTGCCGGTGATGTCTGGTGAGGACCTGCCTTACAACAGGCCTACAAGCCCTCAGACCAGCCTCTCTCAGCCTATTGCGGACCATCTGAGTACTGATGGAGGGATTGTGCGTTCCCGGTGTAACCCGGGGAGTTGTTGTTGCCATCCTGTACCTGTCCCACAGGTGTTCGGATGTACCGATCTTGCGCAGGTGTTGTTACATGTGGTCTGTCACTGCGAGGACGATCAGCTGTCTGTCCTGTCTTCCTGTAGCGCTGTCTTAGGCGTCTCAAGGTATGGACATTGCAATTTATTGCCCTGGCCACATCTGCAGTCCTCATGCCTCCTTGCAGCATGCCTAAAGCACGTTCACGCAGATGAGCAGGGACCCTGGGCATCTTTCTTTTGGTGTTTTTCAGAGTCATTAGAAAGGCCTCTTTTAGTGTCCTACGTTTTCATAACTGACCTTAATTGCCTACCGTCTGTAAGCTGTTAGTGTCTTAACGACCGTTCCACAGGTGCATGTTCATTAATTGTTTATGGTTCATTGAACAAGCATGGAAAACGGTGTTTAATTTAAACCTTTTACAATGAAGATCTGAAGTTATTTGGATTTTTACGAATTATCTTTGAAAGACAGGGTCCTGAACAAGGGACGTTTCTTTTTTTTGCTGAGTTTTTAGCAGATTAACATTAATCATCAACATCAATGATCAGCAGATAGCCCACACTCTGTTCCTTATATCAGTCATGTCTTTAGGAGGAATTCTAACTAGCTTGCTTACAATTTGTGATAAAAAAATATATATATATATATTTTTTTTCACCTTTATTTAACCAGGTAGGTCAGTTGAGAACAAGTTCTCATTTACAACTGCGACCTGGCCAAGATAGAGCAAAGCAGTGCGACACAAACAACACGGAGTTACACATGGGATAAACAGACGAACAGTCAATAACACAATAGAAACAGAAAAAAATATACATACAGTGTGTGCAAATGTAGTAAGATTAGGGAGATAAGGCAAATAAATAGGCCATAGTGGCGAAATAGTTACAATTTAGACACTGGAGTGATAGATGTCCAGAAGATGAATGTTGCAATTTGTTCCAGTCATTGGCAGCAGATAACTTGAAGGAAAGGCGGTCAAAGGATGAGTTGGCTTTGGGGCTGACCAGTGAAATATACCTGCTGGAGCGCGTGCTACAGGTGGGTGCTGCTATGGTGACCCGTGAGCTGAGATAAGGTGGGGCTTTACCTAGCAAAGACTTATACAGTTGAAGTTGGAAGTTTACATTACACCTTAGCCAAATACATTTAAACTCAGTTTTTCACAATTCCTGACATTTTAATCCTAGTAAAAATTCCCTGTCTTAGGTCAGTTAGGATCACCACTTTATTTTAAGAATGTGAAATGTCAGAATAATAGTTGAGAGAATGATTTATTTCAGCTTTTATTTCTTTCATGACATTCCCAGTGGGTCAGAAGTTTACATACACTCAATTAGTATTTGGTAGGATTGCCTTTAAATTGTTTAACTTGGGTCAAACGTTTCGGGTAGCCTTCCACAATAAGTTGGGTGATTTTTAGCCCATTCCTCCTGACAGAGCTGGTGTAACTGAGTCAGGTTTGCAGGCCTCCTTGCTCGCACACGCTTTTTCAGTTCTGCCCACAAATGTTCTATAGGATTGAGGTCAGAGCTTTGTGATGGCCACTCCAATACCTTGACTTTGTTGTCCTTAAGCCATTTTGCCACAACTTTGGAAGTATGCTTGGGATCATTGTCCATTTGGATGACCCATTTGCGACCAACCTTTAACTTCCTGACTGATGTCTTGAGATGTTGCTTCAATATATCCACAACATTTTCCATCCTCCTGATGCCATCTATTTTGTGAAGTGCACCAGTCGCTCCTGCAGCAAAGCACCCCCACAACATGATGCTGCCACCCCTGTGCTTCACGGTTGGGATGGTGTTCTTCGGCTTGCAAGCCTCCCGCTTTTCCCTCCAAACATAACGATGGTCATTATGGCCAAACAGTTCTATTTTTGTTTCATCAGACCAGAAGACATTTCTCCAAAAAGTACGATCTTTGTCTCCATGTGCAGTTGCAAACCGTAGTCTGGCTTTTTTATGTCAGTTTTGGAGCAGTGGCTTCTTCCTTGCTGAGCGGCCTTTCAGGTTATGTCGATATAGGACTTGTTTTACTGTGGATATAGATACTTTTGGTTTCCTCCAGCATCTTCACAAGGTCCTTTGCTGTTCTGGGATTGATTTGCACTTTTCGCACCAAAGTACATTCATCTCTAGGAGACAGAACGCGTCTCCTTCCTGAGCGGTATGACGGCTGCGTGGTCCCATGATGTTTATACTTGCGTACTATTGTTTGTATTGATGAACGTGGTACCTTCAGGCGTTTGGAAATTGCTCCCAAGGATGAACCAGACACAATTTTTTTTCAGAGGTCTTGGCTGATTTCTTTTGATTTTCCCATTATGTCAAGCAAAGAGGCACTGAGTTTTAAGGTAGGCCTTGAAATACATCCACAGGTACACCTCCAATTGACTCAAATGATGTCAATTAGCCTATCAGAAGCTTCAAAAGCCATGACATAATTTTCTGGAATTTTCCAAGCTGTTTAAAGGCACAGTCAACTTAGTGTGTGTAAACTTCTGACCCACTGGAATTGTGATACAGTGAATTATAAGTGAAATAATTTGTCTGTAAACATTTGTTGGAAAAATGACTTGTGTCATGCACAAAGTAGATGTCCTTACCGACTTAACAAGAAATGTCTGGAGTGGTTGAAAAACAAGTTTTAATGACTCCAACCTAAGTGTATGTAAACTTCCGACTTCAACTGTAGATGACCTGAGGCCAGTGGGTTTGGCGACATATGAAGTGAGGGCCAGCCAACGAGAGCATACAGGTCGCAGTGATGGGTAGTATATGGGGCTTTGGTGACAAAATGGATGGCACTGTGATATACTGCATCCAATTTGTTGAGTGGAGTGTTGGAGGCTATTTTGTAAATGACATTGCCGAAGTCAAGGATCGGTAGGATAGTCAGTTTTGCGAGGGTATGTTTGGCAGAATGAGTGAAGGATGCTTTGTTGCGAAATAGGAAGCCAATTCTAGATTTCATTTTGGATTGGAGATGCTTAATGTGAGTCTGGAAGGAGAGTTTACAGTCTAACCAGACATCTAGGTATTTGTAGTTGTCCACATATTCTAAGTCTAAACCGTTCAGAGTAGTGATGCTGGACGGGCGATGAGTGAGTGTTGTTGCAGAAATAAATATAAGGCCTATACTCAAAAAAGTTAACATTTCCACTACAGAGGCATTTGGTATGTAATGAATAGGGAGGTGCCCTTTTTTGTTATGTTATGAAAAGGGCACGGGGAGGTGCCCTTTTTCCACTTTGAGCACCAGCCTCCTGAAAGGTCTGTGCACGGCCCTGCCCGAGACTATGCCCGTTATTACTGGTATGGCGTCGATGACAGGCTGTCAGCAGCTTTGAGTGCCATCCATGTCCCCTTACCCCTCTCATGCTGGGGGTGCCCTTGTTGTTCTGGGCCACTGCCAGGGTGACACTGGAGAGAGAGGGGGGGGAGCTGTCACCGGTTACGATCTGGCCAAACAAGTTTCCCTGTGTGCCACGATATCAAACCCCACTTCATTGCATCCTGCTGCTGGTTTAGGGTGTGATGTCAAGCCCTAGGCTGAAAGCAATCCCACACTTGTCTGAAGTTATCAAAAGGAGAAAAGACAATGGAGATGGAAGAGAGAAGGGGGAGGGAATGAAGGTATACTGTGTCTGTGTTCCTTGCGCGCACATTTGTATTGTGTGTGTGTGTGTGTGGGGGGGGGCTGATAGCGGTGCAGAAGACGAATTCCCGTTATAACAGATGGACAAACTAAGTTGTATTGAAGATTGCTCTGTTGATTCGTATGAAAGGAGCACACTGACCGTTCGTTTGCTGTAGCTTTTCCTGTTCTCTGTAACAAAGGCTTTTTGAAGCAACTGCCAAGACCACCGCCACACTTCCTTCCTCTCCGAGGTGGTGAGGGTTGGCAAACATCTGCCACGCTGACCCTCAACACAGGGACCCCACATAGGTGCATGCTTTGTCCCCCCCTGTACTCCCTGTTCAAAGATTATTTATATATTTTTTTACATTTTAGTCATTTTCCAGAGAGACTTACATGAGCAATTAGGGTTAAGTGCCTTCGTCAAGGACACGTCAAGGACACGTCAACAGATTTTTAACCTAGTCGGCTCTGGGATTTTAACGAGTGACTTTCGCTTACTGGCCCAACGCTCTTAACTGCTAGGCTACCTTCTGCCCGACAGTGCGTGGCCGCACTCCAACATCATCATTAAGTTTGCCGATGACACAACGGCCTGATCACCAACGACGATGCGATAGAGAGGAAGTCAGAGACCTCTCCCACAACGTCAGCAAGACAAAGGAGCTGATCGTGGACTACAGGAAACGAAGGGCCGAGCACGCCCCCATCACATCGACGGGGCTGTAGTGGTACGGGTCGAGAGCTTCAAGTTCCTCTGTGTCTACATCACTAAGAACCTATCATGGTCCAAACACACCAACACAGTCGTGAAGAGGTCACGACAACGCCTCTTCCCCCTCAGGAGGCTGAAAGGATTTGGCATGGTCCCTCAGATCCTCAAAAAGTTATACAGCTGCACCATTGAGAGCATCTTTACTGGCTACATCACCGGTTGGCATGGCAACTGCTTGGTATCTGACCGCAAGGCGCTACAGAGGGTAGTGCATACGGCCCAGTACATCACTGGGGCAAAGTTCCCTGCCATCGAAGACCTCTATACCAGGCGGTGTCAGAGGAAGGCCCTAATTATGGTCAGACTCCAGCCACCTAAGTAATAGACTGTTATCTCTGCTACCACACGGCAAGCGGTATCACAGCGCCAAGTCTGGGATCAAAAGTCTGGGACCAGCTTCTACCCCCAATCCATTAGACTGCTGAACAGTTCACCAAATGGCCACTCGGACTCTTTGCATTGACACCTTTTATTTGTTGCACTGACATTCTTGTACTGGCTCTATGCACACTACCTAGACTCTACCCACACACTACCTAGACTCTACCCACACACTACCTAGACTCTACCCACACACTACCTAGACTCTACCCACACACTACCTAGACTCTACCCACACACTACCTAGACTCTACCCACACACTACCTAGACTCTACCCACACACTACCTAGACTCTACCCACACACTACCTAGACTCTACCCACACACTACCTAGACTCTACCCACACACTACCTAGACTCTACCCACACACTACCTAGACTCTACCCACACACTACCTAGACTCTACCCACACACTACCTAGACTCTACCCACACACTACCTAGACTCTACCCACACACTACCTAGACTCTACCCACACACTACCTAGACTCTACCCACACACTACCTAGACTCTACCCACACACTACCTAGACTCTACCCACACACTACCTAGACTCTACCCACACACTACCTAGACTCTACCCACACACTACCTAGACTCTACCCACACACTACCTAGACTCTACCCACACACTACCTGGACTCTACCCACACACTACCTGGACTCTACCCACACACTACCTAGACTCTACTCACACACTCACACACTACCTAGACTCTACCCACACTCACACACTACCTAGCCTCTACCCACACACTACCTAGACTCTACCCACACACTACCTAGACTTTACCCACACACTACCTAGACTCTACTCACACACTACCTAGACTCTACTCACACACTCACACACTACCTAGACTCTACCCACACACTACCTAGACTCTACCCACACACTACCTAGACTCTACTCACACACTACCTAGACTCTACCCACACACTACCTAGACTCTACCCACACACTACCTAGACTCTACCCACACACTACCTAGACTCTACTCACACACTCACACACTACCTAGACTCTACCCACACACTACCTAGACTCTACCCACACACTACCTAGACTCTACCCACACGCTACCTAGACTCTACCCACACGCTACCTAGACTCTACCCACACGCTACCTAGACTCTACCCACACACTACCTAGACTCTACCCACACACTACCTGGACTCTACCCACACACTACCTGGACTCTACCCACACACTACCTAGACTCTACTCACACACTCACACACTACCTAGACTCTACCCACACTCACACACTACCTAGCCTCTACCCACACACTACCTAGACTCTACCCACACACTACCTAGACTTTACCCACACACTACCTAGACTCTACTCACACACTACCTAGACTCTACTCACACACTCACACACTACCTAGACTCTACCCACACACTACCTAGGCTCTACTCACACACTACCTAGACTCTACTCACACACTACCTAGACTCTACTCACACACTACCTAGACTCTACCCACACACTACCTAGACTCTACCCACACACTACCTAGACTCTACTCACACACTACCTAGACTCTACCCACACACTACCTAGACTCTACCCACACACTACCTAGACTCTACCCACACACTACCTAGACTCTACCCACACACTACCTAGACTCTACCCACACACTACCTAGACTCTACCCACACACTACCTAGACTCTACCCACACACTACCTAGACTCTACCCACACACTACCTAGACTCTACCTAGACTCTACCCACACACTACCTAGACTCTACCCACACACTACCTAGACTCTACCCACACGCTACCTAGACTCTACCCACACACTACCTAGACTCTACCCACACACTACCTAGACTCTACCCACACACTACCTAGACTCTACCCACACACTACCTAGACTCTACCCACACACTACCTAGCCTCTACCCACACACTACCTAGACTCTACCCACACACTACCTAGACTCTACCCACACACTACCTAGACTCTACCCACACACTACCTAGACTCTACCCACACTAGACTCTACCCACACACTACCTAGACTCTACCCACACACTACCTAGACTCTACCCACACTAGACTCTACCCACACACTACCTAGACTCTACTCACACACTACCTAGACTCTACCCACACACTACCTAGACTCTACCCACATACTACCTAGACTCTACCCACACGCTACCTAGACTCTACCCACACGCTACCTAGACTCTACCCACACGCTACCTAGACTCTACCCACACGCTACCTAGACTCTACCCACACGCTACCTAGACTCTACCCACACACTACCTAGACTCTACCCACACACTACCTAGACTCTACCCACACTAGACTCTACCCACACACTACCTAGACTCTACCCACACACTCACACACTACCTAGACTCTACCCACACACTACCTAGACTCTACCCACACTAGACTCTACCCACACACTACCTAGACTCTACTCACACACTACCTAGACTCTACCCACACACTACCTAGACTCTACCCACACACTACCTAGACTCTACCCACACACTAACTAGACTCTACCCACACGCTACCTAGACTCTATCCACACACTACCTAGACTCTACCCACACACTACCTAGACTCTACCCACACACTACCTAGACTCTACCCACACGCTACCTAGACTCTATCCACACACTACCTAGACTCTACCCACACACTACCTAGACTCTACCCACACACTACCTAGACTCTACTCACACACTACCTGGACTCTACCCACACACTACCTAGACTCTATCCACACACTACCTAGACTCTACCCACACACTACCTAGACTCTACCCACACACTACCTAGACTCTACCCACACACTACCTAGACTCTACCCACACACTACCTAGACTCTACCCACACGCTACCTAGACTCTACCCACACGCTACCTAGACTCTATCCACACACTACCTAGACTCTACCCACACACTACCTAGACTCTACCCACACACTACCTAGACTCTACCCACACACTACCTAGACTCTACCCACACACTACCTAGACTCTACCCACACACTACCTAGACTCTACCCACACACTACCTAGACTCTACCCACACACTACCTAGACTCTACCCACACACTCAGACATAGACACACTTTCACACTCCTCACATACGCTGCTGCTACTCACATTTATTATCTATCCTGATTGCCTAGTCACTTTTACCCCCTACCTACATGTACATGTTACCTCAACTACCTGTTACCTCAGTACATTGACTCAGCACTGGTACACCTTGTATATAGCCCCGTTATTTTGTGTTACTATTTCCTTATTAACTTTTTTGAAACTTTTTTTTTTACTCTGTATTGTTGGGAAAGGGTTCGTAAGTAAGCATTTCACGGTAAAGTCTACACCTGTTGTATTCGGCACATGTAACAAAATTTGATTTATTTGAGGTGTAGACAGTGTCTCTTTGAGTTTTCTGCAAAGTTTTCTGCAAAACACACATCCCAAAAAATAGAAGGGACTTGTTACGCTCTGATACAGGAGAGGCAATGGTCAAATGGGTGTTTTTAATGGCGCCTGTGTATCAGTTTAATGTCCCGTGGTCATCCTGTGTGGTTAATAACCTTCGTTAAAGTGATTTGTGCCGCCAGACACACCAATAGGATTCTACACACACAGCCAGCCCACACTGATAAATGAGCCTACTTTCTCTGGGCCAATGCCATAGCTTTCTCTGACATCCCCGTTCTGGTAAGCGTCTGTAGACTTTAGTTTACCCCATAGATCTGATTCCTTTTATGGCATTGTGTGTGTGTGTGTGTGTGTGTGTGTGTGTGTGTGTGTGTGTGTGTGTGTGTGTGTGTGTGTGTGTGTGTGTGTGTGTGTGTGTGTGTGTGTGTGTGTGTGTGTGTGTGTGTGTGTGTGTGTGTGTGTGTGTGTGTGTGTGTGTGTATATATCGGGGAACATAAGACAATGGTCGTCCTCAGTGGTCATCTAACCAAGCTACATTGTGTCACTGCCTCTCACTGTACTGTGAATGAAATCCCAGGCTGCAGTGCAGTCCTACTGGGAAGCCAATTGGCTGGAGAGAGGACATGAGAGAGTAAGGTACGGGTCAGGTAGTATTTCTCCCTATGACAGGGACACACCACTACAGAGCAGTGGGGTGAAAGACAGAACTGTAACCATGCTGGTAAAATAGGCCAGCTTGATTGAACCCTTAAAGATGCACTGTGCAGAAATCGCTCTGCCATTTCCTGGTTGCTAAAATTCTAATAGTTTGCCTATTTCAGTTTTTGACAAAACAAGGAAGTACAGTTTAGAGAATCATTGGATCATTGGAGAATCATTAGACTGCTGTAAATTATATTTTCAATAATGAAAAATATTGTATTTTCAGAATGGGAAGCATAGAAGTAACACACACACAGTAGAACAGATCAACCGCTCCTTAGACTGGCTTTCAATGAGAATGACAGATCTATAACTCACATTTCTGTTAATTTGGTCAGGTTTCCCAAGAAGTTACATATATATTACAGCTTTAACCTTTTATTTAACCATTTAAAAACCTGTTTCGATGGCGCTCGCACTAAATTCTAGCAATCGAGGGAAAGAACGAGCGAGAGGCTTGGATATTATATACAGTCTAGTCTTATGCAGTATTATGTACAGTGTATCTTCAGAGTGTTGTGTTGTGCAGCTACAAAAGCTAACCATTAATCTGTTATGATGGTACAGTCCGGTGCACGTACTAGTTTTAGCTGGGATTAGATTGAGATTTAAAGAGATCAAGATTTAGAGCTCTCATTTAGAGGGAGAGGCTTTACTGAGCGCAACTGAAATAAATAAAGTTGAAATAAACCATTTAACAAAAGCCAGCGTGTGGGATGGAAGGCTAATTATTAGCTGTATGATGGACGGCCTACATACCATACAAAGGGCTACTTAAAATGTCTGTCTATGCCACCGCACACGTACATACACACACATATACTTATACATGTACACACAGACAGATGCATGGACAGACACACACACACACCCCTCTGTCCTCTCTCTCTGTCTGTCCGTCCTCCTTCTGTCTGTCCTCAACATGTTCGTCTGTCCTCTGCCTTGCATTTCAAACAAATTTCATCTGGACACCTTTAAATTGACCTGAACTTTGACTGAACACACACCCACTCATCAAATAGAGGTTTCAAAGCAATCCATATTTCGCAGGGCGAGGCTCTCGCAAACCTGTCAGCGGTCTCGTGTCAGTAGATATGGAGACAGATGCCTCTACTTAGGATAGGGTGAGACGTCAGAGAGAGGGGAGGCTGCTTCCCAAATCGCACCCTATTCCCTATTTAGTGCACTCATTTTAACCAGGGTCCATATGGGTCCTGGTCAAAAGTGTATAGGGAACAAGGTGCAGTTTGGGACATAACCAGAGAGAGGCGCTGTTCAAAGCCAACGTATTCAGCCTTTGATATATCAGTGACTTGGGAGGGTGTGTCTCAATGTCTGAGGTGAGAAATGCATCGGAGAAACACCAATAACGTTAGTTAAACAGGTGCCATAAAACAAGTGGCGCCAACAGCTAAATGGACAGCGATTTAATTTATTCTTGGCCCATATTCAGATTTTATATGGACAGGGGGGACCTGATCCTAAATCGGCATTCCTACTCTGATAACCTTTGTAAATACGGGCCTTTGTTCTTTTTTGTGTGGTTTCTTCATGAGAAAACAGGGAGAATGCACAAAGATCAAGGCTTTATCAAGAGATGTTTACACACGGTTGTCTAGTCAATCTTCTCAGAGGCTAATAGCTATTAAGCTAATGGAGAGACAACTTCTGAAGCCCACTCTTGACTGATTGGATCGGACTATAGGCTTTGGATAGAGGCAATTTTATTTAAACACGGTAAGGCCTGAGCATATTTAGAAGAAGGTCCTTGAAAGAGAGTAGAGAGAGTTCCTTAAGTTTTGACCTGCCAAGTACGGACAGGAGTAGAGAAAGGGGTGTCTAACAGAGGTTCACTTGACACAGCGGGGGGGGGGGGACTTTAGTGTGTGAGTGTTTGTTTGGGTGGGGGGGACAGATGGACAGACGTCCGTCTCTATCTCTCTCGCTTTCTCTGTGTAGAAAGAGTCTTTGTTTGGCAATGTGACTCCTGTCATGGTGAATAGTGTGTTTGTATAACCCCGTGTGTTTGTATAACCCAGTGTGTTTGTATAACCCCGTGTGTTTGTATAACCCAGTGTGTTTGTATAACCCCGTGTGTTTGTATAACCCTGTGTGTTTGTATAACCCTGTGTGTTTGTATAACCCAGTGTGTTTGTATAACCCTGTGTGTTTGTATAACCCAGTGTGTTTGTATAACCCCGTGTGTTTGTATAACCCAGTGTGTTTGTATAACCCAGTGTGTTTGTATAACCCCGTGTGTTTGTATAACCCCGTGTGTTTGTATAACCCAGTGTGTTTGTATAACCCAGTGTGTTTGTATAACCCCGTGTGTTTGTATAACCCCGTGTGTTTGTATAACCCCGTGTGTTTGTATAACCCCGTGTGTTTGTATAACCCCGTGTGTTTGTATAACCCAGTGTGTTTGTATAACCCCGTGTGTTTGTATAACCCCTTGTGTTTGTATAACCCCGTGTGTTTGTATAACCCCGTGTGTTTGTATAACCCCGTGTGTTTGTATAACCCCGTGTGTTTGTATAACCCCGTGTGTTTGTATAACCCCGTGTGTTTGTATAACCCAGTGTGTTTGTATAACCCCGTGTGTTTGTATAACCCCTTGTGTTTGTGTAACCTGGCGACTGCCGGTAGTCACTCATGCATGTCATCTGGATACCGCCGACGTTATGACGAGGTCAGATGGAGGGTCACATGGCACCAGTAGGTTCTTGAAGCAGAGAGCAGTCTGTAGCATGGGCTACGTCCCAAATGATACCCAATTCCCTATGTAGTGCACTGCTTTTGACCAGGGCCCATAGAGTCAAAAGTAGTGCACTATATAGGGAATATGGTGTGATTAGGGACACAGACATGCACTAGAGCACGTATGACCTTCCAGCCTCTCACACTGTGATAGTGGTCTGCTTTCTGATAGGGAGATACAGACAGTACTGGGTGAGGAGAAAAGAGTTTTCAGCCAAGTTTGACTGACAGGCGTAGGCCTATTATAGGAACAGTCTGTTTGGTTTTGCTGACGCTCCTGACAGTGAATCAGACAATGTCTTTGTGGTACAAACGCTGGCTGGTTTTGTTGAAGGGAAATGTTGTGTGTTTGCTGTTGAGATCAGAGAGGCAGTGCATTAACAGGTTTGTGTGTGTGTGCATCAAAAACAGCCCTTAGCTGCTGACGGTGTCCTGACAGGCCTCATTACAGATCCTCTGACGGAACACAGCACCTCGATACAGAGCCTCTGACGGAACACAGCACCTCGATACAGAGCCTCTGACGGAACACAGCACCTCGATACAGAGCCTCTGACGGGACACTGCACCTCGATACAGAGCCTCTGACGGGACACTGCACCTCGATACAGAGCCTCTGACGGAACACAGCACCTCGATACAGAGCCTCTGACGGAACACAGCACCTCGATACAGAGCCTCTGACGGAACACAGCACCTCGATACAGAGCCTCTGACGGAACACAGCACCTCGATACAGAGCCTCTGACGGAACACAGCACCTCGATACAGAGCCTCTGACGGGACACTGCACCTCGATACAGAGCCTCTGACGGAACACAGCACCTCGATACAGAGCCTCTGACGGAACACAGCACCTCGATACAGAGCCTCTGACGGAACACAGCACCTCGATACAGAGCCTCTGACGGGACACTGCACCTCGATACAGAGCCTCTGACGGAACACAGCACCTCGATACAGAGCCTCTGACGGAACACAGCACCTCGATACAGAGCCTCTGACGGAACACAGCACCTCGATACAGAGCCTCTGACGGAACACAGCACCTCGATACAGAGCCTCTGACGGGACACTGCACCTCGATACAGAGCCTCTGACGGAACACAGCACCTCGATACAGAGCCTCTGACGGAACACAGCACCTCGATACAGAGCCTCTGACGGAACACAGCACCTCGATACAGAGCCTCTGACGGAACACTGCACTTCAATCGCCCTGCTAAACGCAGCCTGCTTTTACAGTCCACACACACACACACACACACACACACACACACACACACACACACACATTTCACACCCATTGGAAACTTAAATTGAGTCTGAAATGGGAGCAGATTAAGCAAATGTAGATTATATGCTGTACTAATCCAGACTGGAGTGTCCTCACATAGCCCATCAGGCGTTCTAGGGCAGCAGGTAGCCTAGTGGTTAGATCATTGGGCCAGTAACTGAAAGGTTACTTGTTCGAACTCCTGAGCCGACAAGGCTCTGTCGATGTGCCCTTGAGCAAGGCACTGAATTGCACCAATTGCTCTTGTAAGTCTGCTAAATGACAAAAAGAATACAACACATTTTAGGTAAATACCTTCCCATAACAGCCCTCTGAGAAGAAATGTCTGTTTTCTCTTAAAAAACACCATGCAGGCCGATCGAAATAACCCACTGGCATTACTGCTGAGATCTACCCTCTAAATAACCCACTGGCATTACTGCTGAGATCTACCCTCTAAATAACCCACTGGCATTACTGCTGAGATCTACCCTCTAAATAACCCACTGGCATTACTGCTGAGATCTACCCTCTAAATAACCCACTGGCATTACTGCTGAGATCTACCCTCTAAACAACCCACTGGCATTACTGCTGAGATCTACCCTCTAAATAACCCACTGGCATTACTGCTGAGCTCTACCCTCTAAATAACCCACTGGCATTACTGCTGAGCTCTACCCTCTAAATAATCCACTGGCATTACTGCTGAGATCTACCCTCTAAATAACCCACTGGCATTACTGCTGAGATCTACCCTCTAAATAACCCACTGGCATTACTGCTGAGATCTACCCTCTAAATAACCCACTGGCATTACTGCTGAGATCTACCCTCTAAATAACCCACTGGCATTACTGCTGAGATCTACCCTCTAAATAACCCACTGGCATTACTGCTGAGATCTACCCTCTAAATAACCCACTGGCATTACTGCTGAGATCTACCCTCTAAATAACCCACTGGCATTACTGCTGAGATCTACCCTCTAAACAACCCACTGGCATTACTGCTGAGATCTACCCTCTAAATAACCCACTGGCATTACTGCTGAGCTCTACCCTCTAAATAACCCACTGGCATTACTGCTGAGATCTACCCTCTAAATAATCCACTGGCATTACTGCTGAGATCTACCCTCTAAATAACCCACTGGCATTACTGCTGAGATCTACCCTCTAAATAACCCACTGGCATTACTGCTGAGATCTACCCTCTAAATAACCCACTGGCATTACTGCTGAGATCTACCCTCTAAACAACCCACTGGCATTACTGCTGAGATCTACCCTCTAAACAACCCACTGGCATTACTGCTGAGATCTACCCTCTAAATAACCCACTGGCATTACTGCTGAGCTCTACCCTCTAAATAACCCACTGGCATTACTGCTGAGATCTACCCTCTAAATAACCCACTGGCATTACTGCTGAGCTCTACCCTCTAAATAACCCACTGGCATTACTGCTGAGCTTTACCCTCTAAATAACCCACTGGCATTACTGCTGAGCTTTACCCTCTAAATAACCCACTGGCATTACTGCTGAGATCTACCCTCTAAACAACCCACTGGCATTACTGCTGAGATCTACCCTCTAAACAACCCACTGGCATTACTGCTGAGATCTACCCTCTAAACAACCCACTGGCATTACTGCTGAGATCTACCCTCTAAACAACCCACTGGCATTACTGCTGAGATCTACCCTCTAAATAACCCACTGGCATTACTGCTGAGCTCTACCCTCTAAATAACCCACTGGCATTACTGCTGAGCTCTACCCTCTAAATAACCCACTGGCATTACTGCTGAGATCTACCCTCTAAATAACCCACTGGCATTACTGCTGAGATCTACCCTCTAAATAACCCACTGGCATTACTGCTGAGATCTACCCTCTAAATAATCCACTGGCATTACTGCTGAGATCTACCCTCTAAATAATCCACTGGCATTACTGCTGAGATCTACCCTCTAAATAACCTACTGACATTACTGCTGAGATCTACCCTCTAAATAACCCACTGGCATTACTGCTGAGATCTACCCTCTAAATAATCCACTGGCATTACTGCTGAGATCTACCCTCTAAATAACCTACTGACATTACTGCTGAGATCTACCCTCTAAATAATCCACTGGCATTACTGCTGAGATCTACCCTCTAAATAATCCACTGGCATTACTGCTGAGATCTACCCTCTAAATAACCCACTGGCATTACTGCTGAGATCTACCCTCTCCTTGTTAGGGTTTTCTGTGGTTGTCTGCTCCACCTGTGTCGTTATCCAGGTACTTCCACACGATTCTCAAAACTAGCTAGATAGAGAGCTAATATTTATGGGGTCCTATACCCCCAAACAACCCCAAAATACCAAACTACCAGAAACAACCCCCAAATACCAGAAAATACCCCAAAACATCTACCCCAAGAAACTACCAGGAACTACCCCCAAATAGAACTGCATTAATGTTCCTCAGTCCTCAAACCAGGCCTTTTGTTACCACGCTCTTAAAAGACACCACAAAACTCAATATCGCTGGCTATTTCCGACCCTCTGACTGGCGTGACATTGCTGCCATGCATGCACTATGGAAAATGGCTTCCAATCGAACCAATACTATTCCATTCATACTTGGTGTCAGTCAGAGCAATCAGACACAGATTTATCACAGTGGTTCAACCACAGTGGTGCATCAAATATCAGATTACGAAATAAATGAGCATTGATTTGTTTCTGTATGTTAGTTGGTGGCTGGGACAGCTGGTTCTGTATGTTAGTCGGTGGCTGGGACAACTGGTTCTGTATGTTAGTCGGTGGCTGGGACAACTGGTTCTGTATGTTAGTCGGTGGCTGGGACAGCTGGTTCTGTATGTTAGTCGGTGGCTGGGACAGCTGGTTCTGTATGTTAGTCGGTGGCTGGGACAGCTGGTTCTGTATGTTAGTCGGTGGCTGGGACAACTGGTTCTGTATGTTAGTCAGTGGCTGGGACAGCTGGTTCTGTATGTTAGTCGGTGGCTGGGACAGCTGGTTCTGTATGTTAGTCGGTGGCTGGGACAGCTGGTTCTGTATGTTAGTCGGTGGCTGGGACAACTGGTTCTGTATGTTAGTCAGTGGCTGGGACAGCTGGTTCTGTATGTTAGTCGGTGGCTGGGACAGCTGGTTCTGTATGTTAGTCGGTGGCTGGGACAGCTGGTTCTGTATGTTAGTCGGTGGCTGGGACAACTGGTTCTGTATGTTAGTCGGTGGCTGGGACAGCTGGTTCTGTATGTTAGTCGGTGGCTGGGACAACTGGTTCTGTATGTTAGTCGGTGGCTGGGACAGCTGGTTCTGTATGTTAGTCGGTGGCTGGGACAACTGGTTCTGTATGTTAGTCGGTGGCTGGGACAACTGGTTCTGTATGTTAGTCGGTGGCTGGGACAGCTGGTTCTGTATGTTAGTCGGTGGCTGGGACAGCTGGTTCTGTATGTTAGTCGGTGGCTGGGACAGCTGGTTCTGTATGTTAGTCGGTGGCTGGGACAACTGGTTCTGTATGTTAGTCAGTGGCTGGGACAGCTGGTTCTGTATGTTAGTCGGTGGCTGGGACAGCTGGTTCTGTATGTTAGTCGGTGGCTGGGACAGCTGGTTCTGTATGTTAGTCGGTGGCTGGGACAGCTGGTTCTGTATGTTAGTCAGTGGCTGGGACAGCTGGTTCTGTATGTTAGTCGGTGGCTGGGACAACTGGTTCTGTATGTTAGTCGGTGGCTGGGACAGCTGGTTCTGTATGTTAGTCGGTGGCTGGGACAACTGGTTCTGTATGTTAGTCGGTGGCTGGGACAGCTGGTTCTGTATGTTAGTCGGTGGCTGGGACAGCTGGTTCTGTATGTTAGTCGGTGGCTGGGACAGCTGGTTCTGTATGTTAGTCGGTGGCTGGGACAGCTGGTTCTGTATGTTAGTCGGTGGCTGGGACAGCTGGTTCTGTATGTTAGTCGGTGGCTGGGACAGCTGGTTCTGTATGTTAGTCGGTGGCTGGGACAGCTGGTTCTGTATGTTAGTCGGTGGCTGGGACAGCTGGTTCTGTATGTTAGTCGGTGGCTGGGACAGCTGGTTCTGTATGTTAGTCGGTGGCTGGGACAGCTGGTTCTGTATGTTAGTCGGTGGCTGGGACAGCTGGTGATCCTGAAGACTATCTATAATATCATTCCCAATAGCCATTTGTCAATGGGCTTTTTCATGACTGATTTTGTTGGCTCCCGAGTGGCAAAGCGGTCTAAGGCACTGCATCTCAGTGCTTGAGGCGTCACTACAGATACCCTGGTTCGATTCTAGGCTATATCACAACCGGTTGTGATTGGGAATCGCATAGGGCGGCGCATAATTAGCCCAGCGTCGTCCGAGGTTTGGCCAGTGTAGGTCGTCATTGTAAATAAGAATTTGTTCTTAACTGACTTGCCTAGTTAAATAAAAAATCCATGTTTAAAAAAAAAAATTAGGAGCAGGCAAAACCCCAGTGCTTTTCTCTATTGTGTAATGCCTTTAGGACCTGGAATTGGGTGTTTACAAGCAATGATGTTGGATGACATCAGTGTAATATTCCATTTTGCTGTTGAATTTGATGGGGATATGTGAGCACGTCACCATCTTAGGTGAGTGGCACTGCCATCCCCTGGGCAGCGCTTTCATTTCGGTTCAGCCTATATCGCTAATACACGGGCCTCTATCCACCTAGACAGCAGTACAACCTTTTCTAAGGTAATTTTCTTTGATGCAGTTTGATATGTTCTCTGAGACATATTCCTATCTAGAGCATTGTGCTTATTTGCCTGGCTGCGTCCCAAATAGAACCCTGTTCGCTATTGAGTGCTCTACTTTTGACAATGGTCCATAGGGTTCTGGTGGAAAGTAATGCACTGCATAGGGCTCTGGTGGAAAGTAGTGCACTACATAGGGCTCTGGTGGAAAGTAGTGCACTACATAGGATACTACCTCTATAAAGATAAATAGTGTCACTGCAGCCTCTTCACACATCACTGTGTGTATTGGACCAGAGGGCTTTTTTCCTTCCTTAAAACTAGGAAGTGAGCTCTCAGCTCTCACTCCACATCAGCTCCTACAGGAACAGAAACTGACAGGAACAAGGACAGGGCAGCTCCTGTACAGGGATCTGATGGAGGGAATCTGTTGGGAGGATGCTGTGTTGCCAAGTGTGCCCCTGTCAAGTGTGCCCCTGTCAAGTGTGCCCCTGTCACTTGACTGCGTGCCAAATAGCACCCTATTCCCTACATAATGCACAACCATTGACCAGGGCTTGTCAAAAGTAGTACACTATGTAGGGATTAGAGTCCCATTTGGGATGCTATCATACCTGGCTGACCTCTCTCTCCTTGTGTCACTGGCTGAGGGGGGAATCGATGTAGGCCCTGCCTGGCTGACCTCTCTCTCCTTGTGTCACTGGCTGAGGGGGGAATTGATGGAGGCCCTGCCTGGCTGACCTCTCTCTCCTTGTGTCACTGGCTGAGGGGGGAATCGAAGGAGGCCCTGCCTGGCTGCCCTCTCTCTCCCTGTGTCACTGGCTGAGGGGGGAATCGATGGAGGCCCTGCCTGGTTGACCTCTCTCTCCCTGTGTCACTGGCTGAGGGGGGAATCGATGGAGGCCCTGCCTGGTTGACCTCTCTCTCCCTGTGTCACTGGCTGAGGGGGGAATCGATGGAGGCCCTGCCTGGCTGACCTCTCTCTCCCTGTGTCACTGGCTGAGGGGGGAATCGATGGAGGCCCTGCCTGGCTGACCTCTCTCTCCCTGTGTCACTGGCTGAGGGGGGAATCGATGGTGGCCCTGCCTGGCCTGACTGCCCTCTCTCTCCCTGTGTCCGGTGTTTCGTGCTGAGCCTGACACTTTAGGAGGAGATCATAGGAGCTGTCCAGGGTGGGGGCCACTGCCACCCTTCACATTCTACACACGCCTGGGAAACTCTGGGGGGGTAGGAGGGTGGGGTTAGGGGGCATTTGTAACCTGCTACGCCCCTAGAGAATGATCAGCTTGTGTCTACATGTGAGTTTGGAAGGGGGTGAAAATCCATCGCGATGACCACAGATTGATTCGACAGCCAGGGATGCTAATTTTGTTCCACTCTGTTTCATCCCCACCTCTCCTCCACCCTCCATCCCCCACTTCTCCTCCCTCTCTTATCCTCTGGTCCTCTCACAGCCATAACCAGAGGACCACGTCGTTCCGGCACCCCGTGACGGGACAGGTGTCTCGAGAGAACGTGGATTTTATCCTCCAAGAACAGTGAGTGACTCATCTCCTCTTATCTGTCCTTCATGCGATGACAACTTTTGGTTCTCAGAATGTCGCTGGTATGCTAGTTGGTAATGGTCAGAAACAGACCTGTGGCCTCTCAGGATTGTCAACGCATCTATTTGGGACTACGAGTGTGTAAACCTCAAACACCGTGCCGAGCTTAAGTATCTATATTAATTTTGTATTCATACAGCGTCTCAGACAGATATCAATCTTCAAAGTAAATCCAACTATCTATATTATTTGAGACCGTAGATAGGAGCCTTAGAAATTGTGGCGATGGCCAGATATGTCGAGGTATATGAATCAGTGTAACAGTCAGCTTTGGAGCAATGGAATAGCGGTTAAAGCCAGTACTGTTGAGGAAGCTGAAATGTGGGAACGTTGGCTAGATCAGTAGATGTTATTTGGAGTATAAGGGAAAAAGGGATTCCTAGTCAGTTGTACAACTGAATGCTTCTTCCGCATTTAACCCAACCCCTCTGAATCAGAGAGATGCGGGGGGCTGCCTTAATCGACATCCACGGCGTCCGGGGAACAGTGGGTTAAGTGCCTTGCTCAGGGGCAGAAGGACATATTTTTATCTTGTCAGCTCGGGGATTCGATCCAGCAACCTTTCGATTACTGGCCCAACGCTCTAACCACTAGGCTACCTTTACTTCACATTGGGTGTGAAGTTAAGGGCAATGCCAATGTTGTTGAGATTATGGAACAGAGTGGGACGTTAACCCAAATAGGATGTTATTTGTCTCTCTATGGATCATCAAGGTGGGAGGCTGTACCACCATCCTTAGCAATGTTCCCTATCAAATCTCCAGAATCCACTCGTCCTTAGCTGGCCTCTACCAGGCCATCCTAACCCTGACTATTTGATCCAAAATGATGGCAGAGTGTCAGTACAACTAGGATTTACCACCTAACCTGCTCTACACAGTGACCTCACAGTCAGACTGTGAAATGTCATATCTCTTGCTCTCATTTCTCTCTTCTCTCTCTTTTTGCCTTATTCATTCATCTCTTTCCGTGGTTCTGCCCTCAGCATTTGTGTCCAAGGATATTCTGGAAAAATGGCCAAAGTTCTCAGAACAAGTGGAACCTTAGTTTGTAGAACCTTGTAGTTGGTAGTACCTTGTCAGAAGTCTTTTGAGTGTCACTTCCTGTGCCCTAACCTTACATGGGGGACCAGAGATGAGTGAATTTAGACTACCTTTAGAACAAAGTGCCAGTTTCCCACCCCTGTGTCAGGGTCCAACGCTTTCGCACAAGATGACAAAGATATTAAAGGTTGAGCTCAAAGGGTCATTCCACCTCACCACAAAACTACTGTGACAAGTATGAGTTCATACAGAACTTTCTTATCTATTAAATATCTCATTGCATGTGCACTGCCTTCCAAAAACAAAAAGCAAAATGGCCGTGGAGCTGACAACAGCAGCATACAGTTTTAAAAGAGATACCAGAGACTCCACCAACTTAGCGCTCAGCTCTCAACATCTCTCCACAATCTCTCTCGTTCTCTCTGATACTCTCTCGATCCCCCTCTCTCGTTCTCCTCCTGTGTCTGGCAGAGAACAGGAGGGCACATTCCCCTGCCATGTTCTGATGGATCCGTCTCATTAACAGCTTTGTGGGCGTGGAGGGCTATATGAGCCGCTCAGCCGCTCAACCTGCACAACCTCTACTACCGCATACAGAGGAACAGGCCAGAGAGGGGGTGTGTGTGGTATACCTAACGCAGAGTTTCTATTAAATAACAGCTGCTGTAGCAAGTTGTTTTGACCACAATACTTATGTAATGTCTCAATGCAGTTGCAGCCTTCAAAATGTTTTGGGGATTTTGTATTTTTCCCTTTATTTTATCAGGTAAGTTGACTGAGAACACATTCTCATTTACAGCAACGACCTGGGGAATAGTTACAGGGGAGATGAATGAGCCAATTAGAAGCTGGGGATAATTAGGTGGTCATTATGGTCAGGTTGTGAATTTATCCAGGACACCAGGGTTAACACTCCTACTCTTACTATAAGTGCCATGGGATCTTTAGTGACCACAGAGAGTCAGGACACCCGTTTAACATCCCATCTGAAAGACGGCACCCTACACAGGGAAATGTCCCCAGTCACTGTCTTGGGGCATTGGGATATTGTTTTAGACCAAAGGAAAGAGTGTCTCCTACTGGCCCTCCAACACCACTTCCAGCAGCACCACTTAGCTTCAGAGCCAAGCCAGCAGTGGGATGCAGTGTGGTATGCTGCTGGCTAGTATTGGAAACTGTGCTTTGGTGCCTCAGAAGGCAACAATACAATGTAACCTAACAGTACTGTGGTTTGGTGTTGCTCCAAGTTATTATTATTCAGAGCCATTTACAATCAGTGCAGTCAACTAAAGGAGGTAAAACACCCACATAGATCACACGTGTTGCTCTGTGAACAGGCAAGATCTATACTAGGGCTAGTCATGTTGAAATGTGTTGTCATGACGACCTATAAGATGATGACACAGACCCACAACATTCTAGGCTTATTTAAATATGAGGAGACTCCTGATGAACTGCAAATTACATCATTACATAAGACAAATTCAAATCTGGACAGACCGACGGGGAATGGGGTGGGAGTGCAAAGAGCATGTTTCCACCTCCACAAGGCCTCCTCCTGAGTATTTATACATGCACTTACTCTCTGAAAAGATCAGGAATGGGGTCATGAGTGACATTTATGTTGTGTTATTGTAATATTCTAGAACCAAAGCTGCATTCTGAAGCATTGTCAGTGTTCCTTCTATACCTTTTAATAAACTACTCTGTGCAGTGTCTAGGCCTAACCTTCTAGACTACTCTATGTACAGTATCTAGGCTTAACCTTCTAGACTACTCTATGTTGGGAGTACACACCACACTACACCATACGACACCAGTATACAATTACACTACACTACACCACACTACGCTACACACCACACTAAACTACACTATTCTACACTACACCATACAACAATTGCTACGTTGTCCAAAAATGTTAGCCAGGAGATTCTGGGCGTTGCTGAATAAAAAGCTAACAAATTCAAAAAAAGGTTTGGAGGAAATGAAGACACCTCAGGGAAGTTGAAAATAAGCTAGAACTTGTGGGGGGGGACTAAGTAGAAAAGTGAACTATCCCTTTAAGGCCTTTATTCCAGAGTGGCAGCTCTCCGGAGACCCAGAGCGATAATAATGTCCAATGTGCTGAAAAGCCTGACTTCTGGCAGCCTTAATTGCCTGGCAGTGTGCCCTTCACAAGTGCCAGTCCTTGAAAGTGTTTTCTTCCTCTCTCACAATGACGGAGTAATTGTCCGAGTCGGAGATGGGGAGGCGAGATCTGCATTGCCAGAGTTCTGTACAGTGAAGCGCTGAGGAATTATGCGTGTGTGCAGATGTAAAGTTTTCGCTGTTTGTTCCTAGTGCTTATAAAAGAACAAATGTTATGTGGATCTCCTTGTACATTCATAGGTTTAGTTTCAGTGCTTCATGAATTTATGGTTTGCATCGGATAATGTAGTCGTATTCTCATTCTATTGGATTTCAGTTTCCCCCCCCCCATTTCAGTCTCTTTGTATTGTTTGAGCCTCTAGTTTTTCATGTTTGTTCTCTAGTTTAGTAGCTTCAAAGTTTTCACTTCTTCTAGTTCATCTAAGGCTAAGCTATAGTAGGGAGGGTAGACCAGATTGTCAGAGTAGGAGTGCTGATCCTATGAACATATCCTAGATCAGCACTCCTACTCTGAGACACTTTGTGAAGAGGGGCACAGTGGGCAGTGCATTGTGGGAGAGGTGATGATTATTTATTTCAAGTGATGGCCTAATTCGCTAGCCTCCCACAACCCCCCATCACCTCCTGACAGATGAGTTTGCCCAACACATATCCTGTGAGAGAGAAACACCAGTGTCTGTGTGTACAGTACATGTCTGTGTGTACAGTACATGTCTGTTCATATAATATAATATACTCTCTGACGGGAATCTTCTCTGACAGGGATCTTCTCCCCTTACACCTAATTTACATCTTCCACTCTCAGCCGTCCGCTAGGTCTTCTCAAACGAAAAGATGCATATATAGAACGTCCACACGGAACACTGTGCAGACAGGAGGGGAAGTTTGATTGAAGCAAAATTAATAGATTTCCCCTCCCAACACTGAGGCTACCCATGGGGCAGTGCAATTCATCAAACTCTACAAATCTAGTTCACACACACCATACAATAATCAGACATCAAGAGAGATCTGAAGTGCCGACTCAGAGAGGACCCCCATCAGAGAACCTGTCTTTAGGTTGACTCTGACAAGGGAACTCCATGCTCTGACTGTTCTGTTGTGACAAACACTTACATATTGTCACCAAGCATGTGTGTATATATATATATATATATGTATGTATGTATGTATGTATGTATATATGTATGTTTTCATCAAGGATCTCTCTGTACTTTGCTCCGTTCATCTTTCCCTCGATCCTGACTAGTCTCCCAATCCCTGAAAACATCCCCACAGCATGATGCTACCACAACCATGCTTTTTTATTTTACCTTTATTTAACTAGGCAAGTCAGTTAAGAACAAATTATTATTTTCAATGACGGCCTAGGAACAGTGGGTTAACTGCGTTGTTCAGGGGCAGAACGACAGATTTTTACCTTGTCAGCTCAGGGATTCGATCTCGCAACCTTTCAGTTACTAGTCCAACGCTCTAACCACTAGGCTACCTGCCGCCCCTTAGGGATGGTGCCAGGTTTCCTCCAGACGTGACACTTAGCATTAAGGCCAAAGAGTTCAATCTTGGTTTCATCAGACCAGAGAATCTTGTTTCTCATGGTCTTAGAATCCTTTAGGTGCCTTTTGGCAAAATCCAAGTTGGCTGTCGTATGCCTGTTACTGAGGAGTGGCTTCCGTCTTGCCACTTAACCATAAAGGCCTGATTGGTGGAGTGCTGCAGAGATGGTTGTCCTTCTGAAAGGTTCTCCCATCTCCACAGAGGAACTCTGGAGCTTTGTCAGAGTGACCATCGGGTTGTTGGTCACCTCCCTGGCCAAGATCCTTCTCCCCCGATTGCTCAGTTTGGCCGGGCGGCCAGCTCTAGGAAGAGTCTTTGTGGTTCCAAACTTCTTCCAATAAAGGATGATGGAGGCCACTGTGTTCTTGGGAACCTTCAATGCTGCAGACATTTTTTGGTACCATTCCCCAGATCTGGGCCTCGAAACAATCCTGTCTCGGAGCTCTACGGACAATTCCTTCAACCTTATGGCTTGGTTTTTCCTCTGACATACACTGTCAACTGTGGGACCTTATTTAGACAGGTGTGTGCCTTTCCAAATCATGTCTGATCAATTGAATTTACCACAGGTGGACTCCAAGTTGTAGAAACATCTCAAGGATGATCAATGGAAACAGGATGCACCTGAGCTCAATTTCGAGTCTCATAGCAAAGGGTCTGAATACTTATGATGCCTAAATAAGTTCAGTAGTAAAGATTTGCTTAACAAGTTAATTAATATGTATCATGATTTTTTTAATGACTACCTACCTTATCCCTTTACCCCACACATACAATTATCTGTATGGTGCCTCAGTCGAGCAGTGCATTTCAAACACAGATTCAACCACAAAGACAAGGCAGGTTTTCCAATGCCTCGCAAAGAAGGGCACCTATTGGTAGATGGGTAAGAAAAAAACAGACATTGAATATCCCTTTGAGGATGGTGAAGTTATTAATTACACATTAGATGGTGTGTCAATAAACCCAGTCACTACAAAGATACAGGCGTCCTCCTAACTCAGTTACCAGAGAGGAAGTAAACCGCTCAGGGATTTCACAATGAGGCCAATGGTGACTTTAAAACAGTTACAGTATTTAATGGCTGTGATAGGAGAACTGAGGATGGATCAACAACATTGTAGTTACTCCACAATACTAACCTAAAGGACAGAGTGAAAAGAAGGAAGCCTGTACAGAATACAAATATTCCAAAACATGCATCCTGTTTGCAACAACGCACTAAAGCAATACTGAAAAAGAAATACATTTAAAAAAAAGTGTTATGTTTGGGGCCAATCCAATAAAACACATCACTGAGTACCGTTCACTCTTTTCAAGGATAGTGGTGGTTGCATCATGTTATGGGTATGCTTGTAATCATTAAGGATTGGGAAGTTCTTCAGGATAAAAAAAAAACTGAATAGAGCTAAGCACAGGCAAAATCCTAGAATTAAACCTGGTTCAGTCTGCTTTCCAACAGACACTGGAAGATGAATTCACCTTTCAGCAGGACAATAACCTCAAACACAAGACAAAATCTACAATGGAGTTGCTTACAAAGAAGTCAGTGAATGTTCAAGTTACAGTTTTGACTTAAATATGCTTGAAAATCTATGGCAAGACCTGAAAATGGTTGTCTAGCAATGATCAACAACAAATTTGACAGAGCTTGAAGAATAATGGGCAAATGTTGCACAATCCAGGTGTGGAAAGCTCTTAAACTCACAGCTATAATCGCTGCCAGGTGATTCTAACGTATTGACTCAAGGGGTTGAGCACTTATCTAATCAAGATATATTTGTTTTTTATTTGCTATTTGTTTTGTATGCACATCTCATTTTTCTTTCATTTTGTCATCACAGAGTATTTTCTGTAGATCGTTGACAGAAAATGACAATTAAATCCATTTTAATCCCACTTTGTAACACAACAAAAAGTCAAGGGGTGTGAATATTTTCAGAAGGCACTGTATATATATATATGTATGTATGTATGTATGTATGTATGCCCCAATCCTTGCACTCAAGTATTATGAAACCAATATGGAACATATAACACCATAGCAATAATGATACAAGGCATGCCTGTATATGTTATGATATTGAATGCAAGGATTATGCCAAACACATGCTTGTTACGGATCATATTATCCACTGCTAACTTGGGCCTGTATTCACAAAGGGTCTCAGAGTACGTGTGAGGATCCCAGAGCATTAATACATCCCTGAGGCTTGAAAGAGAGAAGTTCCTTTGGAAGTCCAGACAAAGGGGCTGATCTCCAAACAACAGCAGTCTGTCCTTGCCCTCCAGGGTGTGGTCTACAGAGCCGTGTGTAGAGTTGCATCCTCTCAATGACGCTCTGTGTGACCCTGTGCTGCTTTCTGTCTCTTTCTCACCAGGCCAGGTGGCCGTATGTCCAACCCCCAGCAGGCCGACTTGCGGCTTTCCAGCACCATCAGCGAGGCTTCCACTGTGGACACCGCTTCGGGGTCAAAGGTCAGTCCCAAAACTTTATCCATTTATTTTCTCCCAGCCCTCTGCAATTTGACACGTTGTGAATTGCATTATCTTTTTGAACAACATTTGACATCTTATCCAGAGCTATTAAGGTTGTGCCTTGCTCAAGGACACCGATAGATTTTTCCTAGTCGGCTTGGGGATTCGAACCAGCGACCTTTCAGTTACTAGCCCAACATTCTTAACCACAAGGCTACCTGCCCTCATATCTGTTTCACTTTATGTGCTGGGTGAAAACGACACAGAACAAAAATATAAACGCAACATGTAAAGTGTTGGTTCCATGTTTCATGAGCTGAAATAAAAGATCCAAGAAATGTTCCATACGCACAAAAAGCAATTTTCTCTGAAATGTTGTGCACAAATTTGTTTACATCCCTGTCAGTGAGCAATTCTCCTTTGCTAAGATAATCCAGCCACCTGACAGGTGTGGCATATCAAGAAGCTGATTAAGCAGCATGCTCATTACACAGGTGCACCTTGTGCTGGTGACAATAAAAGGCCACTCTAAAATGTGCAGTTTTGTCACACAACACAATGCCACTGATGTCTCAAGTTTTGAGGGAGCGTGCAATTGGCATGCTGACTGCAGGAATGTCCACCAGATCTGTTGCCAGAGAATGTAATTTTAATTTCTCTTCTGTAAGAGAAGACACACACACTCCAACGTTGTTTTATAGAATTTGGCAGTTCGTCCAACCGGCCAGCCCAGGACTCCACATCCGGCTTCTTAACCTGCGGGATCATCTGAGACCAGCCACCCAGCTGATGAAACTGTGGGTTTGCACAACCTAATTTCTGCACAACCTGTCAGAAACCGTCTCAGGGATACTCATCTGTGTGCTCGTCATCTTCACCAGGGTCTTGACCTGACTGCAGTTCGGCGTCGTAACCAACTTCAGTGGCCAATGCTCACCTTCAATGGCCACTGGCATGCTGGAGAAGTGCGCTCTTAACAGATGAATCGCGGTTTCAACTGTACCGTGCAGATGGCAGACAGCGTGTATGGCATCATGTGGGTGAGAGGTTTGCTGATGTCAACGTTGTGAAAAGAGTGCCCCATGGTGGCGGTGGGGTTATGGTATGGGCAGGCATAAGCTACGGAAAACGAACACAATTGCATTTTATTGATGGCAATTTGAATGCACAGAGATACCGTGACGAGATGCTGAGGACCATTGTCGTGCCACTCATCCTCCACCATCACCTCATGTTTCAGCATGATAATGCACGGCCCCATGTCGCAAGGATCTGTACACAATTCCTGGAAGCTGAAAATGTCCCAGTTCTTCCATGGCCTGCATACTCTCCAGGATCAACGTGTACGACAGTGTTTTCCACAGGCCACAATCAACATCCCGATCAACTCTATGTGAAGGAGATGTGTCGCGCTGCACGAGGCAAATGGTGGTCAAACCAGATACTGACTGGTTTTCTGATCCACGGCCCTACCTTCTTTTTTAATTTTTTATATATCTGTGACCAAAAAATGCATATCTGTATTCCCGGTTGTGAAATCCATAGATTTGGGCCTAATGAATTTATTTCAATTGACTGATTTCCTTATAAGGAACTGTAACTCAGTAAAATCATTACAAAAAAAAAAATCATGATACGTTTATATTTTTGTTCAGTGTAAATGGAATATACCCCTCAAGTTACAAACCTGTTAGTAAAGTGTTTAGTTCAGTGTACAGGTGGGGTAGAAAACCTGAAACAGGCTACTTCTATACAGTACCAGTACTGGTACTTCTATACAGTACCAGTCAAAAGTTTGGACACACCCTACTCATTCAAGGGTTTTTCTTTATTTTCACTATTTTCTACATTGTAGAGTAATAGTGAAGACATCAAAACTATGAAATAACACACATGGAATCATTTAGTAACCAAAAAAGTGTTAAAGAAATCAAAATATATTTTATATTTGAGATTCTTCAAAGTAGCCACCCTTTGCCTTGATGACAGCTTTGCACACTTGTCATTCTCTCAACCAGCTCCATGAGGTAGTCACCTGGAATGCGTTTCAAATAACAGGTGTGCCTTGTTAAAAGTTTGAGCCAATCAGTTGTGTTGTGACAAGGTAGGGGTACAGAAGATAGCCCTATTTGGTAAAAGACCAAGTCCATATTATGGAAAAAACAGCTCAACAGGTGTAGACCTTACAGTGAAATGCTTACTTACAAGCCCTTAACCAACAATGCTTTAAGAAGTTTTAAGAAAAAGTGTTAAGTAAAAAATAGATGAGTAAAAAATGTAAAATAAAAGTAACAAATAATTAAACAGCAGCAGTAAAATTACAATAGCGAGGCTATATACAGGGGGTACCGGTACAGAGTCAATGTGCGGGGGAACTTGTTAGTCGAGGTAATTGAGGTTATATGTACATGTAGGTAGAGTTAAAGTGACTATGCATAGATAATATAAATAAATGACAGTCCATTATTACTTTAAGACATGAAGGTCAGTCAATACAGAAAATGTAAAAAAACTTTTAATGTTTCTTCAAGTGCAGTCGCAACCATCAAGCGCTATGATGAAACTTGCTCTCATGAGGACCGCCACAGGAAAGGAATACCCAGAGTTACCTCTGTTGCAGAGGATAAGTACATTAGAGTTACCAGCCTCAGAAATTGCAGCCCAAATAAATGCTTCACAGAGTTCAAGTAACAGACTCCTCTCAACATCAACAGTTCAGAGGAAACTGCGTGAATCAGGCCTTCATGGTCGAATTGCTGCAAAGAAACCACTACCAAAGGACACCAATAAGAAGAAGAGACTTGCTTGGGCCAAGAAACACAAACAAACATTAGACCGGTATAAATCTGTGCTTTTGGTCTGATGAGTCCAAATTTGAGATTTTTGGTTTCAACCGCCGTGTCTTTGTGAGGTGCAGAGTAGGTGAACGGATGATTCCCGCATGTGTGGCACTACTTTTGAGCAGCTCTGGTCAAAAGAGAGGGAAAAGTAATTTTCACTGACTGACATTAGGGGATGATGAATGGTTAGGGGGGGGGCTGATCTCTCACACCCACCAAGCCCCCATTAAAAGCTACCAGACAGTGGTGAGAACAGGGGGTGGGAGTGGAGAGCAGGGGGGGCTTCTGTCTGCCTGTACGGGGCTTATTTAATTAAAGCTGCAGACTCTGGAGGGGGAAAGTCAGATGTGTGGCTCTAACATAGTTACACTTGGACTGCACATGTCTAATGGAATGGTGCATGTGGGGCTGAGTGTGACAGGCAAGGTGTGTGTGTGTGTGTCAAGTGCATGGTGTGTGTGTGTGTGTGTGCTTGCGTCCGTATCTCAACATAACAAGCTCAGGGTCTTTTCTCCAGGCTCTACTGTGACAACGACAGACCCCCCCCCCCCCCCCCCCCCCCCTACTCTAAGTGGCTGCTCTGACTTCTCCATATCCCTTTAAGGCTACTGCTCAAAGCCAGGTGATAGTGAACAGGCTACTGCTCAAAGCCAGGTGATAGTGAACAGGCTATTGTTTAAAGCCAGGTGATGGTGAACAGGCTACTGCTCAAAGCCAGGTGATAGTGAACAGGCTATTGTTTAAAGCCAGGTGATGGTGAACAGGCTATTATTTAAAGCCAGGTGATGGTGAACAGGCTATTATTTAAAGCCAGGTGATGGTGAACAGGCTATTGTTTAAAGCCAGGTGATGGTGAACAGGCTACTGCTCAAAGCCAGGTGATAGTGAACAGGCTACTGCTCAAAGCCAGGTGATAGTGAACAGGCTATTGTTTAAAGCCAGGTGATGGTGAACAGGCTATTGTTTAAAGCCAGGTGATGGTGAACAGGCTACTGTTTAAAGCCAGGTGATAGTGAACAGGCTACTGCTCAAAGCCAGGTGATAGTGAACAGGCTACTGCTCAAAGCCAGGTGATAGTGAACAGGCTATTATTTAAAGCCAGGTGATAGTGAACAGGCTATTGTTTAAAGCCAGGTGATAGTGAACAGGCTATTGTTTAAAGCCAGGTGATGGTGAACAGGCTATTGTTTAAAGCCAGGTGATAGTGAACAGGCTATTGTTTAAAGCCAGGTGATGGTGAACAGGCTATTGTTTAAAGCCAGGTGATAGTGAACAGGCTATTGTTTAAAGCCAGGTGATAGTGAACAGGCTACTGCTCAAAGCCAGGTGATAGTGAACAGGCTATTGTTTAAAGCCAGGTGATAGTAAACAGGCTACTGCTCAAAGCCAGGTGATGGTGAACAGGCTATTGTTTAAAGCCAGGTGATAGTGAACAGGCTATTATTTAAAGCCAGGTGATAGTGAACAGGCTATTGTTTAAAGCCAGGTGATAGTGAACAGGCTATTATTTAAAGCCAGGTGATAGTGAACAGGCTATTGTTTAAAGCCAGGTGATAGTGAACAGGCTATTATTTAAAGCCAGGTGATAGTGAACAGGCTATTGTTTAAAGCCAGGTGATAGTGAACAGGCTATTGTTTAAAGCCAGGTGATGGTGAACAGGCTACTGCTCAAAGCCAGGTGATAGTGAACAGGCTATTGTTTAAAGCCAGGTGATAGTGAACAGGCTACTGTTTAAAGCCAGGTGATAGTGAACAGGCTATTGTTTAAAGCCAGGTGATGGTGAACAGGCTACTGCTCAAAGCCAGGTGATAGTGAACAGGCTATTGTTTAAAGCCAGGTGATGGTGAACAGGCTATTGTTTAAAGCCAGGTGATAGTGAACAGGCTATTGTTTAAAGCCAGGTGATGGTGAACAGGCTATTGTTTAAAGCCAGGTGCCATTGAAACGGCAGTATCATCAGCATGATATGAGCTCTCTTCCATTCCTCACTCTCTTTCCTTCTCTCCATATCTCCCTCTCTTTAGCAGAGAACAGGAGAGCACACACACTCACACACAGTGCTTCTTTCTCACTCACTCACTCACTCACATGCACACACACAGACATGCACAGCTCCAAAGAGGTAAATCACATCCGCCCCATCAACAGGTGGCCCGACAGTGATTGAAGGTGACACACTGTCGGACGACAGGGAATCCATCTCACTGTAACTGATCAGTAACCATGGGACACCACACCCTTTCACCACTGTAAACTCAGGGCTGTGTCCTAAATGGCACCCTATTCCCTATATAGGGCACTACTTTTGACCAGAGCCCATTGTGTAGGGAATCGGGTGCCATTTGGGGACGCAGAGCAGGTGATCCTACCCATTCCCTCCCTCCCTGCCTGCGCCCATAAGGGATCAAACAGTATCCTTTGCTTTACTGACAAACATCAGCACTAAACATCTGTGTCAGTTTACTGAGGCATGAGACATGCTATTCCTGTCAAACTCTTCAAAGTATTGTCACCACACAGTAAATAGCAGACAAATACATACTGAAACAGGATGATAGAATCAAGAGCATGTATACTGTATAGCACGTAGCTTGTGTACTGTATAGCATGTAGCTTGTGTACTGTATAGCATGTAGCTTGTGTACTGTATAGCACGTAGCTTGTGTACTGTACAGCACGTAGCTTGTGTACTGTATAGCACGTAGCTTGTGTACTGTATAGCACGTAGCTTGTGTACTGTATAGCACGTAGCTTGTGTACTGTATAGCACGTAGCTTGTGTACTGTATAGCACGTAGCTTGTGTACTGTATAGCACGTAGCGTGTGTACCGTATAGCATGTAGCCTGGGTACTGTAGAGCATGTATCTTGTGTACTGTATAGCCTTTCACTGACAAAAGCAGAATCTTACATCAGAGACCCTGTTGTATGGAGTGATGTTAGTGCCAACAAATTCAAATAAAATGTTTGATGACACTAATAGCAATCCATATTTTACTCGTCCTGAAAATATACTACAACAAACCACGTAGACAAGGCAGTCTGTTGTGACAGCGCTTCTGCCATGTCGTGTCTACCTAACATGCTTGGTCAGCCACGGTTATTTACATTCTATAATTAGCCACTGTTTTCCTTCCCACCAGCTGTAGAGCTGTAGTGCCAGCGTCCCTGAGCTACCGACAACGGCGCTAAAGCACACGCATCCGCCACACCCCGCCAGTTAAACCAAACCCCTTTGCTGTAACGCCCCACTCCGGTTTGGAACAGAGATGATGGGAGTGATGGTGTGTGTGTGTGTGTGTGGGAGGCAGTGTTGGGATTAGTTACTTTAAGGTAGGCAACAACACCTCCACTATGCTGATCCTCAACACGGGACCCAACAAGGGTACGTACTCAGCCCCCTCCTGTACTCCCTGTTCACCCATGACTGCGTGCCCACGCACACCTCCCAACACAATCATCAAGTTTGCAGACGATCAAGTTAACACAACAGTGGTAGGCCTGATTACCAACAACGACGAGTTGAGGGCTCTGTTGGAGTGATGCCAGGAAAATAACCTCTCCCTCAACGTGGACTTCAGGAGACCGAGGGAGCACGCCCCCATCCACATCGGCGGGGCTGCAGTGACGGTGAAAAGCTTCAAGTTCCTCAGCGTACACATCACTGACAATCTGAAATGGTCCATCCACAGTGTGGTGAAGAAGGCGCAACAGCGCTGTATAGGCAACTGCACCATCTGCAACCGCAGGGCTCTCCAGAGGTTGGTGCGGTCTTCCCAAAGCATCACCGGGGGCACACTGCCTGTCCTCCAGGACATCTACAGCACCCGGTGTCACAGGAAGGCCAAGAAGATCATCAGGGACCTCATAGCCATACATTACATATTACTCGTTACATTTAATTGCTTACGGCCTCCCGAGTGGCGCAGCGGTCTAAGGCACTGCATCGCAGTGCTTGAGGTGTCACTACAGACCCGGGTTTGATCCCAGGCTGTGTCACAGCCGGCCGTGACCAGGAGACACATGAGGCGGCGCACAATTGGCCCAGCGTCATCCGGGTTAGGGGAGGGTTTGGCCGGACGGACATTCAGAGACTTATCCCGAAGCCACTCCTGCGTTGTCTTGGCTGTGTGCTTAGGGTCGTTGTCCTGTTGGAAGGTGAACCTTGACCCCAGTCTGAGGTCCTGAGCGCTCTGGAGCAGGTTTTCATCAAGGATCTCTCTGTACTTTGCTCCGTTCATCTTTCCCTCGATCCTGACTAGTCTCCCAGTCCCGGCCACTGAAAAACATCCCCACAGAATGATGCTGCCACCACCATGCTTCATCATAGGGATAGTGCCACGTTTTCTCCAGACGTGATGCTTGGCATTCAGGCCAAAGAGTTCAATCTTGGTTTCATCAGACCAGAGAATCTTGTTTCTCATGGTCTGAGAGTCCTTTAGTTGCCTTTCATTACAGCACTGGGCAGTAGGCTCCACAGAGGTAAATCATGTCCACCCCATAAACAGGTGGACCCCTAGAGATGATACAGGTGGACCCAGAGAGATGATACAGGTAGACCCAGAGAGATGATACAGGTGGACCCAGAGAGATGATACAGGTGGACCCAGAGAGATGATACAGGTGGACCCAGAGAGATGATACAGGTGGACCCAGAGAGATGATACAGGTTGACCCAGAGAGATGATACAGGTTGACCCAGAGAGATGATACAGGTTGACCCAGAGAGATGATACAGGTTGACCCAGAGAGATGATACAGGTGGACCCAGAGAGATGATACAGTTGGACCCAGAGAGATGATACAGGTGGACCCAGAGAGATGATACAGGTGGACCCAGAGAGATGATACAGGTGGACCCAGAGAGATGATACAGGTGGACCCAGCGAGATGATACAGGTGGACCCAGAGAGATGATACAGGTGGACCCAGAGAGATGATACAGGTTGACCCAGAGAGATGATACAGTTTGACCCAGAGAGATGATACAAGTGGACCCAGAGAGATGATACAGGTGGACCCAGAGAGAATGTACAGGTGGACCCAGAGAGATGATATAGGTGGACCCAGAGAGATGATACAGTTGGACCCAGAGAGATGATACAGTTGGACCCAGAGAGATGATACAGGTCGACCCAGAGAGATGATACAGTTGGACCCAGAGAGATGATACAGTTGGACCCAGAGATTTGATACAGTTGGACCCAGAGAGATGATACAGATGGACCCAGATAGATGATACAGGTGGACCCAGAGAGATGATACAGTTGGACCCAGAGAGATGATACAGTTGGACCCAGAGATTTGATACAGTTGGACCCAGAGAGATGATACAGATGGACCCAGAGAGATGATACAGATGGACCCAGAGAGATGATACAGGTGGACCCAGAGAGATGATACAGGTGGACCCAGAGAGATGATACAGGTGGACCCAGAGAGATGATACAGTTGGACCCAGAGAGATGATACAGGTGGACCCAGAGAGATGATACAGGTGGACCCAGAGAGATGATACAGGTGGACCCAGAGAGATGATACATGTGGACCCAGAGAGATAATAGAGCATCATATTAATACTTTGGACAGTATCGGACTTAATTGTAAGAAATTTAATTATGTGACTTGCTGTCTGTCTGTGTTGTTGTATGTATAACTTACGGCTGGTGCGTGTGTGAGCTTGTGTGTAGGAGAATGTGAGTGTGTACAGGCCTAAAACATAATTTCAAAACTTGCTTACATTTGTATACAATCATGTCTCTATTATGCGTGGGAATACTTGGGAACAGATTTCCTAAATTAAAATCACTTGGATGTGCTCCAGGTCTAGATAACCAACCACTATGGATGTGTGTATCCTGTAGGGCTCCAGGTCCAGATAACCAACCACTATGGATGTGTGTGTCCTGTAGGGCTCCAGGTCCAGTGGGAGGGTGAGATAACCAACCACTATGGATGTGTGTGTCCTGTAGGGCTCCAGGTCCAGTGGGAGGGTGAGATAACCAACCACTATGGATGTGTGTGTCCTATAGGGGTCCAGTGGGAGGGTGAGATAACCAACCACTATGGATGTGTGTGTCCTATAGGGGTCCAGTGGGAGGGTGAGATAACCAACCACTATGGATGTGTGTGTCCTATAGGGCTCCAGGTCCAGTGGGAGGGTGAGATAACCAACCACTATGGATGTGTGTGTCCTGTAGGGCTCCAGGTCCAGTGGGAGGGTGAGATAACCAACCACTATGGATGTGTGTGTCCTGTAGGGCTCCAGGTCCAGTGGGAGGGTGAGATAACCAACCACTATGGATGTGTGTGTCCTGTAGGGCTCCAGGTCCAGTGGGAGGGTGAGATAACCAACCACTATGGATGTGTGTGTTCTATAGGGCTCCAGGTCCAGTGGGAGGGTGCTACATTTTGGGAAGCGAGAGCAGTCCATCAAGAGGAACCCCAACGTCCCAGTGGTGGTGAGAGGATGGCTCTACAAACAGGTGAGAAACACACACATGTACACATATACCCTTGTACACACGTACATACACACACACACACACTTACTTGTTGCTGTCTATCATAGGCTGCCATGGCAACCGGGGTCATGGACACATCACATGGGCATGCGTTGGATTGCTTGACACAAGCAGAATAGAGCTCATTGGTTGATAGGTGTCTGAAGGACAATTCTGATTGGCTTATAGTGGGATATGTATACAAGGTAATCAAGCCAGTGAAGGTGATAGACAGGTAACAAAGCTCATTGGTAGACACAAAGTGGTGCAAAACATTTGTTGAGAAACATAGACTCACAGGATAGAGCTCATTGGTTGATAGTTGTTCGTAGGACAGCACTGATTGGCTGATAGTGGGAGATATAGGATAGAGCTCTTTGGTTGATATTGGTTTGTAGGACAACACTGATTGGCTGATAGTGGGAAATATAAGATAGAGCTCATTAGTTGATGGGTGTTTGTAAGACAACAGAGATTGGATAAACTGATATCTGGGTGTAGGGCTGCACAATTAATTGAATTCACATTGAAATTGCAATATTGACAATATCCATATCGCAAGAGATTCTCCCTCTCTCCTCTTATGGCTTCTTCCCACACACACCAAGCTCTGTCCCCTGTCACTCAAGCAGTACAGTTCCTCCTCCTTCTCTGTTTGCCACTAAGGTTGTACGTTTGCATGCTGTTCTGTTAGGTAAAATGCAGTCAACAGATTGCTACAAACAAGAACTACTTTCAACTTCGCTTCTTAATATAACTCATTCTATTTCTATGATTCCAGTCACCCAAGTGTTTTGATTAATATCGCAATATTTGGTGATAAAATTGCAATTAGATTTTTTTTTGCCCATATTGTGCAGCCTTAGCTGGGTGTATGGATCGCATTGTACAAGTCTATTTGTAGACTGTTCTCACTCAGTCTTCCTCCCAAATAGCGCCCTATTCCCTATGTTGTGCACTACTTTTGACCAGAGCTGTTTTGAAGTGGGTTTTCTCTTCCATCTGCTTCCCTCATTCCCCTGGCTGTGAGAGTTTGAAAAAGTGTACAAAAAAAACAAAAAACAGCAATGGCAGACGTAGCAGGCCAATAAACTCTCTTTCTTTTTCTTTTTCAGGACAGCTCTGGGATGAGGCTTTGGAAGAGGAAGTGGTTTGTGTTGGCTGACTACTGCCTGTTCTACTACAAAGGTGAGACGATTGTGTGCGTGCTCTAGTTTCTGTTCTCATGATTTGGTTGGGTCTAATTGTGTTGCTGTCCTGGGGCTCAGTGGGGTCTGTCTCAATCTTTCTCTCACTTTGACTCTCCCTCTCTCTCCCTCCATCTTCATCCCACTCCCATCTCACTCCCATCTCATCTCTTTCAGTCACCATCAGCTCCATCTGTTTATTTCTGTTCTTTACAGTCTCTCTCCTTCTTCATTAATCTTGCTCTCCATACTTCTGCCATTCTCTCTCTCTCTGTCTCTCTCTCTCTGTCTCTCTCTCTCACTCACTCACTCACTCACACTCACACACGTGGTGGGTTAAACGTGAGGATGTTGTGTCACTCCCCTGGTGTCGTGCTAGGATGTAATCTATCCTCATTGTCCCAGACAGGTCTGGTCTGCAAAGCCTCTGCAGTGTATTTGTGTAACGGGCAGATAAAAGAGCTGGCCGGAGGCCCCATATGGGGAATGTCTCCTCCATAGCTCCTTGAATGTATTTTTAACCAATTACTCTTTAATCCAGCAACGCGCGCGCACACAGAGATTTAGTGGTATGAACCGGCCATGCCAACTGGATGGGCAGAGATATTTAGTGGTATGAACCGGCCATGCCAACTGGAAGGGCAGAGAGATATTTAGTGGTATGAACCGGCCATGCCAACAGAGAGATATTTTGTGGTATGAACCAGCCATGCCAACAGAGAGATATTTAGTGGTATGAACCGGCCATGCCAACTGGATGGGCAGAGAGATGTTTAGTGGTATGAACCGGCCATGCCAACTGGATGGGCAGAGAGATATTTAGTGGTATGAACCGGCCATGCCAACTGGATGGGCAGAGAGATATTTAGTGGTATGAACCGGCCATGCCAACTGGAAGGGCAGAGAGATATTTAGTGGTATGAACCGGCCATGCCAACAGAGAGATATTTTGTGGTATGAACCAGCCATGCCAACAGAGAGATATTTAGTGGTATGAACCGGCCATGCCAACTGGATGGGCAGAGAGAGATTTTTTGTGGTATGAACGGGCCATGCCAACTGGATGGTCAGAGAGAGATTTAGTGGTATGAACGGGCCATGCCAACTGGATGGGCAGAGAGAGATTTAGTGGTATGAACGGGCCATGCCAACTGGATGGGCAGAGAGAGATTTAGTGGTATGAACGGGCCATGCCAACTGGATGGTCAGAGAGAGATTTAGTGGTATGAACGGGCCATGCCAACTGGATGGGCAGAGAGAGATTTAGTGGTATGAACGGGCCATGCCAACTGGATGGTCAGAGAGAGATTTAGTGGTATGAACGGGCCATGCCAACTGGATGGTCAGAGAGAGATTTAGTGGAATGAACGGGCCATGCCAACTGGATGGGCAGAGAGAGATTTAGTGGTATGAACGGGCCATGCCAACTGGATGGTCAGAGAGATATTTAGTGGTATGAACGGGCCATGCCAACTGGATGGGCAGAGAGATATTTAGTGGTATGAACCGGCCATGCCAACTGGATGGTCAGAGAGAGATTTAGTGGTATGAACCAGCCATGCCAACTGGATGGGCAGAGAGAGATTTTTTGTGGTATGAACGGGCCATGCCAATTGGATGGGCAGAGAGAGATTTAGTGGTATGAACCGGCCATGCCAACTGGATGGGCAGAGAGATATTTAGTGGTATGAACCGGCCATGCCAACTGGATGGGCAGAGAGATATTTAGTGGTATGAACCGGCCATGCCAACTGGATGGTCAGAGAGAGATTTAGTGGTATGAACGGGCCATGCCAACTGGATGGGCAGAGAGAGATTTAGTGGTATGAACGGGCCATGCCAACTGGATGGTCAGAGAGAGATTTAGTGGTATGAACGGGCCATGCCAACTGGATGGTCAGAGAGAGATTTAGTGGAATGAACGGGCCATGCCAACTGGATGGGCAGAGAGAGATTTAGTGGTATGAACGGGCCATGCCAACTGGATGGTCAGAGAGATATTTAGTGGTATGAACGGGCCATGCCAACTGGATGGGCAGAGAGATATTTAGTGGTATGAACCGGCCATGCCAACTGGATGGTCAGAGAGAGATTTAGTGGTATGAACCGGCCATGCCAACTGGATGGGCAGAGAGAGATTTTTTGTGGTATGAACGGGCCATGCCAATTGGATGGGCAGAGAGAGATTTAGTGGTATGAACCGGCCATGCCAACTGGATGGGCAGAGAGATATTTAGTGGTATGAACCGGCCATGCCAACTGGATGGGCAGAGAGAGATTTAGTGGTATGAATGGGCCATGCCAACTGGATGGGCAGAGAGATATTTAGTGGTATGAACCGGCCATGCCAACTGGATGGGCAGAGAGATATTTAGTGGTATGAACCGGCCATGCCAACTGGATGGTCAGAGAGAGATTTAGTGGTATGAACCGGCCATGCCAACTGGATGGGCAGAGAGAGATTTTTTGTGGTATGAACGGGCCATGCCAATTGGATGGGCAGAGAGAGATTTAGTGGTATGAACGGGCCATGCCAACTGCATGGTCAGAGAGAGATTTAGTGGTATGAACGGGCCATGCCAACTGGATGGGCAGAGAGAGATTTAGTGGTATGAATGGGCCATGCCAACTGGATGGGCAGAGAGATATTTAGTGGTATGAACCGGCCATGCCAACTGGATGGGCAGAGAGATATTTAGTGGTATGAACCGGCCATGCCAACTGGATGGGCAGAGAGATATTTAGTGGTATGAACGGGCCATGCCAACTGGATGGGCAGAGAGAGATTTAGTGGTATGAACGGGCCATGCCAACTGGATGGTCAGAGAGAGATTTAGTGGTATGAACGGGCCATGCCAACTGCATGGTCAGAGAGATATTTAGTGGTATGAACCGGCCATGCCAACTGGATGGGCAGAGAGATATTTAGTGGTATGAACGGGCCATGCCAACTGGATGGTCAGAGAGAGATTTAGTGGTATGAACCGGCCATGCCAACTGGATGGGCAGAGAGATATTTAGTGGTATGAACGGGCCATGCCAACTGGATGGGCAGAGAGAGATTTAGTGGTATGAACGGGCCATGCCAACTGGATGGTCAGAGAGATATTTAGTGGTATGGACCGGCCATGCCAACTGGATGGGCAGAGAGATATTTAGTGGTATGAACGGGCCATGCCAACTGGATGGTCAGAGAGAGATTTAGTGGTATGGACCGGCCATGCCAACTGGATGGTCAGAGAGAGATTTAGTGGTATGAACCGGCCATGCCAACTGGATGGTCAGAGAGAGATTTAGTGGTATGAACCGGCCATGCCAACTGGATGGTCAGAGAGAGATTTAGTGGTATGAACCGGCCATGCCAACTGGATGGTCAGAGAGAGATTTAGTGGTATGGACCGGCCATGCCAACTGGATGGGCAGAGAGATATTTAGTGGTATGAACGGGCCATGCCAACTGGATGGGCAGAGAGATATTTAGTGGTATGAACGGGCCATGCCAACTGGATGGGCAGAGAGATATTTAGTGGTATGAACGGGCCATGCCAACTGGATGGGCAGAGAGATATTTAGTGGTATGAACCGGCCATGCCAACTGGATGGGCAGAGAGATATTTAGTGGTATGAACCGGCCATGCCAACTGGATGGGCAGAGAGATATTTAGTGGTATGAACCGGCCATGCCAACTGGATGGGCAGAGAGATATTTAGTGGTTTGGTGGTATGGAGGAGTGCTATGAAAGGGACAGGGGTGATTGACTGGGTTTCCTGCCATGTGGGGGGGACTATAGTGGTGGAGGAGGGAAATGTTCTTAGTGGGCTGTAAGTGACATTTCTCTGCCCTTCATCTCTCTCTATCGCCACCTCTTTCTCTCCCTCTCTCTCTGCTAACAGACAGCAGGGAGGAGTCAGTCCTGGGTAGTATTCCTCTGCCCAGCTATGTCATCTCAGCCGTGGAGCCTGAAGACCACATCATCCGCAAGTACGCCTTCAAGGTACGACCCAGAGTTTACCTCAACACTTTTAGGCAATCTTTATATGATTTTTTTTCTTTATTTTATATCTAATTAAATGTTCTATGGCTTTATGTTGTATGTTTCACAGGTTAATATTTATGCCTACTGTTAAAAATACAGCCAACTTTTTTGCATTTACTTAACACTAGCATTTTGTGGACTGACACAAATGGACTGAATACGATTGGTTCTCTGCTTCATATTGACTGCTATTTGACCAACCGCTGGCTTAGAGGCAGTGCATCACCGTGAGGTCACTATGCTCACAAGAAGAATTCTCTCAATCAAGGATTGATAATATCCTGTTTCCTGGATAATATTGCAATCAGATATTTAACTGCATCCATCCTCCCAACCCATTGGCTATTGATGATTTTCTATATTGATCACTTTGTAATATGCTTGTCTATTAAATGAAGACACTACATTTATTTAAAAAATACTCCCACAAAGAAAGCTATTTTCTCCACAAAGCCTTGACTCCAACCATAGGTTTTCTCTACAGACCTAGAACACGGTGTACATTTTAGGACATCCTACCCGCTATGACACAGAGTTATATCGGTGACAGAGGCTGAGCTTCTAGCTGTATATCTGGTTCTAGATTAAGCACATTTCTCTAATATTCTCTGCTAGTGGTTTCATTCCCACAGGAAGCCAGTGTGGTTCTGTGACGTTTTCTTTCCACACTACATACAGCCTTGCCTCTTTTGTCATGCCGAGTCAATGGGGGTTTAGGTTTCAGTCTCTTGACTGTGTGCCAGACGGCACGTATAATATAGGCCAGTGTCTCCTAGTAATGTCCCCCAGTCTCTCCTGCCCCTCTGGCTGTTGGCATTGATTCAATGTTGAGTCAATGTTTCCTCCCGACCCAGACCCCCGCAGGTCAAACCTGTGTTGAGTCCCCAAGGCAGTGTTCCTCAACTCTAGCCCATCACAGGAACACCTGATTCTATTTGATTCCTGATCATCTAACCCTTCATTATTTGAACGAGGTGTGCTTGTGCTGGGCTGGAACACAATTGTGCAGTCTTGGTGTTACCCAAGGACAGTCCAGAGTTGAGAAACACTGCTGTCAGTAGGGTTGGAAAATTCTGCTAACTTTGCCGATTTTACTGCTTATTCCCTCCTGATTCTGGGAATCTTCCCACCAGGATTTCGAGAAAACCTGGGAATTTTGGGACCCTAGGAGCACTGCTATCCGGTTGTCCTTTTTATAGTTGGTTCATCATCTGGCGGTGTTGTTGTTTACTGTTTATGGTTGTTGTTTACTGTTTATGGTTGTTGTTTACTGTTTATGGTTGTTGTTTACTGTCGATGGTTGTTGTTTACTGTCGATGGTTGTTGTTTACTGTCGATGGTTGTTGTTTACTGTCGATGGTTGTTGTTTACTGTCGATGGTTGTTGTTTACTGTCGATGGTTGTTGTTTACTGTCGATGGTTGTTGTTTATGGTTGTTGTTTACTGTCGATGGTTGTTGTTTACTGTCGATGGTTGTTGTTTATGGTTGTTGTTTACTGTTGATGGCTGTTTGATGTAGACTGATGGTTGTTGTTTACTGTTAACTCCACTGTTGACTCAAGCTGCTGCAGTGAGAAAGACTCTTATGACCCAGTTTGCAGTTGCACTCTAACAGGCTAAATGCAGTTGAATGCGGAGTGGAGATCTGGGCTGGCCAGGTTGGAATTGACCCTGGAATGGCTCTGGTATCAGCTCCAAGCCCTTATCAAAGACAGGTTATATTGAGCTGCTGCACTCATGTATTCTGTCACACTGCTGTGTGTGTGTGTGTGTGTGTGTGTGTGTGTGTGTGTGTGTGTGTGTGTGTGTGTGTGTGTGTGTGTGTGTGTGAGGGAGATAGCCGGAGTCCCATAGAGAATGGCTTGCTTGTGTTTTCTACTCTCTGTTCCAAGATTCTGTTGGTGCCATAGAAGAGTTGGGAGAATGTCAGGAGTAGTGCCCCCTCCCCCCGTCAATACCTGTAACCCTAGTTACCCTGCTAGAGACCACCCTATAGGTAGAACAGGCCTGTATGTTTGTTTTCTGTTCTCTTGTCAGTTTGTTTGTGCTGCAACCATTCAACACTACAGTGAGTTAGTTTTACTATTTCATCCCAAAAATATTTCCCCATGGTTAGAACCTTCCTTTCCCACCCCTCCCCTCCACTGTGGAGCCAACCAACCTAGCTAGGAGGCTGGTGACCCCCTGTCCCCTATTTGCTGAACTCTGTTCCCTCTCTTGTTCCTATTGGTGGGCTGCCTCGCTGGGACCCCTGTGAGTGTGCGAGGTCGTCCAATGAAACACAAGTGCACCGTCCACTCATAAATAGGTACTGGCCTCTCAACCACTTGTACTACAGTTACTGCTTTTGCCATGTCATTTGCCAGACAATAGGAAATATATACCACGACAGTGTGTATATGGCTCTTATTGTTTGGAGCATGCTTGTTTGGAGACTGATGTGTCTTGGTTACTCCATTTAGTCTGTTCTCTCCTTCTTGTATGATCTCATTGCTCATACCTCGTTATGTGTGTTGGCTAAACCTTCATATTTCCTCTGTTTGCTCTCATATCCAACATGCCACTCATGGAGGAGGATTGACTGACTATTTGATAGATTTTTATTTCAGTGGAATAAGCTTTTTGTTCTCCTCAACTGCCTGCTGTTCTGGAATCACATGTTTGTGTCAAGGCAACACAAACCGAATTGGGACCAGGCAACATTTATTAAACACAATATTCACATCCTATACAGTTCCAATCTTCATTTCCATTATGCAGACGAGTAGAAACCATTCAATATGGTGGATTCCGGAACATATTTGAACGAGTCATGTATTCATTCTCAGTGTTTATTGGAGGTAAACGTATTTCTATGTGAGAGTTTGAGTTTTTGTTCTCAGTTTAGAGACCAGGGCTACGTACCAATGGCACCTTAGTCTCTACATAGTCCACTACTTTTGATAGGGCTCTGTTCAAAAGTAGTGCACTATGTAGGGAATAGGCTCCCATTTGGGACGTGACCCAGGCCCCATGCTGTTCTGGAATATAATGGATTTAAATAGAAGGGACAAAAAAAAGTCCTGCTTGTCTGAGAGGGGCTGGGGAGAGGAGGAAGAGGACTGCTGCTAGTGTTAGCCTTCCTGTCTGGGACTACAGGCTATTTTTGAGGAGGAGGAGGAAGGAGAGAGGGAGAGAGACTTGCCCAAGGTGAGCAGTGGAGGTGTGACGGTCACACGGTGCACTGAATGTCCGGCTCAGCATTCTTGCTGCAGTGAAGAGGCTGTGGTTAGGGCTGTTATTGGAGATCAGGCTCTGTGTAGTTCCGTGTCTGCACATTCTTATATTGGTCTGAAAAGACAGAGCAGTTATTGGAAAGTTACAGGGTAGCAGATGGTATAGAAAGATTGTGTGTGTGTCAGTATTTAAATATTCTTGTGGGGACCAGAAGCACCCACAAGAATAATAAACAAACAAAAATGTGATCAACTGGGGACGTTTTGTTGGTCCCCATGAGGTCAAATGCTATTTCTAAGGGGTTTATGGTTAAGGTTAGAATTAGTGTTAGGTTTAGAATTACGTTAAGGGTTAGGGTTGGGAGCTAGTGTTAGTTTTAGGGTTAAAGTAAGAGTATGGGTTAGGTTTAGGGAAAATACGATTTTGAATGGGACTGAATTGTGTGTCCCCAGAAGGTTATCTGTACAAGACAGTGTGTGTGTGAGGGTGTAGGCGAGCATGTGCTGTTCATCCACCTATGAACAACAGGGCAGCTAATGAACTAGTTAATTAACAGCTAGCAGCTTGTCCAGCTATTGAACTAGTTAATTAACAGCTAGCAGCTTGTCCAGCTATTGAACTAGTTAATTAACAGCTAGCAGCTTGTCCAGCTATTGAACTAGTTAATTAACAGCTAGCAGCTTGTCCAGCTATTGAACTAGATAATTAACAGCTAGCAGCTTGTCCAGCTATTGAACTAGATAATTAACAGCTAGCAGCTTGTCCAGCTATTGAACTAGTTAATTAACAGCTAGCAGCTTCAGTTTTGCATTTCCCCCACAAATGGTTAGGAGAGGGGAAGTGTACACTATAGGCTTAACCCAGACTAGGCCAGGCCAAGCCGGGAGCAGATTTAAGACCTCCCCAGGGGGTAGAGGCAGCCTTCTGGCCTGACCTTCCAGAACCACTGCCTGGGGCTAAGAGCCTTAGTATTACACTGTCAATCTGCAGGAGTGTGTGTGAGTGTGAATATATGTGTGTATGCTGTTGTTTGTGTTGTCATGTCACTAACAACACCCTCAACTCAAAAAGCCCTGTTTGTATCAAACATCGAGTCAGGCAAAATCCACATTAATAAGATTCTAACACTGAAATGAAGAAATGGCACCCAAATTACATTACACCTCTGCTTCCTTTTACGGAGACACTTCCCACTTCCTCTCCACAAAGTTAATTAAACTGCATACATTTTTAATGAATGAATCAAAGAGGGAAAGAAATTTGTGTGCAATTACTGTTCATTACAAAGCATTTGCATGGGCTGCCGTCTGGCCATCTTTTTCCTTGCTTTGTCTAGTTCCAAATCACACCAGGGCCCTTATCAAAAGAAGTGCAGTAATTGAGAATAGGGTGCCATTTAAGACGCTTGCATAGACCCTCAAACTCAACTCTGGACCTCCAAGACAGTTTCATTGTTCCCCTCTAATCAGAGGCTGACTTAGACCTGGGACACCAGGTGTGTTCAATTAATTATCAGGTAGAACAGAAACCAAACAGTCTCCGGTCCTCATAGGGTTAATTATCAGGTAGAACAGAAACCCAACAGGCTCCGGCCCTCGTAGGGTTAATTATCAGGTAGAACAGAAATACAACAGGCTCCGGCCCTCGTAGGGTTAATTATCAGGTAGAACAGAAACCAAACAGTCTCCGGTCCTCATAGGGTTAATTATCAGGTAGAACAGAAACCCAACAGGCTCCGGCCCTCGTAGGGTTAATTATCAGGTAGAACAGAAACCCAACAGGCTCCGGTCCTCGTAGGGTTAATTATCAGGTAGAACAGAAACCCAACAGGCTCCGGCCCTCGTAGGGTTAATTATCAGGTAGAACAGAAACCCAACAGGCTCCGGCCCTCGTAGGGTTAATTATCAGGTAGAACAGAAACCCAACAGGCTCTGGCCCTCGTAGGGTTAATTATCAGGTAGAACAGAAACACAACAGGCTCCGGCCCTCGTAGGGTTAATTATCAGGTAGAACAGAAACCCAACAGGCTCCGGCCCTCGTAGGGTTAATTATCAGGTAGAACAGAAACCCAACAGGCTCCGGCCCTCGTAGGGTTAATTATCAGGTAAAACAGAAACCCAACAGGCTCCGGCCCTCGTAGGGTTAATTATCAGGTAGAACAGAAACCCAACAGGCTCCGGCCCTCGTAGGGTTAATTATCAGGTAGAACAGAAACACAACAGGCTCCGGCCCTCGTAGGGTTAATTATCAGGTAGAACAGAAACCCAACAGGCTCCGGCCCTCGTAGGGTTAATTATCAGGTAGAACAGAAACCCAACAGGCTCCGGCCCTCGTAGGGTTAATTATCAGGTAAAACAGAAACCCAACAGGCTCCGGCCCTCGTAGGGTTAATTATCAGGTAGAACAGAAACCCAACAGGCTCCGGCCCTCGTAGGGTTAATTATCAGGTAGAACAGAAACCCAACAGGCTCCGGCCCTCGTAGGGTTAATTATCAGGTAAAACAGAAACCCAACAGGCTCCGGCCCTCGTAGGGTTAATTATCAGGTAGAACAGAAACCCAACAGGCTCCGGCCCTCGTAGGGTTAATTATCAGGTAGAACAGAAACCCAACAGGCTCCGGCCCTCGTAGGGTTAATTATCAGGTAGAACAGAAATACAACAGGCTCCGGCCCTCGTAGGGTTAATTATCAGGTAGAACAGAAACCCAACAGGCTCCGGCCCTCGTAGGGTTAATTATCAGGTAGAACAGAAACACAACAGGCTCCGGCCCTCGTAGGGTTAATTATCAGGTAGAACAGAAACCCAACAGGCTCCGGCCCTCGTAGGGTTAATTATCAGGTAGAACAGAAACACAACAGGCTCCGGCCCTCGTAGGGTTAATTATCAGGTAGAACAGAAACCCAACAGGCTCTGGTCCTCAGTGGGTCAGAGTTGAAGAGCCCTGGACTAAAGGACGAATGTTGGATCCGTAGGAAAATGTTTTGCAACTGATTAACTGGACAAATTTAGGTTGGTCCCTCCCCATTTCAGCCCATTAGCCTCCAATTGAATCCTAGTGAATACATCCCAGATAGATTGGCTCTTATTTGTTACATAATGGTGAGGACATGAGTGATTGCCTCACTAATTGCCTTTTGCAGTGATGGCCATCTTCTAACTAAAACCCTCTCAGAAGATTTGCTTCTCCATAGACAACAAGACAGAGTTGACCACCAAAGGGCTTTATCTTCCAAAGTGTGCACTCGCCTACTCCCCCCTCACTAAGACTGGTCTACTCCCCCCTCACTAGACGGGTCTACTCCCCCTCACTGAGACTGGTCTACTCCACCCTCACTAGACCGGTCTAATCCCCCCTCACTGAGACTGGTCTACTCCCCCTCACTAGACCGGTCTACTTCACCCTCACTAAGACCGGTCTACTTCACCCTCACTAAGACTGGTCTACTTCACCCTCACTAGACCGGTCTACTTCACCCTCACTAGACTGGTCTACTCCCCCTCACTAGACCGGTCTACTTCACCCTCACTAAGACCGGTCTACTTCACCCTCACTAAGACTGGTCTACTTCACCCTCACTAGACCGGTCTACTTCACCCTCACTAGACTGGTCTACTCCCCCTCACTAGACCGGTCTACTTCACCCTCACTAAGACCGGTCTACTTCACCCTCACTAAGACCGGTCTACTTCACCCTCACTAAGACTGGTCTACTTCACCCTCACTAAGACCGGTCTACTTCACCCTCACTAGACTGGTCTACTTCACCCTCACTAAGACCGGTCTACTTCACCCTCACTAAGACCGGTCTACTTCACCCTCACTAAGACTGGTCTACTTCACCCTCACTAAGACTGGTCTACTTCACCCTCACTAGACCGGTCTACTTCACCCTCACTAGACTGGTCTACTTCACCCTCACTAGACTGGTCTACTTCACCCTCACTAGACTGGTCTACTTCACCCTCACTAGACTGGTCTACTTCACCCTCACTAGACTGGTCTACTTCACCCTCACTAGACTGGTCTACTTCACCCTCACTAGACGGGTCTACTCGCCCCTCACTAAGACCGGTCTACTCACCCTCACTAGACTGGTCTACTCCCCCTCACTAAGACCGGTCTACTTCACCCTCACTAGACTGGTCTACTCCCCCCTCACTAAGACCGGTCTACTTCACCCTCACTAGACTGGTCTACTCCCCCCTCACTAAGACCGGTCTACTTCACCCTCACTAGACTGGTCTACTTCACCCTCACTAGACTGGTCTACTCCCCCCTCACTAAGACCGGTCTACTTCACCCTCACTAGACTGGTCTACTCGCCCCTCACTAAGACCGGTCTACTTCACCCTCACTAGACTGGTCTACTCCCCCCTCACTAGACTGGTCTACTTCACCCTCACTAGACCGGTCTACTTCACCCTCACTAAGACTGGTCTACTTCACCCTCACTAAGACTGGTCTACTTCACCCTCACTAGACTGGTCTACTTCACCCTCACTGAGACTGGTCTACTCCCCCTCACTAGACCGGTCTACTTCACCCTCACTAGACTGGTCTACTTCACCCTCACTAGACTGGTCTACTCCCCCCTCACTAAGACCGGTCTACTTCACCCTCACTAAGACTGGTCTACTTCACCCTCACTAGACTGGTCTACCTCACCCTCACTAGACTGGTCTACTTCACCCTCACTAGACTGGTCTACTCCCCCCTCACTAAGACCGGTCTACTTCACCCTCACTAAGACCGGTCTACTTCACCCTCACTAAGACTGGTCTACTTCACCCTCACTAGACTGGTCTACTTCACCCTCACTAGACTGGTCTACTTCACCCTCACTAGACCGGTCTACTTCACCCTCACTAGACCGGTCTACTTCACCCTCACTAAGACCGGTCTACTTCACCCTCACTAAGACCGGTCTACTTCACCCTCACTAGACTGGTCTACTTCACCCTCACTAGACTGGTCTACTTCACCCTCACTAGACTGGTCTACTCCCCCCTCACTAAGACCGGTCTACTTCACCCTCACTAAGACCGGTCTACTTCACCCTCACTAAGACTGGTCTACTTCACCCTCACTAGACTGGTCTACTTCACCCTCACTAGACTGGTCTACTTCACCCTCACTAGACTGGTCTACTTCACCCTCACTAGACTGGTCAACTCCCCCCTCACTAGACTGGTCTACTTCACCCTCACTAGACTGGTCTACTTCACCCTCACTAGACGGGTCTACTCGCCCCTCACTAAGACCGGTCTACTTCACCCTCACTAAGACCGGTCTACTTCACCCTCACTAGACTGGTCTACTCCCCCCTCACTAAGACCGGTCTACTTCACCCTCACTAGACGGGTCTACTTCACCCTCACTAGACTGGTCTACTTCACCCTCACTAGACGGGTCTACTTCACCCTCACTAGACGGGTCTACTTCACCCTCACTAGACTGGTCTACTTCACCCTCACTAGACAGGTCTTCTTCACCCTCACTAAGACCGGTCTACTTCACCCTCACTAAGACTGGTCTACTTCACCCTCACTAGACTGGTCTACTTCACCCTCACTAGACTGGTCTACTTCACCCTCACTAGACTGGTCTACTTCACCCTCACTAGACTGGTCTACTTCACCCTCACTAGACGGGTCTACTTCACCCTCACTAGACGGGTCTACTTCACCCTCACTAGACTGGTCTACTTCACCCTCACTAGACGGGTCTACTTCACCCTCACTAAGACCGGTCTACTTCACCCTCACTAAGACTGGTCTACTTCACCCTCACTAGACTGGTCCACTTCACCCTCACTAGACTGGTCTACTTCACCCTCACTAGACTGGTCTACTCCCCCCTCACTAAGACCGGTCTACTTCCCCCTCACTAGACGGGTCTACTTCACCCTCACTAGACTGGTCTACTTCACCCTCACTAGACTGGTCTACTTCACCCTCACTAGACGGGTCTACTTCACCCTCACTAAGACTGGTCTACTTCACCCTCACTAGACTGGTCTACTTCACCCTCACTACACTGGTCTACTCCCCCCTCACTAAGACCGGTCTACTTCACCCTCACTAAGACCGGTCTACTTCACCCTCACTAAGACCGGTCTACTTCACCCTCACTAAGACCGGTCTACTTCACCCTCACTAAGACCGGTCTACTTCACCCTCACTAAGACCGGTCTACTTCACCCTCACTAAGACCGGTCTACTTCACCCTCACTAAGACTGGTCTACTTCACCCTCACTACACTGGTCTACTTCACCCTCACTAGACTGGTCTACTCCCCCCTCACTAAGACTGGTCTACTCCCCCCTCACTAAGACCGGTCTACTTCACCCTCACTAGACGGGTCTACTTCACCCTCACTAGACTGGTCTACTTCACCCTCACTAGACGGGTCTACTTCACCCTCACTAGACGGGTCTACTTCACCCTCACTAGACTGGTCTACTTCACCCTCACTAGACGGGTCTACTTCACCCTCACTAAGACCGGTCTACTTCACCCTCACTAAGACTGGTCTACTTCACCCTCACTAGACTGGTCTACTTCACCCTCACTAAGACTGGTCTACTTCACCCTCACTAGACTGGTCTACTTCACCCTCACTAGACTGGTCTACTTCACCCTCACTAGACTGGTCTACTTCACCCTCACTAGACTGGTCTACTTCACCCTCACTAGACTGGTCTACTTCACCCTCACTAGACGGGTCTACTCGCCCCTCACTAAGACCGGTCTACTCACCCTCACTAGACTGGTCTACTCCCCCTCACTAAGACCGGTCTACTTCACCCTCACTAGACTGGTCTACTCCCCCCTCACTAAGACCGGTCTACTTCACCCTCACTAGACTGGTCTACTCCCCCCTCACTAAGACCGGTCTACTTCACCCTCACTAGACTGGTCTACTTCACCCTCACTAGACTGGTCTACTCCCCCCTCACTAAGACCGGTCTACTTCACCCTCACTAGACTGGTCTACTCGCCCCTCACTAAGACCGGTCTACTCCCCCCTCACTAGACTGGTCTACTTCACCCTCACTAGACCGGTCTACTTCACCCTCACTAAGACTGGTCTACTTCACCCTCACTAAGACTGGTCTACTTCACCCTCACTAGACTGGTCTACTTCACCCTCACTGAGACTGGTCTACTCCCCCTCACTAGACCGGTCTACTTCACCCTCACTAGACTGGTCTACTTCACCCTCACTAGACTGGTCTACTCCCCCCTCACTAAGACCGGTCTACTTCACCCTCACTAAGACTGGTCTACTTCACCCTCACTAGACTGGTCTACCTCACCCTCACTAGACTGGTCTACTTCACCCTCACTAGACTGGTCTACTCCCCCCTCACTAGACTGGTCTACTCCCCCCTCACTAAGACCGGTCTACTTCACCCTCACTAAGACCGGTCTACTTCACCCTCACTAAGACCGGTCTACTTCACCCTCACTAAGACCGGTCTACTTCACCCTCACTAAGACCGGTCTACTTCACCCTCACTAAGACCGGTCTACTTCACCCTCACTAAGACTGGTCTACTTCACCCTCACTACACTGGTCTACTTCACCCTCACTAGACTGGTCTACTCCCCCCTCACTAAGACTGGTCTACTCCCCCCTCACTAAGACCGGTCTACTTCACCCTCACTAGACGGGTCTACTTCACCCTCACTAGACTGGTCTACTTCACCCTCACTAGACGGGTCTACTTCACCCTCACTAGACGGGTCTACTTCACCCTCACTAGACTGGTCTACTTCACCCTCACTAGACGGGTCTACTTCACCCTCACTAAGACCGGTCTACTTCACCCTCACTAAGACTGGTCTACTTCACCCTCACTAGACTGGTCTACTTCACCCTCACTAAGACTGGTCTACTTCACCCTCACTAGACTGGTCTACTTCACCCTCACTAGACTGGTCTACTTCACCCTCACTAGACTGGTCTACTTCACCCTCACTAGACTGGTCTACTTCACCCTCACTAGACTGGTCTACTTCACCCTCACTAGACGGGTCTACTCGCCCCTCACTAAGACCGGTCTACTCACCCTCACTAGACTGGTCTACTCCCCCTCACTAAGACCGGTCTACTTCACCCTCACTAGACTGGTCTACTCCCCCCTCACTAAGACCGGTCTACTTCACCCTCACTAGACTGGTCTACTCCCCCCTCACTAAGACCGGTCTACTTCACCCTCACTAGACTGGTCTACTTCACCCTCACTAGACTGGTCTACTCCCCCCTCACTAAGACCGGTCTACTTCACCCTCACTAGACTGGTCTACTCGCCCCTCACTAAGACCGGTCTACTCCCCCCTCACTAGACTGGTCTACTTCACCCTCACTAGACCGGTCTACTTCACCCTCACTAAGACTGGTCTACTTCACCCTCACTAAGACTGGTCTACTTCACCCTCACTAGACTGGTCTACTTCACCCTCACTGAGACTGGTCTACTCCCCCTCACTAGACCGGTCTACTTCACCCTCACTAGACTGGTCTACTTCACCCTCACTAGACTGGTCTACTCCCCCCTCACTAAGACCGGTCTACTTCACCCTCACTAAGACTGGTCTACTTCACCCTCACTAGACTGGTCTACCTCACCCTCACTAGACTGGTCTACTTCACCCTCACTAGACTGGTCTACTCCCCCCTCACTAAGACCGGTCTACTTCACCCTCACTAAGACCGGTCTACTTCACCCTCACTAAGACTGGTCTACTTCACCCTCACTAGACTGGTCTACTTCACCCTCACTAGACTGGTCTACTTCACCCTCACTAGACCGGTCTACTTCACCCTCACTAGACCGGTCTACTTCACCCTCACTAAGACCGGTCTACTTCACCCTCACTAAGACCGGTCTACTTCACCCTCACTAGACTGGTCTACTTCACCCTCACTAGACTGGTCTACTTCACCCTCACTAGACTGGTCTACTCCCCCCTCACTAAGACCGGTCTACTTCACCCTCACTAAGACCGGTCTACTTCACCCTCACTAAGACTGGTCTACTTCACCCTCACTAGACTGGTCTACTTCACCCTCACTAGACTGGTCTACTTCACCCTCACTAGACTGGTCTACTTCACCCTCACTAGACTGGTCAACTCCCCCCTCACTAGACTGGTCTACTTCACCCTCACTAGACTGGTCTACTTCACCCTCACTAGACGGGTCTACTCGCCCCTCACTAAGACCGGTCTACTTCACCCTCACTAAGACCGGTCTACTTCACCCTCACTAGACTGGTCTACTCCCCCCTCACTAAGACCGGTCTACTTCACCCTCACTAGACTGGTCTACTTCACCCTCACTAGACGGGTCTACTTCACCCTCACTAGACGGGTCTACTTCACCCTCACTAGACTGGTCTACTTCACCCTCACTAGACAGGTCTTCTTCACCCTCACTAAGACCGGTCTACTTCACCCTCACTAAGACTGGTCTACTTCACCCTCACTAGACTGGTCTACTTCACCCTCACTAGACTGGTCTACTTCACCCTCACTAGACTGGTCTACTTCACCCTCACTAGACTGGTCTACTTCACCCTCACTAGACGGGTCTACTTCACCCTCACTAGACGGGTCTACTTCACCCTCACTAGACTGGTCTACTTCACCCTCACTAGACGGGTCTACTTCACCCTCACTAAGACCGGTCTACTTCACCCTCACTAAGACCGGTCTACTTCACCCTCACTAGACTGGTCCACTTCACCCTCACTAGACTGGTCTACTTCACCCTCACTAGACTGGTCTACTCCCCCCTCACTAAGACCGGTCTACTTCACCCTCACTAGACGGGTCTACTTCACCCTCACTAGACTGGTCTACTTCACCCTCACTAGACTGGTCTACTTCACCCTCACTAGACGGGTCTACTTCACCCTCACTAAGACTGGTCTACTTCACCCTCACTAGACTGGTCTACTTCACCCTCACTACACTGGTCTACTCCCCCCTCACTAAGACCGGTCTACCTCACCCTCACTAAGACCGGTCTACTTCACCCTCACTAAGACCGGTCTACTTCACCCTCACTAAGACCGGTCTACTTCACCCTCACTAAGACCGGTCTACTTCACCCTCACTAAGACTGGTCTACTTCACCCTCACTACACTGGTCTACTTCACCCTCACTAGACTGGTCTACTCCCCCCTCACTAAGACCGGTCTACTTCACCCTCACTAGACGGGTCTACTTCACCCTCACTAGACTGGTCTACTTCACCCTCACTAGACGGGTCTACTTCACCCTCACTAGACGGGTCTACTTCACCCTCACTAGACTGGTCTACTTCACCCTCACTAGACGGGTCTACTTCACCCTCACTAAGACCGGTCTACTTCACCCTCACTAAGACTGGTCTACTTCACCCTCACTAGACTGGTCTACTTCACCCTCACTAAGACTGGTCTACTTCACCCTCACTAGACTGGTCTACTTCACCCTCACTAGACTGGTCTACTTCACCCTCACTAGACGGGTCTACTCCCCCCTCACTAAGACCGGTCTACTTCACCCTCACTAGACTGGTCAACTCCCCCCTCACTACACTGGTCTACTCCCCCCTCACTAGACGGGTCTACTCCCCCCTCACTAAGACCGGTCTACTCCCCCCTCACTAAGACCGGTCTACTTCACCCTCACTAGACTGGTCTACTCCCCCTCACTAGACTGGTCAACTCCCCCCTCACTAAGACTGGTCTACTTCACCCTCACTAGACTGGTCTACTTCACCCTCACTACACTGGTCTACTCCCCCCTCACTAAGACCGGTCTACTTCACCCTCACTAAGACCGGTCTACTTCACCCTCACTAAGACCGGTCTACTTCACCCTCACTAAGACCGGTCTACTTCACCCTCACTAAGACCGGTCTACTTCACCCTCACTAAGACCGGTCTACTTCACCCTCACTAAGACCGGTCTACTTCACCCTCACTAAGACTGGTCTACTTCACCCTCACTACACTGGTCTACTTCACCCTCACTAGACCGGTCTACTCCCCCCTCACTAAGACCGGTCTACTTCACCCTCACTAGACGGGTCTACTTCACCCTCACTAGACTGGTCTACTTCACCCTCACTAGACGGGTCTACTTCACCCTCACTAAGACCGGTCTACTTCACCCTCACTAAGACTGGTCTACTTCACCCTCACTAGACTGGTCTACTTCACCCTCACTAGACGGGTCTACTCCCCCCTCACTAAGACCGGTCTACTTCACCCTCACTAGACTGGTCAACTCCCCCCTCACTACACTGGTCTACTCCCCCCTCACTAGACGGGTCTACTCCCCCCTCACTAAGACCGGTCTACTCCCCCCTCACTAAGACCGGTCTACTTCACCCTCACTAGACTGGTCTACTCCCCCTCACTAGACTGGTCAACTCCCCCCTCACTACAACATTGGTCTACTTCCCCTCATGTATTTAAAAGGAACGGACTGGTGTAAGTAATATGGTAGAAACTCCCTCCCAACTATGCTTGCACCAATCCAATGCTTGTAAAGACATGAGGGGGAGTGAACACTGGGTGAAGGCTTAGAGAATTGGAACTCAGCCATAGGGATGTGAACTGATTGGAGTCCTGATTTGCCATCCTTCTCCTAAAGTGTGCACTTGCATACTCCCTGTCATGGATTTTAAACACATTGGATTGGTGGCAACATTGACTGTATGTGGTTTCCCCACCATTGTTAAATCCATAATGGGAAGTCTTCAAGTGCACACTTTAGGAAACGTGTGGAGAATCAGAACAAGACATAAAGACCAGCATAAGACATGTATGTATAAACAGAAGTACAAACAATTCAGCAGCATGTTGGAATGGTCATGTCACAATGGCTCTTTCTAGGCTTACTTCTTGTTGATTGGCTTACAGTGTCCTCTGTTGTGGGTTGGATTGGACCTTGATATTATTTTGTTATGTCACTCATGCTGCTCTGTGTTCATTGGTCAGTCTGGATGTCTCTCTCTTTCTCCATTCTCAATTGGCTGGCCTCTTGTCTCTGTGTCTATTGGCTGGTCCTTATAGTATCTCAGTTTCTGTATTGGCCAACACGGATATGTCTGTGTTTGTATTGGCTGATGCTGACGTCTCTCTTTCTCTCTATTGGCTGACTTGAACGCGTTTGTGTCTCCATGGGCAGACATTGGTTAATGTCCCTGTATCTTTTAATTGTTCAACACTTCTTTATCCATCTCTACCAGGGTTGGGGTCAATTCAGTTCTTAATTCAGTTCATGAATTGAAAAAATAGTGGGCAAAACTCAACTGACCCCAACCCTGCTATCTACCCCTTTGGCCTGATCCCACATCCATCACTCTTCCTTACTCTGACCCTCCCTCTCTCCTCTCCCATAGGCCAGCCACACGGGCATGCGCTCATACATTTACAACCGGAGCTCTGTGATTGGCTCGCAGGCGGAGCACAGTGGCATGCGGACCTACTTCTTCAGTGCCGACACACAAGAAGACATGAACGGCTGGGTGAAGGCCATGAACCAGGCGGCGCTGATGCAGAACCACACCGCCAGCCTCAAGAGGTAGTTGTAGTTAAAGTTGCCCTGGCTTAGATCCTGGGTCAGTTTAGCATTTTCCCCACCAATGGTTAAGGTTAAGATCTGGGGAGGGGAAGCTGATCTCTAGATCTGTACCTAGGGGAAAGTTCACCATGGAGCCAAGAGGTACGCTGCCTGGGAATTTGCACTTTTTTTTGAGTGAGTGAGTGAGAGACTGGTGCGTGCGTGGCAATTCTTAACTCCGTGTGTCTCTGAATATGTCTGTCTGGGGAAAGAGAGACACATTTATTTGCCAGTCTGTCAGTCTCATTGATTGTGAGTGTCTGTGTGTGTATGCCTTTGCAGCAGAGAGTGCATTCACCATGCTCACAGATTGCATTGGTACACAAACAAACACCCACACAGAGCCCAAGAGATTGCAGCTCTGTATCTCTGCTGGAGAGAGAGAGCCAGACAGACAGCCAGCCTGTAAATTGAGACTCTGCATGTTGAATTCTGCACAAATATCCTCTGTGTACAACGTAAAACACCAAATAATGCATTCAGAGCAGAATTAGGCAGAGACCCGCTAATTTTTAAAATCCAGAAAAGAGACGTTAAATTCTACAACCACCTAAAAGGAAGCGATTTCCAAACCTTCCATAACAAAGCCATCACAAAGAGATGCACCTGGAGAAGAGTCCCCTAAGCAAGCTGGTCCATAAACAGAGCCCCAGGACAGCAATTAGACCCAACCAAATCATGAATACAAAAATATAATTACTTGACACATTGGAAAGAATTCTAGTCTAGGGTATCTCTGTCTATTCTAGGGTATCTCTGTCTAGTCTAGGGTATCTCTGTCTAGTCTAGGGTATCTCTGTCTAGTCTAGGGTATCTGTGTCTAGACTAGGGTATCTCTGTCTAGTCTAAGCTAGGGTATCTCTGTCTAGTCTAAGCTAGGGTATCTCTGTCTAGTCTAGGCTAGGGTATCTCTGTCTAGTCTAGGGTATCTCTGTCTAGTCTAGGGTATCTCTGTCTAGTCTAGGGTATCTCTGTCTAGTCTAGGGTATCTGTGTCTAGACTAGGGTATCTCTGTCTAGTCTAAGCTAGGGTATCTCTGTCTAGTCTAGGCTAGGGTATCTCTGTCTAGTCTAGGGTATCTCTGTCTAGTCTAGGGTATCTCTGTCTAGTCTAGGGTATCTCTGTCTAGTCTAGGGTATCTCTGTCTAGTCTCGGTATCTCTGTCTAGGTATTTCTGTCTAGGTATCTCTGTCTAGTCTAGGTATCTCCATCTAGGCTAGGGTATCTCTGTCTAGTCTAGGCTAGTGTATCTCTGTCTAGTCTAGGGTATCATGTTAACTGGATGTGGGCTCACACAGAATTAATGCAAATACATTATATAACATTTTGCAGTACTGTACATACTGATGGTATGTTTGTAAGCGTGTGAAGTAGCTATATACTATAGTATTTGTAATGAACATTGTGTATATTGTTAACATCAGGCTGTCATTGTATTTTATTATATTTTGTATTTAACCTGATTTATAGTGGTGAAACGGTCCGGTTGTTGTACACAGTGTACACACATATATCTTTGATGAGCCATCCTGGAGCGCTGTATTTGATGAGCCATCCTGGAGCGCTGTATTTGATGAGGCATCCTGGAGCGCTGTATTTGATGAGGCATCCTGGAGCACTGTATTTGATGAGCCATCCTGGAGCGCTGTATTTGATGAGCCATCCTGGAGCGCTGTATTTGATGAGCCATCCTGGAGCGCTGTATTTGATGAGCCATCCTGGAGCGCTGTATTTGATGAGCCATCCTGGAGCGCTGTATTTGATGAGCCATCCTGGAGCGCTGTATTTGATGAGCCATCCTGGAGCGCTGTATTTGATGAGCCATCCTGGAGCGCTGTATTTGATGAGCCATCCTGGAGCGCTGTATTTGATGAGCCATCCTGGAGCGCTGTATTTGATTAATGAGAGGCTCATATCTATTATTCATGCGTCAGTGGAGGGAAATTATTGTGTCTATCAGCGCAAATATGACTGCTCATTCCCTGCCAGTCCTTTAGCCACGCTGAGCTGTTTGCCTTAGCACAAGTGGCTGTCAGTTTAACTAGCGTGAGAGACCCAGGCTAGGCAACTCTAATATGCTAATGCTAAGTAGCCCAGTTTTCCCTGTAGCTGGGAGGCTAGGGCCCCTATATCCTATTTTGATGGGCCCTTCATTCATGTTAGTGTCAATCAGGGCTAAATGCTATGCTAATGTTAACACTGCACTTGGTTGTCATTGGAGATATGAAGTGATCAAAGAATGATTCCCTAGTAAACTACTGAATGTTAGATCTAACATAACTTGAGCCTGACCGTATTGTTTTTTTGGGTCCGATACCAATTTCGTTTTTTGAGGGACAAAACTTACCAATACCGATATATCTGCCGATATACTGTTTTACGGCGGGGAAATTAAAAAGTGTAATCATGATTTGCCATCCAAAAGAGCAATTGTCCAATGACTATGCTTCAATTGTTGATTTCATACATTGTGACAATAATGACACATCATGAGAATGGCAGCAAGTGTTCAGATCAGCATGAGATTGCCTTTTTTCATCTTATTTATTGAATATTGGTTATTGGTGGAATTATCGTCCGCAGTAAAAGGCCAATGTTGGTGAACCAATATATCAGTCTGGCTCTGAACAGAACTCCTGTGAGAGGTTAGAGGTATGAAACATGTGGAGATCAGTGTTCTTACTGGGGTTGCACAATTCCCCTCCAAACAGGAGTTTTGGGAAAGTTACTGGAATTGTGCAACCCCAGTTACACTGTCCTGATACAATGGCAATGTCAATAATTGTGTTGTTGCTATGAGTCGAGAGCCAAACCAAAACTTCGCTCTCTCGTTCTCTTCCTAGACCTTCGGAAACATCGGAGATATCGGAAATGCCCAGCGTGTCGGAGCGCCAGGCAGTACCCCAAACCAACCACGTCAACAACTACACCGAGACCGCCCCCCATCTCCATAGCGATAGGGTGGTCCTCCAACCGGCTGACATCCACAGAGAAACCGAGCAGCACTGTAGCTTCTGGAACGACACTCCCAACCCCATTGCTTCACAAATTGTCCTTGGTGGTGGGAACGTGGAAATTGAAATGGACGCCGTCCCTCCTAGCAGTCTCTCTCCCCTTCCGCCATACTCAGCCTCCTCAACTACATCTGCGCCCCCCTCCAGTGCTCAAATGCGCGCCCCGTCGTACACCGCCTCAACCCTACCCCCCGGGGCCTGTCTGAGGAACGGGACACCCACCCTGGAGCCCAACGGGATGGGGACGGGGACGTACCAGAGGGCCACCCTGCCCCCCCAGGTGGTGGATACTCACAGGCAGGTGCAGAGGAGGAGTGCCCTGGAGCAGGTGGAACACTGGGTCAAGGTGCAGAGGGTCGAGCACCAAGGGTAAAGGTCACGGTTCACGTCACACCACCACTCGTATGAGTGTTTATCATTGGCCTACCCTACACAGCACATTCACAAATATTGTGGTGCATTCAAGCAAATACTTTCATACACACACACACACACACACAGGACACACACACGCAGGCACGCACGTACGTAACATCATTCTACTAGATAAGTGTTCAGTGTTTAGGTTTGGTTGATTTATGTACGTCATGGACATAAAGGTTATGGGGTGTATACAGCCAGAGCCAACATCTCCCTCTAGTGGGGCTCTGGGAATAATGCAAGCATGTGTCAGTCAAAGCGTCATAACACTTAGTTTCACTACTGTACTCAGACTCTGCTAAGCCAGTAAAATGCAGATCAGCAACATGATGACACAAAGTTCACCATCTTGCCTTTGTCTGACCTGTTCTCCCTCATTTAGTCCTTCCTCTAGAGGGAGCACCCTGCCCCGTCACACCCCTCCGACCCAGCCCACGTTCATCGGCCTGGAGGCCTACCAGACACTACCAAAGACCCCAAACCACAGCCCCCCCACGGCTGCACGCCACGGGGAGTACAAATATGCCCAGGACCGCCTTAGCCACTTCCGCCTCGGACCTCCGAACTCCCAGGGTACCGGTGCCAGGGACGGGAGTGGCATCGGTGGGCCTGGCACCGTGTGGCAGCTGTATGAGTGGCAGCAGCGCCACCAGTACCGCCATGGCAGCCCCACCGCCCCCCTCTACACACCTGCCCCGGACTACCCCTTTGGGCACCGGCCACCCTCCACGGTCCCCCCCTCAGCCCCACGGCCCAGCTCCGAGGTGCCCCGCTGTGTGTCGGTGCCCCCTGATCCCTCTGACATCCCCCCACTGGGACCCCCACGGGGCTCCAGGGCCCTGTCCCCACCGCGGAGGCCCCATACGCCTGCTGACCGGGTGGTGGTAATGCCCCTGGGAGAGAGGCCCGCGCTGGATGTGCATGTGGCTGGGTCCCCCCGGAGAGCCAAGTCTCAGCTGCTCAACGTAAGAATTTGTATAATGACAGGTTGTCATTTTTCTGACAGTATTATGCAGGTGTAATAACGGCAGCTTAATAGACTGTTTAACTGCAGTGTGTTGTGTGTGTGTGTTCACCAGGCTGCCACCATCGACAGACGGTCCATCCCTACCTCCGGCTACATCACACACACGGTCAGCGCGCCCAGCCTTCACGGGAAGACGGTACGGCCTCACACACCCAGTCACAACCCAAACATGTTGTGTTAGATAATAACATGAAGTCAGGGATCGAGTGTTTCTCGAATAACGTGGACACCTTACCATCGGGTTAACTTACTTACAGTACTTCTTTACTAGGACAGCTATGGGACGTGAACCAGCATCATTCTGGTTCATACAGATTTCAGATGTAGATACAGATATTTGAATGGCTGCCGTGTCTGTATCAATAGTTCCAAGGCAATACACTTGGAAAGTGGACTGCGTCCTTATCGGTAAAATTGAAACACAGTCGGAGACACTTTGTTATTTTTTAAGACGTGTTATCGACACAAAATTGTTACTGTAGCTAGCAAAAGAGTGTAGGAGCGGTGGCTAACTTACTGTTAATAACTTTAGCTAGCTAACTTGGCTAACTGTGGGGTGAAACAACTTAGCTAATTAGTTAGCTATATCTCTTTGCTAGCAAACATAACACTGCCTGCAAAACTGGTAAGGTGTCTCCCCTACAATTTTTTTTTACTTTTGTGAGGTCTCCAGTAAGATTGCAAAGTTGGAATGTAATTAGGGCTGTGGCGATTATGGAATTTGTGGTAGTAATTAATTTCCATGCAAATGACCACAGTTATTGTCATTTTAGCCAACAAATATTTTGAGCTTATAATTTATTATAATGCATACAAAATAGCTAATGAATGCAACACAGCTTTACCCTCTTCATGTAAAAATGTGAAACTGCTATTGGGTAAACTAGATCTACTTGAAAAGGAAGTTGAATTCCCACCCCTCCTACACTGAATGTATGAAAGCTATTCTTTTTTGGGGGGGTTCACGGTTACTGTCGATAATTGTAGATTACACTATTATTCGGAAATTGTGCCAACCCTAAATGTAATTATCATGGAACGTTTGGTGCTAACAGGACCGAGCAGTTGTACCTAACTGTATTCTATACAGCTCTGAGTATCTTGGCAGTCTATCTGCGTTGGGATATTAACTCCCCCATTCCCTCCCTCTGACCCCTGTGGGACACACTGCTATTACACACGCAGCCGGAGGAACTCACCCTCCTGCTCATTCAGCTCCGGAGGCATCAGGCAAAGATGGCCTCCGCGCGCCACCACACGGTAACCCAGATGCAGCACTTCAACTACAGCCCCTCTGGCCCCCACCTCCGCACCACCAACAACAACCCCCTCTTCTCCTCCGGCCCTTCTTCTCTGGGGTCCTTACTAGGCCCCCCAGGCCCCATGGGTCGCGGCAGCAGCAGCCAGGTGGGGGCCCCCAGTACAGCTGGCCTTCTTTACCCCACTGATGTGAGCTCAACCTGGGCGCATGGCTGTTTGTGTGGCCTGGCTGGCTGCCACCCCCTAGCCACCCATAGTGTCTTTCTAGAAGGCCATGGCAACATGTTGTGGTTTTTGTACTCCCAGCTAGGCTGTCATGTAGCTGTGTACTGTGTGTTAGCATGCTGTGCTAGTTAGCTTCCATACTGTCATCCCGGTATGGTTGGCTTTAGGTGCAGTTAAAACATGTTTTATCTGCCTGGGCTTTGATGTCTCTCGCAAAAAAACATTGTGTTTTTGAAGTGTGTGGCTGAGATGTTGCTAGGAGACGTATTTGGGCTTGTGATGTTGGAGCTGCTGCTTGTAGCGTGCTTCCATTTCTTATTTGCACGTCTTGCATCTCAGGTGGCATAACATAGAGAAGCTCATGGATGAATTGTGTGTGTGCGTGCTTTGGATGACATAAGGGTTTTGTTTTACTTTTTCGCAATTGAATGTTTTACTCATCTTATAGCAAGCCTCACAGTTGACGATTATCCAATAGCCTATTCTTGAAAATAGGCTTACAATCATCTCCCCCTTAATTCATAATCCATTATGAATGATTATAGAAGAACGTACAAATCATTATTATGCATTCTATAACCCATTATGGTAGATTTGATGTTAATGAGTAGCGCTATATACACTGAGTGTACAAAAACATTAGGAACATCTTCCCCTTTTGCCCTCAGAACAGACTCAATTCGATAGGGCATGGACTCTACAAGGTGTCTCAAGCATTTCACAGGGATGCTGCCCCTGTTGATTCCAATGCTTCCTACAGTTGTGTCACGTTGGCTGGATGTCCTTTGGGTGGTGGACCATTCTTGATACATACGGGAAACTTGACACTTCTTTCTCTTCACTCCACCCTGAAGGTTGACGATACTTACATGCAACTGAAGAAGGACCTGGAGTATCTAGACTTGAAGGTGGGAACTGGCGATGGAGAGTCGCTCTCCTCCTGTTGTTCCCTTTTTTACTCCTCCTCTTCCTTCTTTCTCCTCCTCTTCCTTCTTTCTCAACCGTTTCCATCTCTTTCTCAACCGTTTCCATCTTTTTCTCAACCTTTTCCCTGTCCTCTTCTTCTCTCCTTCTTTTCCCTCTCCTCCTCTTCCCTCTTTCTCTTCCCTCTCTTTCTCTTCCCTCTTTTTCTCCTCCTCTTCCCTCTTTTTTCTCCTCCTTCCGTCTCTTTCTCCTCTTCTGTGTGTTCCCCCTTCCCTGTAGACCTAACACCTGGCCAAAGTTCTCTGACACACTCACCTTGCTTTCTTACGGTGTAGGATGAAGTTGCCCCGAGACGCTAATCTTGGGTCAGTTTAGCATTTTCCCCATTAAATGGCTAATTTTAGGATTGGGGTAGGGGATGCTGATCCTAGATCTTTACCTAGGGGAAACTTCATCCCGGAGGGGATGACGAACACCCTGAAGCTGGGAATGACACGGCATAAATGTGGATGAACCGGGTCGTGTTCATTAGGGCACACCTACAGAAAGAAAAAAAATATGAAAAAGAAGTCCCATCTTAAATATTGTATCAATTATTTCAGACTTTTTCTTATTTTTTTGGAACGCTATTTTTCATACACCGATTAAGCTAGAAACAACATTCAAACTTTAAAACGTGTAGACTAATCATGACCAGTGTGCTTATTTATTACTTTTTGATAACTATTTGACCTATTAAGCTTTTTGTCCTCTTGAAAACACTTTAAAGGGGTATCTTCAACAAATGAGCCATTTATTAAAACTCCCAGACTTCCAACATTTCCTCTCAACTCTGGAAGTTTGACCACTTAAATTAGACAAACATTTTTAACCCTTTCCATTTTTTTGTGTTTAATTTCTCTGCGCACATGCCTCTGATGGAAAGAAGCATCTTGTATGGGTGTGGGCACACACCAATCAGAGTGCTGAATTTGCCATTATGTTGAAGGAGCCTGCATGCTGGCCGCCACTAAGTCATTACTTACGAACTACAGATGTATCATATATATCAAGTTTTAACTGCATAGGAACATGTCATGGGATGCATTGTTAACATTGTTGTCGGTGGCCGAGTCTTCACAAATTAAGGAGTGTGACTTCGTCACAAGCTCGACAAACTGCTCTGGCTCGCCAGTTTCAACCACATAACTACTGTTACTACTACTAATGTTATTACTGCTATAATAATAATACTGCTGCTTGTATTAAGACTGTTACTACTACTACGCTACTATCACTACTGCTACTACTACTGTTACTACTACCAATACTACTTCTCCTTCTACTCCTTTTTAATAATTGCAACGCAAAACAAAAATGTCCCTCTTTCAGTACGTTTTCTTCGGTTTAGAGCCTAATGAACACGGCCCTGGTGTCTTGGGTGTCGATAGTACAAACTTTCTATCAAACAAAGGACAAATGGTTGAGTTGCTGGATGTATGAAAAACGCTGGTGGTGTTACCAACCAAGCCTTACTATGTGACCCGGGTCACAGCACCATTGTACCAGAGAGTACATACATTCTTCCCTGCCCAGAGCACCAATTTCTGCACAACAACACACCATTCAAATACAACCATCTTAACCAATAGAGTCTGTCAATCTGTGAACTACAGTTGGCTTTAAATCACAGAGAAGGTGAAGGTCACTGATGTCGTCCAGCCAACATGCTACATGCTATGCTGGGTTTCACAACCACTAGACGACCATGATGCTGACTCCATACTGTTGTAAATATGACGTAACAGTTGGTATATAAACTGATGTATTCTATTGAATGGTCAAATTGATATCTTGCTCATAGCGAACGGCAGCCATTTTGTAACAGTGGCTCTCTATCTCCTATTTGACGCAGATCAAAAGTTTAGAGCCGTTGATCCTCATGGCTCACAGTGTGCTACTGCACTGCACTGCCGGGCCTCTCGGGCCACTATGGAACGTAAGCACTGTGGACAAGAGGTCGACCGATTATGATTTTTCAACGCCGATACCGATGCCGATTATTGGAGGACCAAAATAAGCCGATACCGATTAATCGGCCGATTTTATTTGTAATAATGACAATTACAACAATACTGAATGAACACTTATTTTAACTTAATATAATACATCAATAAAATCAATTTAGCCTCAAATAAATAATGAAACATGTTCAATTTGGTTTAAATAATGCAAAAACAAAGTGTTGGAGAAGAAAGTAAAAGTGCAATATGTGCCATGTAAGAAAGCTAACGTTTAAGTTTCTTGCTCAGAACATGAGAACATATGAAACATATGAAAGCTCCTTTTTAACATGAGTCTTCAATATTCCCAGGTAAGAAGTTTTAGGTTGTAGTTATTATAGGAATTATAGGAATATTTCTCCCTATATGATTTGTATTTCATATACCTTTGACTATTGGATGTTCTTATAGGCACTTTAGTATTGCCAGTGTAACATTATAGCTTCCATCCCTCTCCTCGCCGCTACCTGGGCTCGAACCAGGAACACATCGACAACAGCCACCCTCGAAGCAGCGTTACCCATGCAGAGCAAGGGGAACAACTACTCCAAGTCTCAGAGCGAGTGACGTTTGAAACGCTATTAGCGCGCACCCCGCTAACTAGCTAGCCATTTCACATCGGTTACACCAGCCTAATCTCGGGAGTTGATAGGCTTGAAGTCATAAAGCATTGCGAAGAGCTGCTGGTAAAACACACAAAAGTGCTGTTTGAATGAATGCTTACGAGCCTGCTGGTGCCTACCATCGCTCAGTCAGACTGCTCTATCAAATCATAGACTTAATTATAACATGATAACACACAGAAATACGAGCCTTAGATCATTAATATGGTCGAATCCGGAAACTATCATATCGAAAACAAAACGTTTATTCTTTCAGTGAAATACGGAACCGTTCCGTATTTTATCTAACGGGTGGCATCCATCAGTCTAAATATTCCTGTTACATTGCACAACCTTCAATGTTATGTCATAATTACGTAAAATTCTGGCAAATTAGTTCGCAATGAGCCAGGCGGCGCAAACTGTTGCATATACTCTGACTCTGCGTGCAATGAACGCAAGAGAAGTGACACAATTTCGCCTGGTTAATATTGCCTGCTAACATGGATTTCTTTTAGCTAAATATGCAGGTTTAAAAATATATACTTCTGCGTTTTGATTTTAAGAAAGGCATTGATGTTTATGGTTAGGTACACGTTGGAGCAACAACAGTCCTTTTTCACGAATGCGCACTGCATCGATTATATGCAACGCAGGACACGCTAGATAAACTAGTAATATCATCAACTATGTGTAGTTATAACTAGTGATTATGATTGATTGATTGTTTTTTATAAGATAAGTTTAATGCTAGCTAGCAACTTACCTTGGCTTCTACTGCATTCGCGTAACAGGCGGGCTCCTCGTGAGGCAGGTGGTTAGAGCGTTGGACTAGTTATCCGTAAGGTTGCAAGATTGAATCCCTGAGCTGACAAGGTAAAAATCTGTCGTTCTGCCCCTGAACAAGAGAGTTAACCCACCGTTCCTAGGCCGTCATTGAAAATAGGAATGTGTTCTTAACTGACTTGCCTAGTTAAATAAAGGTGTAAAAAAAAAAAAAACGGCAAAATCGGTGTCCAAAATGACCGATTTCCGATTGTTATGAAAACTTGAAATTGGCCCTAATTAATCGGCCATTCCGATTAATCGGTCGACCTCTACTGTGGACACACTGTATGTGCATCTGTGTGTTTTGTGTGTGTCTGTGTGTGTGCGTGCGTCTGTGTTTGTGTGTGGCGTCTGTGTGTGTATAGCAATGTGTAAATGTGTGTGCGATCGAGCGCAAGATTGTGTGATGGAGTGTATGAGCGTGTGTGTATACATTTTTATGAGAGAGACCATCCCATCGCTTAACACTGTGTGCCTATGTCCATGGCTGTGTGTGCGCACTGGCTTGGCATTGACCCCTCTGTAACCCCTGACCCGTGACTCCTCAGCAACGTGATTGGTGGTTCTGGGATGGCTCTGCAGTGCATGTGCTGTGGTTGCTGTGGTTGGTTCGGTGGTTGAAAAGCTAGCAGCTTGCACCATCGCGTTGGTCTCCTTCATGTATTCCCACTACAGCAAAACACAGCATGGTTACCAACATCCCAGTTGGGTCAGAATATACTCTAGGAATTCAATTTAAATGGTTGTACAAATCCATGTATTTCCAGTGCTCAGAGTTTTCTAAGGAATAAGCTGTGTCTCATTCTTTTTTTTAAATGATTGGTTTGTTGTCCATCTTATTGCTATACAGGGCCATGAAAAGCTGTGATGATATATTTTCTTAAATGAAAGGAAACCCATGGTCATGGTCATCATGATTAGTGTTCATGGAAAGAGCTTCTTTATCTCTCTGTGTCATATTGTACACCTGTCAATGGCTCTTTTCCTACTCTAAGTCATCATGGCACATTCACTCTGACGGTCTCCTCGTTGTGCTTTCAGGGGAACCGTTCAGTGTCCTCAACAGCCAATAAACACAGAGCAACACTATTTGAAAATGTCTTTGTTTTCTGGTTCCAAGGTGGTTGGAAGTCAGTCGTTGAAAGAAGCGACGAAACCTGTCAAAATAGCTGAGAGTGACGTTGATGTAAGTATGAGCAGTTTTCCGCATTACACTCACACACACTCACACACTCTCTTTCTCTCTCTCCCACCCGCAACCCTCAATAATATTTTTCACTGTTCTCGCAAAAGGACATTGAGTTTTAGCTTTAGCTGAGATGAGGAGACACTGACTACCATAGACCCTTAGAGAGCTCAGTCTACAGTAGATGAGATGAGAAGGGACTACCATAGACCCGTAGAGAGAGCAGTCTAGATAAGATGAGGAGGGATAGACCCGTAGAGAGAGCAGTCTAGATAAGATGAGGAGAGACTACCATAGACCCTTAGAGAGAGCAGTCTAGATAAGATGAGGAGGGACTACCATAGACCCTTAGAGAGAGCAGTCTAGATAAGATGAGGAGGGACTACCATAGACCCGTAGAGAGAGCAGTCGAGATAAGATGAGGAGGGACTACCATAGACCCTTAGAGAGAGCAGTCTAGATAAGATGAGGAGGGACTACCATAGACCCTTAGAGAGAGCAGTCTAGATAAGATGAGGGACTACCATAGACCCTTAGAGAGAACAGTCGAGATAAGATGAGGAGGGACTACCATAGACCCTTAGAGAGAGCAGTCTAGATAAGATGAGGGACTACCATAGACCCTTAGAGAGAGCAGTCTAGATAAGATGAGGGACTACCATAGACCCTTAGAGAGAACAGTCTACAGTAGATGAGATGAGGAGGGACTACCATAGACCCTTAGAGAGAGCAGTCTAGATAAGATGAGGAGAGACTACCATAGACCCTTAGAGAGAGCAGTCTAGATAACATGAGGAGAGACACCATAGACCCTTAGAGAGAGCGGTCTACTGTAGATGAGATGAGGAGGGACTACCATAGACCCTTAGAGAGAGCAGTCTAGATAAGATGAGGAGGGACTACCATAGACCCTTAGAGAGAGCAGTCTAATAAGAAAATAAGAGTCGACTAAGATGTGTCCTATTTTTAGGGGGGATATTTACCTCAACTTTAGGAGGAAGATGCATGAGTTAAAAAAATGTTTTTCTCCTATCAGAGTGTAACTACCACAACAGAAGTTAGAGTTGTGGTTTTGTAGCTTGTCATGGTTGCACTTTAACCATTTATAAGGATGCTGTTATTCTTCTGTCCACAATGAATATTCCATGGCATCAATACAGCAATCTTACTGCGAACCGAGACACGACAACAAATAAATGATGTATTCAACAGAATGGAAAATTAAGATGAAACATTATAACATATGTTTGGGTCTGCGAAAGAATCCTTGCATCTTAATATAGCAATTTTCTCTCGTTTTCAAACTACAAATAATTATTGTGCAACATCTTTATGCAAGGACTTTAATAAGATTGAATACGAGTAGTTCAGATGGAGAGCTGTGTTTGATCTTACTGCCCTCGTGAGATGACAGTTGAACCTTCGTCATGACGTTTGGGTTTCTTAGCGTGAATCCCACATGGTACTCTATTCCCTATATAGTGCACTACTTTTGACCACGGCCCTATGGTAGCGCACTATATAAGGATTAGGGTGCGATTTGGGGCCACAGTCTTAATCAGGGATTAATTAAGAGGGCTCAGAGGTTCTTAGAAATGTTGACAGAAGGGCCACGTGGGATGTGGCGTATTTGCGTAATGGATTCACTCTGCATAATTATCAGCTAATGAGACAGTAGAGAGGGATGTACGTACGTACACGCACACACACACACATTCATATGCAAGCAGGTTAAATGTGAGAGTGGCGGTGAGATGAGTACACAGAGGATAATGACACACACTCTTCACTGGGTTATGTGATAGGGGTTGTAGGAAAGATTGAGAGCCACTGTGGACAGTAACGGCCCTTTCTGTCTCTCCCTGGCCTACAGGTGAAACTCAGTGGGTTATGTGAGCAGGACAAGAACCTGAAGGAACTGGAGGTCCGGATCAGCTCTCTGAAGGACGATAAGGTACTGGATCTTCATCTCTATACTCACATACAGTCTCACAGCATTGGGGTCCATTTTAATTATAGGAAGTCTATGTCCATTCAATGTATGAGTTGTTAAAAAATATCCTCATGGAAAGTATTTGAGGTTAAAGGATATTCCTTTTTATGGTTTTTCTTCCACTTTGACAGAAATACCCGCATTGTGTGAGTTTCCCGTACTGAGTTGAAATGGAATTTACCTCGACCCTGCTGTCTCTGATATTGACCTCTAACCTCTGACCCATCAGGACAAGCTGGAGTCGGTTCTGGACCTGTCCCGCCAACAGATGGAGCAGTACAGAGACCGGCCGGCCCACCTGGAGAAGATAGCCTACCAGCAGAGACTTCTACAGGAGGACGTGGTGCACATCAGGGCCCAGATCTCCAGAGTGTCCACGGTAAGATTATCAAACACCTGTGAGTGTGTGTGGGACACTCAGAGGAGGCTGGTGGGAGGAGCTATAGGAGGGCCGGCTCATTGTAATGGCTGTAATGGAGTTAATAGAACGGAGTCAAACGGGGTTTCATGTGTTTGTGTTTGATACTATTCCATATATTCCCTTTCAGCCATTACAATGAGCCGTCCTCCTATAGCTCCTCCCACCAGCCTCCTCTTGTGTGCATGGGTGTGTACCCTGATTCACGCTATAAGTACTGGCCTGGTTACGTATCCACCATAGTTACTGGCACCGTGCTGGAAATGACAATATGAAAAGAAACTATCCGAGCCAGCACCGTACGGTTCGGATCAGCCCTACATGGTGAATCGGGCATCTTTGTGTGTGTGTTAGGTACATGCAGATCCAAGTGTATGGTCTTCTGTGTCGTTCGGACTGACACATTCCGAGTTATGTGTTCATGAAAACTCTTACCTCGCTGCCTTGTGTTTTGTGTAGGAGATGTCCCGGGCCTGGGAGGAGTACAGCAGGCTAGAGAGCTCAGTGGAACAGCTGAGGACCGCGCTACAGACCACCATGAACTACAGCACCACCTCTCAGGTCAGAATGGGTACTGCACCTCAACATCACAGCTTAGTGCGCACACAGTGTTGTTATTCACTGTCTTGAAGAGTGTTCGGTAGATGGGTGTATCTACTGTGAAAATACTGTTGTGTTTTATAGCACAGTAGCAACCAGCTAAAGCGTGTGTTCGAAATTCTAGCGCGAGAAATCTGTGATAAAGCGGGAGCTGTGGAGAATGGAGGACGTGTTGGCAGGGCTGAGCGCCAGCAAAGCCAACTACAGGATCACCATCAACTCAGTGCAGAACCCAGGTGGGAGAATTATCAACTGCCCAGAGACTTCCGCCAACTATGTTTTACCATATTTTACTCAATTGAATTCAAATCTAACAACGTTATTCATCCCCTTAGGGTAATTCCTAACTACAATACACTACATGGGAGACAAACAACCATAGTAGTTTTCCATACCAAATAGCTAAATCTAGTCTCCATGTACCATGTGCTTCTGTTACAAAAACAGCGATACCTTCATATTCTAACACTTACCATGACAGACAGAAAAGCACAGAGGTCAGTCATAAGTTCGTTCTTGGCCTGTGTGTGGATATGAATGCGGATACGGATGCCCGCTTATTCATTTGCTTGTGCATTTTTTTTTCCCAGAGAGGAAGCTAGTGCCTTCGGTGTTGGACCCTGCATTGCCTACACCCCCACTAGGGGAGGTTAGGCCCCCTCCTCCCAGCTCCTACATACTGCCTCACAACCCTGTGCCAAAGTGGGTGAGTGGAAGTTCAGTTTGTAAATCTGGGTTTACTGGGGGATTAGAACCTGTACATGGACCAAACTCTGTTGTGGTTAGTGTCCGCCCTGAGATTGGAAGGTTTTGAGTTCAATCCCTGGCCGAGACTGAAACAATGGGACCTGATGCGTCTCCGCTTGGCACTCAGCATTAAGGAGATAGATTGAGGGTAAGACCCTGCGATATACTAGCGTCCTGTCCAGGGGGTATACTTGTACATTATGTTACTATTGTTGATCATATTGTTCGTATTGTAGCTACTCCACAATACTAACCTCATTAATAGAGTAGAAAGAAGGAAGCCTGTAAAGAATACAAATATTCCAAAACATGCAACAAGACACTAAGTAATACTGCAAAAAATGTGGCAAAGCAATTCACTTTTTGTTCTGAATATAAAGTGTTATGTTTGGCGTAAATCCGATAGAACACATTACTGAGTACCACACTCCATATTTTCAAGCATAGTGGTGGCTGCATCATGTTATGTGTATGTTTTCTCCTATCACAGCCATTAAACTCTGTATTTTTAAAGTCACCATGGGTTTCTTTCCTCTCAAGCAACTGAGTTAGGAAGGACGCCTGTATCTTTTGTAGTGACTGGGTTTATTGACACACCATCTAATGTGTAATTAATAACTTCACCATCCTCAAAGGAATATTCAATGTCTGTTTTTTTTTAGGTGCCCTTTGTGAGGCATTGGAAAACCTCCCTTGCCTTATTGGTTGAATCTGTGTTTGAAATTCACAACTCGACTGAGGGACATTACAGATAGTTGTATGTGTGGCGTACAGAGATAAGTTAGTCATTAAAAAGTAATGTTAAACAATATTATTGCACGCAGTGAGTCCATGCAACTTATTGTGACTTGTTAAGCAAATGTTTACACCTGAACTTATTTAGGCTCGCCATAACAAAGGGGTTGAATACTTATTGACTCAAGACATTTCAGCTTTTCATTTTTTATTAGTTTGTAAAACATAGCTCCCCGTTATGGGGTATTGTGTGTAGGCCAGTGACAAAAAAATCTCAATTTAACCCATTTTCTATTCAGGCTGTAACACAACAAATTATGGAAAAAGTCAAGGGGTGTGAATACTTTCTGAAGGCACTGTATATTAAACAGTAATCTGAATATGAAACTAGATAGACCTGAGTTAGTAGAATGACTCCTAATCAGTGGTGGTGTCTGAAAGCATTACTAGCTGACAAATCTTTAATTCCTCCCTTCCTTGATTCTTCAGTTTCTCCCCTCCCTCTCAATGCTCATTGGAGCAGAGGCTCCAAGGTTCCTGCCCGCAGGCCTCTACCTCCAATGAACTTTGTGGTACTTTCCAATAAGGTAGAATCTCAATTGTATTTCCTTGATTTCTCACATCCTCTCGCCTCCTTCTCAAAACCCATTGGATGAGAAATTCAGAGGTCCCTCCCCTCTGACCATCTCATCTAACGGTTTTGAGGAGAAAGGATGCGAGGAATCAAGGAAATGCAATTGAAATTCTCGCTAAGTACTAATTGTGACTGGGTGTGGCTCTGGTACAGGCAGAAGATGAGGCTCCTCCCAGGCCGCCCCTGCCCCGCCTCTACGACTATGAAGACCCGCCCCCCACCATCCCACCCCTCCCCAAAGAGGCAGCAGCGGTCGTAAGACACACGTCGGTTCGAGGGCTCAAACGCCAGTCAGACGAGAGGAAGAGAGACCGTGAGGTCGGAGGGTGTGTCAACGGAGACTGTAAGGTCAGGACAAGCCATTATTTAAATGTATTTAATTAAGTCATTTATTTTTAAGACTAGACTTTTTTTGTACTTCTAAGGTGTATGCTGCACGTAAAAACAGTTCTTCAGCGGGTGCCGTTTCTGAAGTGGAACAGTCAATTGCGGCACTGTATCAAATCACTGCTGTTTTCAGCTGTCACCATCGAAGCCAGTTTCACGGGACAATAATATTGTCATGGCTAAGTGACTATCATACTGTCACACAGCCATTCTATTCCAAACAGCTGTCCTCTTTCCTCTTCTATCATGCACTAATCTCTATGCATCTGAGAGAACTGAATAGGCAATATGGTGGAAATGAGTTGCCAACACACCTTTCCTGAAGGAGAGGGTTGAGGAAAAGGCGACAATGTTTTGAAATGAAATGCATCCTTTACCTCACTGAGAGGTAGCGGTTAATTTAAGAGGGTTGGGCCAGTAACCGAAAATTTGCCGGTTCGAATCCCTCAGCAGACAAGGTGAAAAATCTGTTGATGTGCCCTTGAGCAAGGCACTTAATCATAATTGCTCCTGTATGTCACTCTGGATAAGAGCATCTGCTAAATGACTAAAATGTAAAAAGGAGAGTATGTCTGTTATGGTGACCATATTACTGCTACACCAGCAGTCACAAGTCATGACCACAGTTAAAAACCACGTGACCGTTGAGTCATGGTAACTAGGCTTCTCCAAAAATGCATTTGAAAAATCAAATCAAACACTTCATGAGAGCCCTGGCATTGAGTTTGAGCGGAATAGGATCACCTGTTGCCCACCGAGAGCCAGCTCCTCGTAGCTGGTTGATGCATGGAATGAAATAAGTGTTCTTATATGCCCATGTATTTCTATATTTCTATGTACTGCTATGCAATTGCGTGAGAAAACAGAGTTTTGGTGGCCTCTATTAAAAAGAGGAGGATCCCATTAGCTTTCTATAGAATGAGCCTACTATATTTATTTCTCAACTTTCCTAATATTAAGCACATTGCTTCGCAACCGGAGTAGCCTACCTGGCTGGCATTAAAATGAGCCGCAGGAAAAACGTCCTCCAGTCGCTATGCAAGTGCATATGGATGCCGTCTTTTCCCCTGCCCCTGTTCCAACAGCTGTATGATAATGTCCCATTCTACATCAAAACTAATGTCACACATATATTATTTAGTATATGTAAAGACAACATTAAATTGATAATAGTCTGATGGGTGAGAATATTATGACTTGTGAATGATGCCCAGCGTGTGCAGTCTAATACCTCGATCACACCGATAGTGTCATTGCATTGTGGTACACCAGAAGTACATTAGTTTCCAATGGAACACTGCGTTTGCCTTGCAGAAGTAGTTGCAGTGCGTTCTGTGTGGTGCATACGTTGGATTTATCGAACGTATGCATCAAACTGTATGTGTAGACGGCTTGACAGAAACGGTAGCAGAAGGTGAATGTTGAACTTTTGTTGCACACATCCAAATGATAATGCGTACTACTTTTGCACAACACACTATCTGTGTGATCGAGGCGTAAGGCAAGATACAGTGCATGCATTTTTGTGACTTTTTCATATCATAGTCGCCAGCATCATGTAGCCTAGCCCATGGGCCTATATGTTTTGATAAGGTTTGTATCACAACTAAAGTGGCCAAATAACTCTAAGCCTAGTCTATAGGCCCAAGACCCCTGGAACAGGGTTGGAGAGCCCATAGCCTACAGAGCCTTGTGAAACTAGACCCCTGGAACAGGGTTGGAGAGCTCATATCTTACAGAGCCTAGTGAAACAAGACCCCTGGAACAGGGTTGGAGAGCCCATAGCCTACAGAGCCTAGTGAAACATATGTTCTTATAAACCAGTCATTGCTCAATCTCCTGTGAAAACAGAGTTTTGACTGGCCACTATTTAAAAGAGGATCCCAGCTTTCTCATGCTGCTATATTTATTCTTAACATTAAGCACATTAATCCGCTTTACAACCGGTGTAGCTTACCTGGCATATTAAAAACCTGTTACATGTTTTGGGGGGTGGGCCATTATAAATCAAAAGACCAGATACAATTGAGAATTGATGGGTGAGAATGTTATCAAGTGCTTGTCAAACTGTGAATGAGAGACGGATGAGTGTGAAATGTGACATGTGAATGTGAGACGGATGACGTGTGAATGAGAGACGGATGACGTGTGAATGAGAGACGGATGACGTGTGAATGAGAGACGGATGACGTGTGAATGAGAGACGGATGACGTGTGAATGAGAGACGGATGACGTGTGAATGAGAGACGGATGACGTGTGAATGAGAGACGGATGACGTGTGAATGAGAGACGGATGACGTGTGAATGAGAGACGGATGACGTGTGAATGAGAGACGGATGACGTGTGAATGAGAGACGGATGACGTGTGAATGAGAGACGGATGACGTGTGTAGCATGCACAAGAAACAGAGCCGAACGCATGCCTTTCATGGGACATCATTAGTTGCATCATGCAGCCTTACAATGTATTAGAAATCAAAACATATAGCCTAAGGTTTGTGTCACAAAACAATATCCTTTCTACATTCAGCTATGTTCAATTGCATTCTTCTTACTATAAATTAATATAAAATAATGCCACAGGAAATATAAGCAAATCTTATCTGCTAAATGAACTAGTGTAGTCCACAGCCATTTGGCATAGCCACATCAGGGCCTAACATAAGGACGACTCAGAATATGATATTATGTTCTTCTGAAATTGACTACATTTTCTTCATATCACAATGTTTCTTTTGATCTGCTTAAATAAATAAAAATCGTAGGCCAGGGGTTTCCATTTCCAAACTGTTTGTTTTGTTGTTTAAGGGTTTAAACTTACTCTTGAAAATTGTAATAGTAAAATGCACCAGGTGGGTAGTGCATCATCAGTTCCTCTTGTCATGTCAGTCAGTACATACATTAGAGAGCTATTTACAACTGGTCAGAAATGTCCAGATCAACTAGCCCATGTCACGTTTTCTTTTAGTTTTTTTTGCCCATAAATATTGTTGTAAATTTTGTCACGCATATATCACATGAATACACATTGGACATGGCAAAATGTGTAGAATTGCAGGAAATAAACTTTAAACCTGCAACATATTCTCTCCACCAACAAGAGGGGTGTGAACAGTTTGTGTCACGAACACGGCTTGTGCCCATAGAAATAGATGTGGGGCGTGTGCCGCGCACATGTGGGCCGCGGGATGTTCCCCAATGCTGGAAACGGGGCCCCGAGTGAAAAGGTTTGGCCCTGGTTTAGGCTATATTAAACAGATTTATTACACTTATTAAAATGTAGATGTTCCAAAGGTCAGGATCAGTGGCTTGTAGGTTATGTGTGGAACCCCAGAGATGCTAAATGTGTTTATGTTAATTAACGGTCAATTACAGTAAGACCGGCAGTTATTTGAATGACAGTTACCAGCTGACAAAATGTCTTGACCACCACAGCCCTAATTAAGAACAATATGTATTGTATTGAGTATTAAGTTGACTCAAACCTCACTGATCTAGTGTGACGTCTGCAGTGTGATTGTTGCTTTAATCTCTGTTGTCGTTTCAGGTGGAGCTGCGGTCGTACCTCAGTGAACCAGAGCTGCCAGGGATAGGCCAGAGCAGCACAGGGTCTGAGGGGGGCTACCAGACCCTCCCAAACAAAGGTATTATCAGCTAGCCTGGAATCCAGACCTGGTTAAGGCTTACATTCCACTCCTTGCCACTTTGTGTCTTTTCAGGGCAGTGGTGCTGTGTCAGAATGGGTTTCCTCCCAAGCATACTCTGACAGTGTTTCCTGTTTCCTGTCCGTCCCAGGTCTGTCAGGCTCATCGTCGCGGCTGAACCAGTCCAGTAATATCTCCTCCTATGTGACCCTAAGGAGAGGAGTGGCCGGCTCAGCAGGGAGGGTGAGTCACCACACAAAGGCTGCGTTCCAAAAGTAGTGCACTGTGTTGGGAATAGGGCTCTGGTCAAAAGTAGTGCACTATGTAGTAGAGGTCGACCGATTAATCGGAATGGCCAATTAATTAGGGCCGATTTCAAGTTTTCATAACAATCGGTAATCTGTATTTTTGGACATCGATTTTCAAAAAAAAAAAAAGAAATTACACCATTATTTAACTAGGCAAGTCAGTTAAGAACACATTCTTATTTTCAATGACGGCCTAGGAACGGTGGGTTAACTGCCTTGTTCAGGGGCAGAGCGACAGATTTTTACCTTGTCAGCTCGGGGATTCGTTTTTGCAACCTTCCGGTTACTAGTCCAACGCTCTAACCACCTGCCTTACATTGCACTCCACGAGGAGCCTGCATGGCAGGCTGACTACCTGTTACGCGAGGGCAGCAAGAAGCCAAGGTAAGTTGCTAGCTAGCATTAAACTTATCTTATAAAAAACAATCAATCTTAACATAATCACTAGTTAACTACACATGGTTAATGATATTACTAGTTTATCTAGCGTGTTCTGCGTTGCATATAATCGATGCGGTGCCTGTTAATTTATCATCGAATCACAGCCTACTTTTCCAAACGGGTGATGATTTAACAAGCGCATTTCTGAAAAAAGCACTGTCGTTGCACCAATGTACCTAACCATAAACATCAATGCCTTTCTTTAAAATCAATACACAAGTATATATTTTTAAAGCTGCATATTTAGTTAATATTGCCTGCTAACATGAATTTGTTATAACTAGTGAAATTGTCACTTCTCTTGCGTTCCGTGCAAGCAGTCAGGGTATATGCAGCAGTTTGGGCCGCCTGGCTCATTGCGAACTGTGTGAAGTCCATTTATTCCTAACAAAGGCCGTAATTAATTTGCCAGAATTGTACATAATTATGACATATCATTAGTAGTGCACTATGTAGGGAATAGGCTCTGGTCAAAAGTAGTGCACTATGTAGGGAATAGGCTCTGGTCAAAAGTAGTGCACCACACAGGGGATGGAACGAGATATGAGTTACATTCCAAATGGCAACATATTCTCTATATAGTGCACAACTTTTGACACAACTTTCTGTGGTCCAAATGTCCATTCTTTAATGCACGTGTCAAACTCATTCCACGGAGGGCCGAGTGTCTACAGGTTTTCACTCCTCCCTTGTACTTGATTGATGAATTAAGGTCGCTAATTAGTAAGGAACTCCCCTCACCTGGTTCTCTAGGTCTTAATTGAAAGGAAAGAATGGAATGAGTTTGACACCCCTGCTTTAATGTTTCCTTGTAACCATATTTATCCTGTGTAAATGCAAGCTTTTCTTTTGGTGCTGAAATCTGTAGTTTTTGATAAATGTAGCATTTTACGCGACCTCTGCTAAGGGAGCCGTTGTTTTCAGCAAGAAAAAAAAGCTCACATTTACACAGGACAAACATACACTAAATGACCAAAAGTATGTGGACACCTGTTCGTCGAACATCTCATTCAAAAATCATGTTAGTCTCCCCTTTGCTGCTATAACAGCTTCCACTCTTCTGGGAGGCTTTCCAATAGATGTTGGAACATTTCTGCGGTTTTTGCTTCCATTCAGCCACAAGCGCATTAGTGAGGTCGGGAACTAATGTTGGGCGATTAGGCCTGGCTTGCTCTGTGTTCCAATCAATCAAATGTATTTATAAAGGCCTTTTTACAGCAGCAGATGTCACAAAGTGCTATACAGAAACCCAGCCTAAATCCCCAAACACAAAGCAATGCAGATGTAGAAGGTGTCCGATGGGGTTGAGGTCAGGGCTCTGTGCAGGCCAGTCAAGTTCTTCCACACCGATCTCGACAAACCATTTATGTATGGACATCGCTTTGTGCATGTGGACTGCTCGGCCATGGAAACCCATTTGATGAAGCTCCCGACGAACCGTTCTTATGCTGACGTTGCTTCCAGAGGCAGTTTGGTATTTTGGTATTTTATTAGGATCTCCATTAGCTGTTGCAAACTTTCCTCTAGGCTCAAATTAAAGACATGACAGATAGGAGTGGCTATAGAGTCAGCTACCATCCTCAGTAGCTTTCTATCTAAGTTGTCAATGCCAGGAGTTTTGTCATTATTGATTGATAATAATCATTTTCCCACCTCTCCCACACTAACTTTACAAAATTCTAACTTGCACTGCTTTTCTTTCATTATTATTTTTTTTATGCATGAATAATATTGCTCACTGTTCGCTGTTGGCATTTCCTTCAAGTTTGTCTACTTTGTCAATGAAGTAATCATAAAAATAATTGGAACTCAGTAGTGAGTGTTGCAACCGAGGACAGAAAATTTCTACGTGCTTCAGCACTCGGCGGTCCCGTTCTGTAAGCTTGTGTGGCCTACCACTTTGCAACTGAGCTGTTGTTGCTCATAGACGTTCCCACTTCACAATAACAGCACACTTACAGTTGGACGGGGTCAGCTCTAGCAGGGCAGAAATTTGACGAACTGACTTGTTGGAAAGGTGCCATCCTGTGACGGTGGGCCGTTGAAAGTCACTGAGCTCTTCTCTAAGGCCATTCTTCTGCCAATGTTTGTCTATGGAGATTGCATGGCTGTGTGTTCGATTTTATACACCTGTCAGCAACGGGTGTGGCAAAAATTGCAGAATCCACTAATTTGAAGTGGTGTCCATATACTTTTCTATATTTAGTGTAAGTACAAGGACATTTTTACAAGTATCGATTGACAGCGACTCAATATAGTTAAAGGTGCAGTCCGCCCACACTCGTCGCCAGTCAACTTCATTGTACTTGTACATTGTGGAGTTGAGAAACTCGGCTATCTTGTCCTAAGACTAAATACTGAATTAGTGTTGAAGATGTGTCTGTTTTTTCCTTTGTTTTTCCTGTCTTCCTCCTCTCCTTACCTGTCTTCCTCCTCTCCTTACCTGTCTTCCTCCTCTCCTTACCTGTCTTCCTCCTCTCCTTTCCTGTCTTCCTCCTCTCCTTACCTGTCTTCCTCCTCTCCTTTCCTGTCTTCCTCCTCTCCTTTCCTGTCTTCCTCCTCTCCTTACCTGTCTTCCTCCTCTCCTTACCTGTCTTCCTCCTCTCCTTTCCTGTCTTCCTCCTCTCCTTTCCTGTCTTCCTCCTCTCCTTACCTGTCTTCCTCCTCTCCTTACCTGTCTTCCTCCTCTCCTTACCTGTCTTCCTCCTCTCCTTTCCTGTCTTCCTCCTCTCCTTACCTGTCTTCCTCCTCTCCTTTCCTGTCTTCCTCCTCTCCTTTCCTGTCTTCCTCCTCTCCTTACCTGTCTTCCTCCTCTCCTTACCTGTCTTCCTCCTCTCCTTTCCTGTCTTTCTCCTCTCCTTTCCTTTCCCCCTCTTCATATCACATTTCTATGGCACTACCCATCTCATATCTCTTTCACTATGTTTCTCTCTCTCCTCATATCCTTCTCTCGCTCTCTCTCTCTCTCTCTCTCTCTCACTATCTCCCTCTCTCACGATCTGTCCCAGGAGAGACCTAAGAGTGCCTTGGAGCAGCTGTACTCTTCTGACCAGCAGCCCCAGTCTCTGGCCCAGGCCCCCCGGGGCCGCATGAGTGCTGAGGAGCAGCTGGAGCGTATGAAGAGACACCAGAGGGCCCTGGTCCGCGAGCGCAAGAGGAACCTCAGCCAGGGAGAACGTCACTCCACCACCCATCGTTCCTCCTCCTCTACCAGGCCTCTCTCCTCCACTGACCTGGGCTCAGTACGTTCCTCCCCTCCCAATCCCCGCAGCAGAAGCAGGGACCACTGCCACTGTCACGCCCCTGCCGAACCCCTCACATAGGAGCCACCGCCACAAGCACTTACATGCTAAACGGCTTACGCTAACACCATTCTCCCACGCTCTCCCCCATGTGTAACCAATGGCAGTAACATTAGTAAAGTTAGCATCACGCTAAGGGCCGGTGGGGCTGGTGCTAAGCCGGGGCCAGCTAGGCTGGGCTGCAGAGCCGTCAGACTGTGTGTGGTGGAGGGTGCTTTGCGGAGTAGGGGAGGGGATATCTGTCAGAGATGGACTGTAAGACAGCGCTGTCCCCCATATTAAGGTGTAGGGGTTGAGTTTACCCGATCACTAGTGCCCCCGTGTGGTACCTCACTGACACACTGAATGTATATCAAGGAGAAGAGGTGGGCATCTCTGCCTTCCCTCCCTCTCATTCTATGTACATTTACATTTCTGTACATATACATTTTTATTAATTTACTGAAGGATATTTTCAGTAGCCTATACATTTGTAAAATTATATTTTATAGAGATTTGATGAAATGGAGATGAGGAAATGTGTACCATGTTTGAACAAATCAACGAGGAAGTGGTACAAATCATTACCAAACATCCCTGCTCCCTCAATCATTACCAAACATCCCTGCTCCCTCAATCATTACCAAACATCCCTTCTCCCTCAATCATTACCAAACATCCCTGCTCCCTCAATCTTTAGCATTACACGAATGAATCTAATGAAAGTGCCTTTTTTTGCTGATGAATCATAATTTTCTTGTCACAAAATTGCCCATCAACCTCACTTTTTCCACCCTGGTTGTCTTATGGCATGCTATGGCTACCACATAATCAGATTAATTGAGCCTATGATCGTCAAAAGACGAGGGACATCACATTACAAAGTCTAATATATTATCTACCACACAATCTTAACCAGATTGCTGTGAGCTCACCAATAATAGCTTCAAACTCCTAACAGCATTACTAATCAGCCTTTGTGTTCCCAGCTTCTACTTACAGTTGGAAAGACTTACTTCATCAGCTTCTGCTGGTTACGGAGTTTCATTTTGTAGTTCTTCACCATAATAGCCAGAGCTTACACTACTTCTCGTTTTAGACTCTCTTTTAGGTCATTTGAATCTGCTCATCTTATACCACACCATGCCACACTAAACAGTCGCTTATTCACCCCATTTAGTTGGTGCTACATCAACATTAGCAGAGCCTTTTTAAGACCACAACTAAGACGTTTCTACTTGGCTGTGGTTGACCGCTACAACGGTCCACTTCCATGGTCAAGGTCATAGTGAGAGAGTACTCCAGTCTGAGTACCTTTAATTGGCCTATTTTATCTTATTAATTGGCCAATTTTATCTTTCACTGCAGATGAAAGGAAAGTGATAAGCAAAATGGCTGCCGAAAGCCTACCATCAAGGCAGGTGTAAATTCCACCATATTTCTTTCACCCATCCCAATTTGTTTTAAATCAGCAAGGATGAGAAAATAGCACAAAGGAAGGGAAATAATGGACAGCTAATGTTAAATGAATCTGTAAAACGAAGAATCACAACTCCTTCACGCCTGTTATTTTCTAATGTAGAGATCTGCACTCGAGAATAAAGTAACGTTGCTTCTACAAAATCTTTCTGGCTGTGTTTTTCCATTTGGCGGGGGTTTGATGAATATGTATGCATGCATTTTCCCTGTGATGTGATTTTCCTCCGAGCACAATAGCGCATGTGATGCACTTTCTCCTCACAGAATGGGAATACATGCTGAGGCCTACACACACTGCAGTGGGAATTATGCATGCGTGGGTTTAAGAGCTTGGACACACAAACAAATACACTCATACAGTACACACACTGTCATACAAACAGATATTTACTCAAAACACAAATGTGTTTATGGGTTTGGAAAAGCAAAGGAGAGTGTGTGGGTTTGTGGTCACAGGTTAATTAGTATCGTTTGGTGGTTGATTCTGATGATGCTGTAATTCATCTAATTTCCTCATGAAACCAGGACAAAAAAAATACAATGATAGTTTTTATTTTCAGGAAAGCCATTTTTTCTTTTAGATATACACTACCGTTCAAAAGAAGAAGGTCTTTGTTTCTGGCCATTTTGAGCCTGTAATCGAACCCACAAATGCTGATGCTCCAGATACTCAACAAGTCCAAATAAGGCCAGTTTTATTGCTTCTTTAATCCGCACAACAGTTTTTCAGCTGTGCTAACATAATTGCAAAAGGGTTTTCTAATGATCAGTTAGCCTTTTAAAATGCTAAACTTGGATTAGCTTACACAACGTGCCATTGGAACACAGGAGTGATGGTTGCTGATAATGGGCCTCTGTACGCCTATGTAGATATTCCATAAATAAATCTTTCCAGCTACAACAGTCATTTACAAAATTAACAATGTCTACACTGTATTTCTGATCAATTTGATGTCATTTTAAATGGACAAAAAGTGTGCTTTTCTTTCAAAAACAAGGACATTTCTAAGTGACCCCAAACCTTTGAACGGTAGTGTATATGTCAACAGTCCTTCCTCCAAAGGACCATTCTAAGGATTAAAGTTTGAGAAAATCCCTAAAATAATGTTATTCATGGTATTTTTTTGCCCTGGTTTAGTGGTCAGATACAATGTGCCTTTAAAACTTTCCTTCCTAGGGCCCCGAAACTTGATTTTTCTGGCCATGCACTGCGGAAGTCATAGTAAAACTCCTTGTATGCTATTGTTTTTTATTTTTTTATTTTATCTCACTCGAGATGTGTGTTATGAAGGGGGGGTCCCTGATGAATTTGCTATCACAAAAGGGGTCCCCGGCCCTAAACCGTTTCAGAACCCCTTCTCTAGTGGTCAGATAAAGTAACTGTTGTTTGTCCCCCCCTAGTGGAGGCGTGAGCAGCAGGACTTTGATTTGCAGCAGGAGCAGAAAGCTCAGGTGGTGGAGCGACAGGGTGCCGAGGGCCAGAGCGACGAGGGGCGTAGAGAGCTGAAGGAAAGGGAGAGGATCCAATCAGATGAGTGGCTCACGGTGATGGCCACGCCCATGAGGGGGACTGACATGGAGCCCCTCGACTACGACCTGGACCTCAGTCGTGAGGTACGTTCATGAATGGCCAATCAATTTTCTCCTATCAACACCCTTATTGATGAATATTATGCCTGTACACATAAGTGGTTAAAAAGGGGAAGTTCAGGGGCCTCCCGGGTGGCGCAGTGGTCTAGGGCACTGCATCGCAGCGCCTTCTGAAAGTATTCACACCCCTTGACTCTTTCTACATTTGGTTGTGTTACAAGCCTGAATAAAAACATGATCAAATGTAGATGTTGTCACTGGCCTACATTCAATACCCCATAATGTCAAAGTGGAATTATGTTTGTAGAAATCTTTACAAATTAATTTAAAATGAAAAGCTGAAATGTCTTGAGTTAATAAGTTGCATGGACTCACTCTGTGTGCAATAATAGTCTGTAACATGATTGTTGAATGATTACCTCATCACTGTACCTCACACATGCTATTATCTGTAGTCGAGCAATGATTTTCAAACACAGATTCAACCACAAAGACAAGGGAGGTTTTCCAATGCCTCACAAAGAAAGGCAACTATTGGTAGAAGAAGAAAATAACTGACATTGAATATCCTTTTGAGGATGGTGAAGTTATTAATTACACTTCGGATGGTGTGTCAATACACCCAGTCACTACAATGATACAGGCGTCCTTCTTAACCCAGTTGCTGGAGAGGAAGGAAACTGCTCAGGGATTTCACCATGAGGCCAATGGTGACTTAAAAACATTTACATAGTTTAATGGCTGTTATAGGAGAGAGCTGAGGATGGATCAATAACATTGTAGTTACTCCACAATACTAACCTAAATGTTCATTTTCTATACATTTGCCAGCATTTCAAAAAATATGTTTTCACTTTGTCATTATGGGATATTATGTGTACATGGGTGAGGAAAAAAATACATGTAATCCATTTTGAATTCAGGCTGTAACAACAAAATGTGGAATAAGTCGAGGGGTATGAATACTTTCTGAAGGCACTGTAAACAGATGATTTCTGAATATTGTTCTAAGCCTTAAATTGCAATTCCGCCACTTTTCAACCTCATATTCGTTATCTACAGCACCAAACCAGTGTCTACTTAACTGAAAGAAGTACGTTTCTATGATCTGTGGTTAAAAAGAGAAGAAGAAAAGCCCTAAAAAAATGCTTCTCTATGACATCACAGGGTAGGATTGAAAGGTTCTATTCAGAGGCAGGGTATTGTCTTGCTCCCCACTTCACCACAAATCTGTGTTTTGAAAATCACGTTTCTTAAAATGTTTAAACTTTTGATGATGTCATCGGGTAGAATTATTTTACTCAATTTTTCTTCTTCTAAAAACGTAGACATGCGCCCGTTTTCACATATGTAGACACTGGTATTGTGCTGGAGATTATGAAAATGAGGTTGAAAAGTGTTGGAATTGCACTTTAATATGGATTTGTTGGTTGACTGGATGTCTTCACTATGATTGGTGTATGTAGCTGTCCAAGCCCCAGAAGGTGCCTATCTCAGAGCGCTATGTGGAGTCAGACCCCGGGGAGCCTCTGAGCCAGGAGCAGATGGAGGAGCGTCAACGCAGAGCAGAACGCATCATAAACATCCTGGCCAAATCCAAGTACTCCTGACTTAGTTTCATAAAAATCTATTTATTTTATATAGAACTTTTTATTACAAAAAGAAATTCAAAGTAGTTAAAAAAAATACAAAAAATACGGCAAATTTAGAGTGATCTGGCAGATTCTTGATAAGAAATAGTAGTTGTTGTTAGTGAGAAATCTGGGTACTTCTTATTGGGAGAAGAAAACATATCATAAGCATCGTAATGTCCCTAATCCTGGGTCTCTGGGTCCACTGGATCCACTGTTGGGTTGTGGCTGATTCAATCCCAGGTGTGACTTAAAACTGGGTCCTAGCTTAAAACTTAAGATCATAACACAAAAAAGTGAACGCAAACATTGTGTTCGTCCCAAATGACACCCTATTCGCTACATAGTGCACTACTTTTGACCAGAGCCTATTCCCTACATAGTGCACTACTTTTGACCAGAGCCTATTCCCTACATAGTGCACTACTTTTGACCAGGGCCGAATTGGTAGGGAAAAAGGTTCCATTTGGGACACAGACTGTATTTCCTTTGGGTTTCGGCCTCTCTTTTTCCTCATGTTTGTATTCCCTTCCCACCTGTGTGTCAGTGTTCAGAACACACATCCGTCGTCTGGTGTCCCACTGGACTTCACTGATCTGGACCTAGCCATGCAGCAGCAGAAGAGGATTATGAATGTGTCTCACGCCTTGGCCTCTGAAGCCTCCATCAAGAGCAAGCAGTTCACAGGTCAGCTCATACACACACATGGACGTGTGTAAAAACACACGTAAACACATACACACTACATATACACTCAGTGGCCAGTTTAATATGTACACCACCCCGTTCACGAAAATGGTTCGCTCATACAGATGTGGCCGTGGCTTCCTATATAAAGCAGGCAGACAGGCATCAAGGCATTCAGTTACTGTTCGATGGAACGTTAGAATGGGCAAAACGAGTGACCTAAGCGACTTTGAGGCAAATAACGTCACAGTACAACAGTGGTGTGCAGAATGGCATCTTGGAACGCACAACTCATCGATCCTTGTCACGGATGGGCTATTGCAGCAGGCGACCATACCGGGTTCCACTGCTATCAGCTAAAACCAAGAAGAAACGTCTCTAGTGGGCACGCGATCACGAACACTGGACAAATGAGGAGTGGTAAAACATTGCATGGTCCGACAAATCCGGTTTCTGTTGCATCATGCTGATGGCAGAGTCAGGATTTGGCGTAAGCAACATGAGTCCATGGCCCCATCCTGCCTGGTGTCAACTGTACAGGCTGGTGGCAGTGGTGTAATGGTGTGGGGAATTATTTCCTGGCACACGTTAGGTCCCTAGATACAAGTTGAGCAACGTTTACATACCCCAAAGAAGTCGGGCTGTTCTGGAGGCAAAGGGTTGTCCGACCCAGTACTAGATGGGTGTACCTAATACACTGAGTGTATATACTACACAGTGTACACACACAGTCTATACACACAGGCTACTCTATGCATGCTGTACACACACAAACACACCCTTTTCCCACTGAACTGCCTACAGTATCTTTGATCCCTTTATAACCATTAATTCATTCCTTCATAAAACACTCCTTTAATATAGCTATAGATGGAGTATCTAGTAGGACATTGATTCTTTCACTGTGCTCCCTTCAGAGAAGCCATCCCAGTTAGTATCCTGATTCTCAACCCTTCTCCCAAAGTGAGAAGTATGGATTTATCAATGGTGGAAACTTCCTCCAGCCAATGCTTGAATCAAATCTATGATGGGGAGTATGCCAGTGCACACTTCTGGAAGAAGAGAATCGGAACAGAGAAAGGGAGACAAATGCAGCACACTCCGGGGTGAAGGATCAGTTTTCCCTCATCATAACCTTAACCATTAGTGTAGAACATTGGCCCAAAACTGACCCAAGATCAGCGTGTAGGGGCATCTTCACTGTACAACACAGTAATGTGACCCTCTTTCATTGCCCCTGGTTGTGCAGACAGTGAGATTCTGATAAACAGATCTAGTGAAGGTACACTGCATATTCTCTTGAGTGTCGTGGCCTTAAGGTGCCTCTGTGATGTGTTTGTGTTGGCATCCCACTGGGGCACAAGGTAGAATCAGCCTTGTTTTCACCTCATTTCAACCCCCAACAAATCGATGTGATGACATTGATACAACATAAGACGATTTCATCTTTTTTTTCAACCAAGTTTTAACATAAATCCAATGACATGGTGCAATGTTTTGTTGAATTCACGTTAGACGACAACTCAACCAAATGTAAATCAAAACTAGACGTTGAACTGACGTCTGTGCCCAGTGGGATAGTTGTAGTCTTTAAGTGTCATTTCTGCTCTCACAACTTGGAGTGCTTTGGTGGTTTCTTTTCTGAGGCATGGTGGCTTTTGGTGTCCAAATGTTGTTGGGTCATGTGATGTTGTTGGGTCATGTGATGTTGTTGGGTCATGTGATGTTGTTGGGTCATGTGATGTTGTTGGGTCAGGTGATGTTGTTGGGTCAGGTGATGTTGTTGGGTCAGGTGATGGTGATGTTGTTGGGTCAGGTGATGGTGATGTTGTTGGGTCAGGTGATGTTGTTGGGTCAGGTGATGTTGTTGGGTCAGGTGATGTTGTTGGGTCAGGTGATGGTGATGTTGTTGGGTCAGGTGATGTTGTTGGGTCAGGTGATGGTGATGTTGTTGGGTCAGGTGATGGTGATGTTGTTGGGTCATGATTAGAATGTAAAAAGGTTGTGGCTTATTGTTTCCACACAAACAAGCACTGCTTACTTAGGCATTTTGGAAAGAGGGTGGAACTATAGATTGAAGACATCACAGTCTGTATTTTCAATGTCATGAGCATGTTTTTCCCCCCCTTTTAGCCAAAGCTCAGCTGAACGCTGACTGACCATTGACACAGACGCCAAGGCACCGACAGGACATCCGTGAATGAAAATAGTTGATGGGCAAAGGATCTAATACTAATCATTTTCAGCAATTAATGCCAGAGTGATGTTTTATAATACTTTTTATTGGAGTTAAAACGCGATAATAATGTTTTCTTTTAAAGAACCAAAAGGAGTTATTGGAATCTCAACAAGAGCATTGAAACTGTGCGTGTACTTAATGTTAAGTTTGAATTGGAGTCGTGTTTTGCACTTTAATGTTGTGTGTAATTGTTAACACTACTAGTTTTTGCAACAGAATCATTAGCTGTGTTTTTGAAGTGTGGTCTATATTTCTAAATAAGTTCTAAGCAATGTTTTATAGGTCGTTGAGATGGAAACGTAATTATGACATGAATCATATATTTATTTTATTTTGACTAATGAAAGACAATCTTGCACCAAATTGCACCCTTTGTAGCTCAGCACTGCCATGTAACGCTTTTGCCAATCAACTGTATTGTATTATATGTCATTTAAAAGGGAAATAAACCATAATGATGTTTTATGGAAATAAAGGTTTTAACAAAACATGTTGCCTCATGTCCAGTTCTCTCTCACTATTTAATCATGAACACACTCTTATACGGTCAATGTGTCATAAATCAACTCACTTCAAACAGTAAATGCAAGACGATTCAATCACGAGCATGTTTATTTTGGGCACAATTCCAGCCATAGTGCTGAAGATCGGCTTTATAGCGCGATTGACAATTAAAGGGATTACTCTTAACATTTCCCCCAAAACATTTAATGACAAGACATGGAAAATTACAACATTGTCTCACTAATGCATTTCTACAAAATACACAACATACGCAGCAGCAGATTTGGCAACAACAAAAAAGCACATTATGCATACAGGTTGTAGCATGGAATCCTTTTAGCTGAGCATATTTACTTCACACAAAGTGGCCATCAATCCAAAACACACATAACTGACACTGCTCGACTGCACACCAGACCCGAATGCAGTTTGAGTTCTCATCAGAACTGAAAATTAGATCCCGACCCAAGCCCGTAAAGCTTGAAGCCCGAGACCAGGCCTGGTCAGACATCACAGAAATTAAATGAGCACAAACCCGTGAAAATAAAATGCCAAATGTCTAGAAAAATAAGTATAATGATTTAAATTGGTTTTGAGAACGAGGCGGGTGGCAGCAGTGAGGAGACGAGGAAACAGCCATTGGGCCTAGAAAAAAACGTAGAGAGAAAAACCTTAGTTATGATCAACTGAATGATGAAAATATAGGCTAATGCAATTGAAGGCATGTATCAAATTCTTGCTTATCCTGTATATCCCTAAATCATATGCAACCGTTATACACATTTAAAGCAATAGTCCTGTGTGGTCACCTACATTATCATTTCAGCACCTTTTTGATTGAGACAAGCATGTGGGACTCGTTTAGATATATCAATCAATGTCAGATTTTTGTTTTCACAGAATCAGTTTGGATATTTGGTAACTATTTAAGCTAAGGGAAATGTTAGGTATATTGATCATCTTTATTCTAGTTTGCTCATATATTAGCTGATCAGAAAATGTGTCTAGCATGTAAATAAGTGGATTTTGATCTTCACTCGCGTGAGTAGTCTGTCCTACTCCTGAACAAAAGCCTGTGACTTGTTTGATAATCAATGCGATTTTTCACTGAATCTCCATCTGTATATTTGGTTAATTGATCTCTGGCCGGACAGGTGGAAGTGGTAGCTCATGTATTCGTTTGCTCATCTATCACTGATCAGAAACATCTAGCATGCAATGTAGCCTAAACCAAGTGTATTATTTATCTATTGACTCACGTAGTAGCCTTATATAGAGCCTAGGCTATTTTCCTATCATCCCAATCCCACTGAAACCCAACATCTTGACTCCCCATTTAATTGTAATGGTCGCATTAGCATGGAAATAACAGACAAATCTACAGCCATCAACATACTGTTGTCCTGCCCATCTAATGTGCTTCCTTGGGTTTATTCTGATCATAGACACAAATTAACTGGGATTGCTGGCTGGACAGTCCTGTCTTTAAAAGCTCTTCTACATTATGCATGTCTAAATATCACTATAACTCTGCGCTGTCTCGTATTGCTGCCCATCTGAGAGCTTCAGTAGAGAATGTGATCAACAAATTGTATGAGTAGATATGGATTTTTAATTTTAACAATATCCTCATCTCTCCGTTATTCATGCACTGATTTGCTATCTGTATAGGCTAATCGTCAACTCGAATATTACCAAATAGGATATTTTGTCATTCGTTGGAGGTTTTCTAGCAAGCTTAGTATCTTTGGTCGTTTGTATGATGCTACAGCCTGCTCTGTGTTGAGATATCCGACTACTGAAATGCACTGAACTAATTGAGGAACATGATAAACCTCGGAATTTATGAACGGCCTGTTTCACAATTCACAAAAATGTAATTGCTGATCAAAGTTACTCTATCATTACCAAATAGTGGCCCAGACAAGCCGGCAACGTAGCTCAGGGAGAACCCTGCTATAGTGATCATATTTTAAACGCTTTAAAATGGCCACCTTGGGAGATTTGAGAAAATATTCATCCCTACTGTGTGTTACTTCAGTTTATTGATGTTTAAGTACATTTTATAACACGAGACATTCAACACAATTTAATTAAAGCTTTTGCTTCATCTCAGAACCATTACATCACGTCGGTACAGTCCCTCTTTCAGTTAGGAATTCCTAACAAAAATTGACAAGGAAACAACAGGGGAAATCTGTCTCAATGATTGTTACCTCCTTCAGTAGTGCACTACTGGTTTGCTGCTCAGCATTGAAACATAAAAGACATCTTAAACCACGAAGTTACCATGTATCAGCTTGGGAGTACTGCAGAGACACAAAAGAACGACTTATGTACAAATCTGTGGTTTGACTTTAGAAAAAAGTGACTGTTTTTCTCCCAGTCTTAGGATGACTTCACAAAGGCCATTTTGAAGGTGTGTTTCTTGTCCTCTTTCTTGTCTTTCGTGCTGTCCTCTGGGCTTGGTGAGGGGGGTTTGTCTGGTGAGCCCTGGGGTTCTGAGGGGCTGTCTGGGGCATTGGGACTGGCTGGTTGCTCTGCCTTGCTTTGGCCCTCTATGGGTGGTGGAGGTGGGGCTGGGTCAGGCTGTGGAGCGGAATGGAAGAGTCACAAAATGAAGATCTGGAGACTGGGGCAACATGCGAGTACATACATGACATTTTGGCTGTATAAATTATGCCTCTGACTTGAGCCAATCACAAACAGTCTTAGTAAAGATTGACACGTTGTGGCGCTTCCATGTGCTGTGCTATCTTACATAGCCATGATAACAGATGTATTCCTCCATAGCCATGCAAACATACAAGTCTAATGAGAAGCACCATCAGTAACTCGAATCTTAAAATAAGATTATATCAATCAATCAGTATTACATCACGGTCTAATCATGTCATGTAACAGGCCAGGATTGTGTTCATTGCAACAGAAAACAAGTTTTTATTAGACAAATTCAGATAGTACCTTCCAGGCTTTGGAGATTTTTCTTCTGTTTGGTTCCTAACGAACACAACCCAGCTAAATAGAATGAAAGCGTACCCAAAATTGCTTCAGCCATTCAACCCCATAGATAATAGTACAGCAGATTGTCTGATGTCATAGAACCCCTATTCATCAGAATGGAACAATTTGTCAGCCATCTTTGCTAGGATCGATGTTCAACTTAGCCCACCCAATCTACCTACCTCATCCCCATATTGTTTTTATTTACTTTTCTGCTCTTTTGCACACCAGTATCTCTACTTGCACATCTGCTCATTTATCACCCCAGTGTTAATCTGCTAAATTGTAATTACTTCACTACTATGGCCTATTTATTGCCTACCTCACGCCATTTGCACACACTTTATATAGACTTTCTTTTTTTCTATTGTGTTATTGACTGTACGCTTGTTTATTCCATGTGTAACTCTGTATTGTTGTTTGTGTCGCACTGCTTTGCTTTATCTTGGCCAGGTCGCAGTTGTAAATGAGAACTAGCTTACCTGGTTAAATAAAGGTGAAATAAAAAAACTTCTGTCTGTCTGTGATCTCTCACCTCGCTAAAGCCCAGTCCGACGTGTCTCCTGTTCCTGCCTGACAGCTTCCCATCCAGCCCCTGCTGGTACTGCAACTCCAGCTCAGAGTTCATCCTCTGGTCCTCCGCCCCTGCAGAGGACAAACTAGTGAAACACCAATCATACCAAATACAGTGCTATCTGGTCCCAGATAGTACTGTATTGATATGGGAAAAGGTTAGATTAGATGAGATAGATACATCTGTGAGTAAAGCATTTGAAAGGGGTGTAGAATAGGGTTGTCAAGATACCAGTACCTTGACAACCCTTTTTCTATAATTCAAAAGAGGGTTACTCACCGCTGCGGACATGGGATGTTGATTTGTGATCTCCAATGACTAGACGTCCAGTGTGTTCTTTCTGCAGGACCAAATACAGTAGACATGTAATACCACAGTTCTGTTCCTCCTTTGACAATGCTATATGGATAATAAATTGTAGCCTACGATAAAATGGTGGCTCAATCTAATAGTGGAATAGAGGTAACCGTCAAGTGGAATAGAGGTAACTGCAATAACTAAATAATAACTGAGTTACAGTAATAATAGTCCAGTACCAGACTGGCACACTTGATTCAACTAGTCAAGGGCTTGGTGATTAGTTGACTTAGCTACATTTGAAATCAGGTGTTCCAGTAAGGGCCACATATGTGAAACGTCTAGTGGTCCCTGATGAGAGGGTTGGGAAAAATAGTCTACATAGAATATGACCAAACAAACCTTCCCTGCGCCCATCAACCTCAAAAACTTCTGCTTCCTCTCGTTGTCCCCCAGATCTGCAGCTGCCCATGGAGTAGGTCCATCCTGCAAGAACAACACAGAATTGCCTACAGTACACAAGGAATGGGATCCCACCAAAACGTAGCCTAGGCCTATTATTGCACCTTTGGCTCGAAGCTCACAAACAACTTCCCAATTGGATTAGCTCAAGTCACACATCTTAATATAACACTAACTAGCCACGTCATATGCCTAGTAGTAACAGCCTTGAGTTCATTTATATCAAAATAAATGTTTATTAAATTAACTGGCTGACTATCTTGCTGGCAAGCTTCATCATGATGTGTCAAACTGGCCACCTTAATGTGAATAAGTTAGCTAAAAATAACACTTGTGATTTGTTGACCAACGCTAATTAAACAGTTAACGTTAAGTGTTTTACTCTATGGCTTTGTTGAGCTCTGACGCATTATGTTACAGGCTGCATAGCTAGTTAGGATGCAAATAGACTGCATACTTCTTTGCTAAAGCAAACCAGATACGGGCCTTGCTAGCCAGTTCGCTAACGAAGGTTAGCTGAACTGCAAGGCCTGTCCCGTTCAATGCATTTAGCTATAGTTCACCTACTTCATTCGGAGAACCAGGTCTTTTCGTCCCGTGTCGATTCCCTTCAGAACTCATTTTCTTCGTAAAAATGTTTGTTTTAGCTAGCTAAATCAAAAATATTGACATAGCAGTAGACTGGCTAGCTATGCCACCATCAACAAACAGTTGCAGTTGTGAACTCAAACGGAAACTAGCGATTCCAACTTCCGGTTGCGTTGATTTCTTCTTCACATAGGAAGGCAAAAAAAAGGGGTTAAAATGTGCTCATTAATTTACTCAAAACGTTGCAGCATATGTACAGAAATGGTTGATACTTTTTTTTTTAAACATTCTTGAGATCCTTCAACAACCTCCAGGATACCTACAGCACCCATTGTCACAGGAAGGCCAAAAATATCAAGGACATCAACCACCTGAGCCACGGCCTGTTAACCCTGCTATCATCCAGAAGGCCATCATATCTCAAGGCCATCAGACTGTTAAATAGCCATCACTAGCCAGCCTCCGCCCAGTACCCTGCCCTGAACTTAGTCACTGTCACTAGCTGGCTACCACCCGGTTACTCTATCCTGCACCTTAGAGGCTGATGCCCTATGTACATAGACAACCTTGTACGTGGCTTGATTCATGTGTCTTTCACAAAGACAAATCTGCCCGATTCCTGCCTTGCTGAAGCACCCCCAGATCATCACCGATCCTCCACCAAATTTCAGTGGGTGCAAGACACTGTGGCTTGTAGGCCTCTCCAGGTCTCGCACCCACTGTGAAATTTGGTGGAGGATGGGTGATGATCTGAGCAAGGCTGGAATCGGGCAGATTTGTCTTTGTGAAGGATGCATGAATCAAGCCACGTACAAGGTTGTCCTGGAAGAAAACCTGCTTCCTTCTGCTCTGACAATGTTCCCCAACTCTGAGGACTGTTTTTTCCAGTAGGACAAAGCTCCATGCCACACAGCCAGGTCAATCAAGGTGTGGATGGAGGACCACCAGCTCAAGACCCTGTCATGGCCAGCCCAATCTCCAGACCTGAACCCCATTGAAACCTCTGGAATGTGATCAAGAGGAAGATGGATGGTCACAAGCCATTAAACAAAGCCGAGCTGCTTGAATTGTTGCGCCAGGAGTGGCATAAAGTCACCCAACATCAATGTGAAAGACTGGTGGAGAGCATGCCAAGACGCATGAAAGATGTGATTGAAAAATCTGGGTTATTCCACCAAATATTGATTTCTGAACTCTTCCTAAGTTAAAACATTAGTATTGTGTTGTTTAAAAATGAATATGAACTTATTTTCTTTGCATTATTCAAGGTCTGACAACACTGCATCTTTTTTGTTATTTTGGCCAGTTGTAATTTTCTGCAAATAAATGCTCAAAATGACAATATTTCTATTTGGAATTTGGGAGAAATGTTGTCAGTAGTTTATAGAATGAAACAAAAAATGAAATTTTACCCAATCTCATACCTATAAATAGTAAAACCAGAGAAACTGATCATTTTGCAGTGGTCTCTTAATTTTTTCCAGAGCTGTGATATATAAATATAGTATTCTACTGTATTCTAGTCAATGCCACGCCTACATTGCTTGTCCTAATATTTATATATTTCTTAATTCCATTATTTTACTTTTAGATGTGTGTATTGTTGTGAATTGTTAGATATTACAGCACTGTTGGAGCTAGGAACACAAGCATTTAGCCACACCCGCAATAACATCTGTTAAATATGTGTGTATGACCAATAACATTTGATTCGAGGACTTTTTCCCCTCACTGCCTCAAAAGCTGCTGACAATGTGTTCATCCTGTTCCTTCTTCAGGTGTGTAGGGGGTGCTCACAGCAGTTCAGTGTGCCTCCAGTGACCCACTGGTGTTCATTGGTGATGAGGTGAACTGCGGTGATCCACTTTTCTGCTAGCACCTGGACACTCCAACCAGCAGTGGTGGCACAATACCACAAGTGGTGAGTTACTGCCCTCACCCATGGCAGTACCTGAGACACAGGGAGTAAATGAGACCCCTGAGTCACTGACTTGAACATACCTTTGGCAATGTGCCACAGGTCATACTCATGCCAGATATGAGCCCTTCAAGTGCAACCTCACACTTGGATGCCTGTCAGTGGCCAAGGTTTCAATACTGCATCCATGGGCCTGTTAGTAATAATGATTTTATTATTATTATCCTAAAAAAGGTACCTACGTGCTCTTCATACATCCACCAAATACACACTTACAGCTAAAAAAAGATAGGTTAGGCTATACCTTACCTCAATGTGTTGCAGGCATCTCTCTAATCCCTCCGTCTCCAAACAGTAACTATTCTTCACCTTGGTAACATGCAGTCTCCTGGAGGAGGAACAGGTGGGAAGCAGAGTGGCCTGGAGAAATCACACCATGCGTCTCCAGATACGATCAGTGGACTGTCACCAATTGTAGCCAGAATGGCATACGTGTGGTGGGTCCACATGTGGTTGACCTCTCGCACAATGTAGATATGCTGTTGGATTGCAAACTGACGCAGCGACATGGGCACCAGGCTGAGGAGGTGACATGTTTCCACAAATGTGGAGTGGGAGCCACCAGTAAGGAAGACAGACTGCTGATGGCACTACCTGCAAACAACTTTCCCACTCTGGTCTGGGACTCCCACTTCCTCCTGTGGCCCACAACACTGTCTCCATGGTGATGGCAAAACCATTTATTTTCAGGGATGATGACACCAGCTCGACATCCTGGCTCATGGCAGACATTGAACAACTCCTTCAGCTTGCTATCAAAGACTATGTATTTCTGATCTTGCACACACTCTTCGATTGTATCTCTTGGTTCGCACTGTGATGATTGTGTGTCTGAGCTCTCAGGTTCATACAGCGACTCCTGGTCTTCACTCATCTCACTCTCTGTCAGCTCTGTGGCCAATAGGGGCAGGACTCGGTTGTATACTGATGGTGGTGAGAGCAATCTAGCTGGGCCTCGAGCTCTTTAGTTATGGTCCCGGTGGAGCTTTTTTCCACCGCAGCACAGGAACAATCTGGCAACCAGGGGTTTGTTTGGCATGCTGTACTAACCATTCTTTCCTGTTGGTGTAAAAATATTAAGGCATCTATTAAGCTTTAGTTATATTCAAGAGTCACTGCATATACTGTATATTGTCAATTTTAAATATTGAAAATGGCATCAGGGATGACAGATTGTGTCTTGAAATAAACAAACAATAGCCTTAGAAATAACATGGATTTGCATGTACCTCCTCTTGCACAATCTCCAGGATGAAAACCTTTTCAGGGATGAAAATATAATCCTGAAAACAAACAAATGTTTTATTAAGATTAAGACAACTGAACCCAAATATATCAGTGTGCGTTAACAAGCTACCAGTCATGTATGCTGTCAACACACACACAGCAAATACAGGAAAATGTATTTTTCAGCGAACATTAGCTATGTCAACTTCAGTTGCGCCACTCAGTTACAACAAAGTTATCCAGGGTCTAACCGTAGCCTAGTCAACAACAAACATGACTCATGGTCGGTTAACGTTACCAGGCTCCATTGACCCTCAATCCGACGTTTAGCTGGACTCCGAAGTCAGCGATGTTGATGATGGTCGGTCGGTAACCCCTACTGTACACCATAACCCTCGAAATTGAAGATGGAGGGGCAAGCAGAGGGCTTCAACGTAGGTTTAGGACTCCTTTACATTCTGAAACTCCCAGTTGCCGTATCGAACGTGCCCTTCATCGCAAAGTATTTCTCCGCGAAGTGCTGCCTACAGATCTTGCTAGCTCGAGCTGACACGTCCTTCCTTTCTTTAGGACATGGAGACACTTCTTCAAAAGTTGTGGGTCCTTGGACAGCCGATGGTACCTACCCGATATATATTTTTTGGAGCCAATTCGTACAGCCTGGCGCTATACAGTTCATGTCTGAATTACTAATTGTTGTTGACATCATGTCCTTGTACTCTTCGATTCACTCTCCGCGCGAAAATTCAATACCAGACAATTTACTGATTCCTGGCAGTGACGCACTGGCGTCAGTCGTTACTATGGCAATTAAAAATGGCGCCGACCATAGCTCAAATTAACCTTGTCGACGATCAAAATACTTAATACAGAGATGTTTTTATGTTAAAGTATTGTAGGGTATTAGTTGACTGATTACATCTCTTTGCTGAGATTTACTTCCTAAAGTGTTTCCATTGCCCTTTTTAACTGTTTGATCATAATATCGTAATTCAAATAACATTTTATTTACATAGAACATTTTACAAAAGTAAATACCTTAAACCTACAACATGAGTGATCTAGAATTTTGCTTTCCTAACAGTGAAGTCCATATCCTGCATTTTTATTACTAACTCCTGACAGAAGATGTTTGTTACATTTTCTTCTTTTTGTTTTCATTCTGTTTTGTTTATTTGTGGAAGGCAAGTATATGACTATCCAGGTTCACTTTGTGTCTGAAGCTTATCCTGCAGTGAGCACAGTTAAATGTCTCTCCTATGTGAGTCGATATATGCTTTTTAAGGCTATATTTCTGTCTGAAGCTTTTCCCGCAGTCCCCACAGGTAAAAGGTGTCTCTCCTGTGTGAGTCAGTAAATGAACAGTTAGGTTTCCCTTATGGTTGAAGCTTTTCCCACAGGCACCACAGCTAAATGGTTTTTCTCCTGTGTGAGTCCGTATATGCCTGTTAAGGGTAGCCTTCTGTCTGAAGCTTTTCCCGCAGTCACCACAGACAAATGGTTTCTCTCCTGTGTGAGTCCGTATATGCATGTTAAGGGTATCCTTGCGACTGAAGCTTTTCCTGCAGTTGTCACAGCTAAATGATTTTTCTCCTGTGGAGGTCTGTATATGCCTGTTCAGGGTCCCCTTGCAATTTAATATTTTCCCGCAGTCATGTTTTTTAGGCGTGGTGCTGGGTTTCCTCAATGGTGGGTTGGGATCCAATGGTGGGCTTATGTCAAATCCTACTAGATCACTGCTTGCAGCTGAGCTGTGGCTGGAGACATTGTCTTGATTATCTCGAGGGTCATGAGGATTGCAGAGGTGGGTCACTGTGCCAAAAGGTTTGAGATCCAATTCTTTGGAGTCACTCTCTCTGTTCTCCACAGTCTTGGTTTGGGAAAGAGTCAAGGACTGAAGTAGGTCGTCCTGATCACAATCACTTTTCACACAGGAAGGAGTGAACATGAACTCTACAATGTCAGGCTCCAGCCCTTGAAGCTGCCCTGCCGCCTGAGTGGTCCCGACTTCCTCATCTTCCTCTTTAATCTGCATGGGCTCTGGGTCATCCGTCTTCAGACTGGAGTTCCATTCCTCCTGGTCACATTGCTGCTGCACTGGGTTAACCTCCTCCTCGGAGACGGTAAGCGAGAACTGGAGGGAGTCTGTTCTACATCGTTTCATCTCCGGTCTGATCCGCAGCAGTCTGCGTAGCCGGTCATTCTCCACTTTAGATCGGGAAATCTCCTCCTGGTACTCCGCTACCACTTTCTCTACTGCCCCCATAATCTCTACGGTAGCCACTGTTAAACGCGTATTAACAAACACACTCAAAGACTGTAATTTTGCCATTTTCAGTGGACTGAGATTTAGGTATTCGGTTAACTGCGTCTAAAATCCACGTAAGGAATGTGCCTGTTGCAAATTCAAAACAAACATTCTACTTCCTTGTTGTCTTGTTCTTTAGTGTTTGTCAGCGGGTAGCTAGCCTGAAACGGACAACAGCGCCGCTAGCTGGATAGAGTTCTGATATGGGATAGATACACTACATGTCCAAAAGTATATGTACACCGCTCGTCGTACATCTCATTCCAAAATCATGGGCATTAATATGGAGTTGGTCCCCCTTTGCTGCTATAACAGCCTCCACTCTTCTGGGAAGACTTTCCACTAGATGTTGGAACATTGCTGTGGGGACTTCCTTCCATTCAGCCACAAGAGCATTAGTGAGGTCGGGCACTGTTGTTGAGTGATTAGGCCTGGCTCGCAGTCAGTGTTACTATTTATCCCAAAGGTGTTCGATAGGGTTGAGATCAGGGCTCTGTGCAGGCCAATCAAGTTCTTAGACAACGATCTCGATTTCTGTATGGACGTCACTTTGTGCACAGGGGCATTGTCATGAAGAAACTGGAAAGGGCCTTCCCCAAACTGTGGCAATAAAGTTGGAAGTACAGAATCGTCTAGAATGTCATGTATACATATGTAACCGATGTGAAATGGCTAGCTAGTTAGCGGGGTGCGCGCTAATAGCGTTTCAATCGGTGACGTCACTCGCTCTGAGACCTTGAAGTAGTTGTTCCCTTTGCACTGCAAGGGCCGCGGCTTTTGTGGAGCGATGGGTAACGATGCTTCGAGGGTGGCTGTTGTCTATGTGTGCAGAGGGTCCCTGGTTTGAGCCCAGGTAGGGGCAAGGAAAGGGACGGAAGCTATACTGTTACATATACAGTGCATTCGGAAAGTATTCAGACCCCTTGACTTTTTCCACATTTTGTTACGTTACAGCCTTATTCCAAAATGGATTAAATAAAATATTTTCAGCATCAGTCTACATACAATAACCCATAATGACAAAGCGAAATCAGGTTTTTCAAATTGTTTGCACATTTATTAAAAATAAAAACAGATACCTTGTTTAACTGGAAATTGAGCTCAGGTGTGTCCTGTTTCCATTGATCATCCTTGAGATATTTCTACAGCTTGATTGGAGTCCACCTGTAAATTAAATTGATTCGACATGTTTTTGAAAGGCACACACCTGTCTATATAAGGGCCCACAGTTGACAGTGAATGTCAGAGCAAAAACCAAGCCATGAAGTCGAAGGAATTGTCCGTAGAGCGCAGAGACGGGATTGTGTCAAGGCACAGATCTGGGGAATGGTACCAAAACGTTTCTGCAGCATTGAAGGTCCCCAAGAACACAGTGGCCTTCATCATTCTTAAATTGAAGAAGTTTGGAACCACCAAGACTCTTCCTAGGGCTGACCGTCCGGCCAAACTGAGCAATTGGGGGAGAAGGGCTTTGGTCAGGGAGGTGACCGAGAACCCGACTGTTTCTCTGACAGAGCTCCAGAGTTCCTCTGTGGAGATGGGATAATCTTCCAGAAGGACAACCCTCTCTGCAGCACTCCACCAATCAGGCCTTTAAGGTAGAGTGGCCAGACGGAAGCCACTTCTCAGTAAAAGGCACGACAGCCCGCTTGGAGTTTGCCAAAAGGCACCTAAAGGACTCTCAGACCATGAGAAACAAGATTCTCTGGTCTAAAGAAACCAATATTGAACTCTTTGGCCTGAATGCCAAGTGTCACGTCTGGAGAAACCTGGCACCATCCCTACGGTGAAGCACAGTGGTGGCAGCATCATGCAGTGGGGATGTTTTTCAGCAGCAGGGACTGGTTGACAAGTCAGGATCGAGGGAAGATGACCGGAGCAAAGTACATCAAGAGATCCTTGATGAAAACCTGCTCCAGAGTGCTCCGGACCTCAGACTGGGGCAAAGGTTCACCTTCCAACAGGACAGCACATGAGTGGCTTCGGGACAAGTCTCTTATTGTCCTTGAGTGGCTCAGCCAGAGACCGAACTTTAACCCAATCGAACATTCCTGGAAAGACCTGAAAATAGCTGTGCAGCGATGCTCCCTATCCAATCTGACAATGCTTGAGAGGATCTGCAGAGAAGAGTGGGAGAAACTCCCCAAATACAGGTGTGCCAAGCTTGTAGCGTCATACCCAAGAAGACTCGAAGCTGTAATCGCTGCCAAATGTGCTTCAACAAAGTACTGAGTAAAGGGTCTGAATACTTATGTAAATGTGATATTACAGTTTTTAAAAGCCTGTTTATGTTTTGTCATGCTTTGTGTGTTACTAATTGCTGATAATTGCTGTTTACCTCTCCAGGATAAGGTATCCTTACAGGAAAACAACCACTTGCCTTAAGGTAACTGTCCAGTGTTTCCCGATTTCTATTAAATATGACTTACAGTGCCTTCGGAAAGTATTTAAGGGGCATGTTTGTGTACGATGTCTAATAGCGAAGTACATTTAGGGAGAGAGGCGCAAACACACAAAACCCACAGGGCACAAAGTGGTTCAGTTAAGGTTGTTTCAACGTAATTTTCCAATGTATTGTGACATGGCATCTACAGTGCTTTCAGAAAGTATTCACACCCCTTGACTCTTTCCACGTTTTGCTGTGTTACAGCAGCTTCATTTAAAATTGATTACATTGAGATTGCGTGTCACTGATCTACACACAATACTCCACATTGTCAAAGTGACATTTTTGGGGGGATAAAAAAATAATCATTCAACCCCATTTGTTATGGCAAACCTAAATACATTCAAGAGTAAAAATTTGCTAAACAAGTCACATAAGTTACACGGATTCATTCTGTGTTTAATAATAGTGGTTAACATGATTTTTGAATGACTGCTCCATCTCTGTACCCCACACATACAATTATCTGTAAGGTCTTCAATCGAGTAATGATTTTCAAGCACAGATTCAACCACAAAGACCAGGGAGGTTATTCAATGCCTCGCAAAGAATAGCACTGATTGGTAGATGGTGAAGTTAGTGTTTTATTTTTCATACATTTTTTTTAAACGTTAGAATGCATCTTCCACTTTGAGTATGTCATGACGTGGCCCTTTCTGGGTATAGATCATGGCGTTGCCCTCTCTCTCACCCTCTCCTACACACAGGTTCTGTTATCTCAGGCCATCAATTCCTGGCGGAGACTCTCCCCCTGGCCATGCAGAAGGAGAGACACAGAAAGAACAAATGATTTCACATGGCGAACTCCTAAATCCCCAAAATGGGAATTTGAAACAAAAGGTCCACTTGTGAGAAGGTGGGAATGGTCAGTGGACACTTAAGGGACGGGTATGACGAGTGTGTTTCATTTGGTGACCTCAGAGAGGACAGAAAACACACATAACTATATCTCTGAATGTATATTTCTCAATTACGGAGTTTGCATCTAATTCTTGTATAAACTGAATGAGTAAAGATTAAACTATTTGTGAAATGATGTCATGTGATGTCAAACCTTTAATGTGAGAGAATTGTATTCCCTTTAAAGTTTAACTAAGTCATTGGCCCGCCCCGGTGAGCACAGACATGATCAGGCATCATAGAACCGCCTTTTCTACTGTTACGAATAAAAACCCCTCCTGAGGAAATCCTCTTAAGACCATGCATACCTTGGTGTAAGCTGAGGTGGCACAGGTTTGAGTACCAAGACTGAGCAAACCCACAGCGTTAGCTGTGATTGCGAATAGTTATTGAATTCCTAACCATACCACGTGAAGCATTGGCTACACGGCTGGAAATGGTTAAACTCTGAAACTATCGATCGCTACAGAATACGAGCAAATCTTAGATACTAATTACTAGTCTGCAGCTAGAAATTATGCAAACCTGGGATGCGATTACTGACAACCGCCGAAACATCTATTCTATGAAAACATTTCTGAATGGTACTCTAAAGTAATCATTCTAACCACGAAAGACTTTGATCTTCAGAGAGAGAAACGTGGATGAATTGACTCTCCAGCAGACGGACTGACGATGCCAATAGAGATCACGACGACACCTGGGCGTAAATATATATTGATTGCAATTATTCCCGAATGAGTGAGCGTTCATGTGCAAAGGATTAGCATTTCAATTAATATGATTATCAACTGTGTGTGTAGTTATCCCTTTTGTCTTTCCCGCTCTCGCTCAGTCCACACCCACTTCCCTTTGTTCACCAAGCCGTCATATTGATTAGCCCCCTAGGGAATCTTTCCTATCCTGTGTTAGTAACTAATAACTACTGTTGTTTGTTTATGCATTTCTGTGATTATTTAGTTAGTAAATAAATAAATGATTAAGGCAATTGGTGAATGGATGATTCATAGTAAAGGCTGGGTTAGTGCAGATAACCAACAATGTATGACGTTTGGAATGAGACTGACGTGAGGTAAATAATAATTCATGAATAAGAAGACTAACTGATCAGATATTTAAATATCTGAAGAGTTATATTAGGAAAATGATAACTATGTAATCTGAAGATTTTCCTTAGTGCCCCGACTACCTAGTTAATTACATTTACATGATTAGTTTAATCACGTAATAAATATTACAGGTGCCAAAGAAACTATAACTATTTTGTATAGATTGTTGACCAAAACTGACAATTAAATCAATTTTAATCCCACTTTGTATCACAACTAAATGTGGAAAAAGTCAAGGGATGTGAATACTTTCGAAAGGCACTGTATAATTATTTACAATATGAGTGAAATAGTTTTCCTTTCAAAATATGGTAATTATATATGTTAATTGAGGAGAACGGGCTCATGGTAATGGCTCGAGCAGAATAGCTGGAATGGTATCTAATACATCAAACACATGGTTTCCATGTTTGCCGTTCCAATCACACCATTCCAGCCATTATTATGAGCCGTCCTCCCCTCAACAGCCTCCACTGATTGAGGTGGGGTTTTGAAGTGATTTTTCTCTAATTTATGCTTTGTATAGGGTGAGTCAACAACATTATTTGGGTATGAGTTAAAATAATATTAACTTTTAAAAGGGACATTTTCATTGGACAGTTACTTTAAAGGTTCTACAAAACTTCTTCCGGCAGTTTGAAAGTACATTCAGTATACAGTTTTATGCAAAAATAAAGCCTATTGTGAGGACTCAAAGCTAATCAATCAAGTCAATTGATTAATGCATAATTCTAATGTATTTTTCAAACATTCAGTCACTTGTTGATTAAAGGAATATGAACTAGAGGAGACAATGGGCTGTGCTTAAATGTTTTTAATTTGATTCCAGGTCATCAGTTAAAGGTGCACTATGCAGAAATCTCTTAGCCATTTCCTGGTTGCTAAAATTCTAATCGTTCGCCTGATTTCAATTTGTGAAAAAACAAGCAAGTATAGTGTAGAAAATCATTGTACCATCTAAACCACTGTGAAATATACTGAACAAAAATATGAACGCAGCATGTAAAATGTTGGTCCCGTGTTTCATGAGCTGATATAAAAGATCACATAAATGTTCCATACGCACAAAAAGTTTATTTCTCTCAAATTTTGGCCACGAATTTGTTTAGATACCTGTTAGTGAGCATTTCTCCTTTGCCAAAATAATACATGCACCTGACAGGTGTGGCATATCAAAAAGCTGATTAAACAGCATGATCATTACACAAGTGCACCTTGTGCTGGGGACAGTTAAAGGCCACTAAAACGTGCAGTTTTGTCACACAACACAATGCCACAGATGTCTCAAGTGTTGAGGGAGAGTGCAATTGGCATGCTGACTGCAGGAATGTCCACCAGTGCTGTTGCCAAAGAATTTAATGTTAATTTCTCTACCATAATGTCGTGTTAGAGAATTTGGCAGTAACTCCAACCGGCCTCACAACCGCAGAACACGTGTAACCACACCAGCACAGGACATCCACATCCGGCTTCTTCACCTGCGGGATCGACTGAGACCAGCCACTCGGACAACTGATGAAACTAAGGAGTATTTCTGTCTGTAATAAAGCTCTTTCATGGTGAAAAACTCATTCTAATTGGCTGGCCCTTGCTCCCTAGTGGGTGGGCCTGGCTCCCAAGAGGGTGGGCCTATCCCTGTTGCGTTTATATTTTTGTTCAGTATATATTTTCAATTACCAAAAATATTGTATTTTCAGCAGTTTGAAGTTGGTGTACAAAACCAAAAACAAGACGCAAAAACAAAACTTAATGGCAAGCATAGAAATAGCGCACTTAGAAAAGATCTACCACGTCTTATACTTGCTTTCAACGAGAATGACAGATCTATAACTAACATTTCTATGTGAATTTTGTTGGGTTGCCCAAAAAGTTACATATTGCAGCTTTAAGACTTAAATAAAGAGAATGAAATAGATCCACAAAAGACAATGTCGTCTAAAACAGCAGCCAGGTAGCCTAGCGGTTAAGAGCCGAAAGGTTGCTGGTTCGAATCCGAGTCAACTAGGTGAAACATCTGTCGACATGCCCTTAACCCTAACTGCTCCTGTAAGTCGCTCAGGATAAGAACGTCTTCTAAATGACACCTTCCCCCCCCTAAAGTAAAACAAATAAATCAGGCAATAGAAGAGGTATAAAATAAAAAAATAAAAAATATAGAACTGTTTTTCTGAACTAAGAGTGCAAAAAGTAACACCTTCAGACAAAGACAAAATGTTAACACAAGTGTGGAACAAACACTTGTTGTAAACTAGTCAATTGTTTGAGGAAATTAAAATGAAATAGTGCAAAACAAAAGTGCATAAACCTGTAATTTGTTTACTCTGTCTATCAGTGACAGATGTAGATCTCCTCTCCTTCAGTGTAGGCCTTGTGTGCCCACCCTTGACTGAACAAGCACTGCACCCAGATCTGCCCTGGCATGGATGAGCCAAAATCTTCCGCACAACTTCCTGTTCATTCTAATTAGTTGCTCTCTTCTGAGCGCTCTTGCCACACTGTTTCTGCAAGCTGCGCTTGGCTTTTGGTATCACCTGTTTTCTCATCCTCCAGGGCACCTTGACAGGGGTATCGGTTAGAATGGTGGTCGTTCTTCTCCTTCGCAAAAAGGTCGGACAGCTACAGGGCTGAAGTTAGCCTCTCCGAATCTGAGAGTGGAAGACTCCTCTCTCATCTCCAACAAGTGGGCTCATTTTTTGTGAACAGTCGCATCACAAGTCAGACTGTTGAATTAACTTAATTTGAACGTACTTTACCCGTTGTCTGCTGATTTTGTCCTTATATAGGAGGTAATCTTAGAAGAAATATTCAGTGTAGTGTTTGTATTTTCAATGCTGACGCAATTCGCACACGGCATGCACAATATGTAAACAATGGCAGAGTTTAACTGAAGAACAGACCCAACGTTGTCCCACGCAATCAGCTGGCAAATTTCCCAAGCACCGTGACTGCGAGGGAACGGGCTTTGGTCAACAACATTCAGTTACATTGGGCTATTATTAACAAATTGTGCATCACGTGGAATGCATCAGGAGATGGAATATACAAGCAACAGAACCTACCGGCGCCGTAATAAGTCAGGTAAACAACCCTTTCCCGTGGATACCCCATTTCCACTTCCTACCACCAAAAGGACCAACAGCACAGAAAACCGGTAAAGTACATTTAAATATCAATGTATTCAACATTCTGTCTTGTAGACTATTGCGTCTTTTTTACAGCGACTTCTTTCAGACTGAGATCCATGGCGTAACCATAGTAACAGTCTGATGTTTAGACAAGGCTGACGTCATCTGTGGGGAGGGGATTGACTCAGTGCAGAATCACAGAAGAGATCTTCAGGTGTAGATGGATCTGAGACAGTGTGGAGGTGATCCCCAGAGGTGGAATAGGCTTGGACCTCCCCCTGCCCAGGAGAGACAGACCGCCCCACAGGACTTGCGTTGACCTCCACCCTAAGCTGGGCCTGTGGAGAGCCACCACGGCCCCCTGGTGCTCCTCTGTGGTGTCCTCCTCTGTCCTCCTCTGTGGTGGTGGGGGCAGGGCGACCTGTTACAAAAGCAGGTGAGAAGTCGGCTTCTGTAAAGACAGTAGGGTTTAATGGCCATATGCCGGTACAGTGAAATCCAGCCATGATGTTGGCTGGTGTCACAGCAGATGGTAGGGCTGTTGCCACAATTCCTGGTAGGTCATATATGGAGACCGTTTTGCCAGGGTACGTCTTTATCCAGCAATCAATGGCACTGTTGATGTATCTCCTCAGGGGGCCGTACACACTTCTATCCAGGGGCTGCAGCTTGTGGGAGCAGTGAGGAGGGAAGGAGAGCAGCACGACGCCATTGGCTTTGCAGTAGTCCATGCCCTGGAGTGAGAGGTGAGAGGCTTGATTATCCAGAAGCAGCAGCTGTGGAGACTGTGGGGACGCCCTGGTGTACTTCACAAAATGTTGCAAGAAGGCCAGGAAGTCATTCTCCCGCATCCAACCAGAACCACTAGCAGTGCCCATGCATCCTGTAGGCCCATCACGTAGGAAGTGATCAAGGTACTTATTGTGGGGAAAGATGAAGTGAGGTGGAATGCTGTTTCCTTGAGCATTGACCGCTAGTGCCATAGTAACCATTGTTCCTCTCTCTACAGATGTTGTTGGTCCGACCTGCTTCCTCCCTCTGTTGGCAATGATTTTGTTCGGCACTTGGACTGTTGTGGTGCTGGTCTCATCCATGTTCCACACATCTTTGGCCTCAAAGTTGTGGCGGCCCAGAATAGTAGAAAGGTTGTTGAAGAACTGAGACACGTTCGTTGCATTGAAACTTGTCGCCCTCAACAGACTGGTGGCTTGAGGCTGGCGGATGGAGAGGCCGGGGTGCCTTTTGAGGAAGGAGCTGAACCAGTCTTTCCCTGCCATCTCCTTGGTAACCCAGGTCTCAGGGTACTTGCAGTGGTAGTGTTGGGCAAGCTGGTATGCAAGTCTACGTACCTGAAAAGTAAAGGCAATATTAATTATGAACTGTCATGAACCTCTATATGACCTTTTTAAATCTTATAGTTAGTCATTGTTTTTATGCTAATCAACCACCAGCACTATTGTAAGCTTACCTCTTTAGGACTCAATCCAAAGTATATATCTGCAGCCCTCAACAGATACTCTTTCAGATGATTCTCCTGCTCCTGACTAAACACTCTGTTGTGGGCTCTGTATGCTGGCAGTCGGGCATTGGCGCTATCCTTTTTCCTCCGACAGTACCTAAACAGAGTAACATGGCATACGCCATGTGCTTTCGCTGCACTCCTGACTGACTGGCCCCCTACCAGCACATCTTGGGAGGCTCTCTCAAATGTCTCTGGATGAAACAGACCTCTGTCTGTGGTTCTGACCCTAACTCTGGGCATGGGGAGTATATGAGGTTTTTTATACGTGGTGCTGGCTTTAGTATCGGGTTTCCTTAATGGTGAGTTGGGATCCAATGGTGGGCTTATGTCAAATCCTACTGGATCGTTAATTACGGCTGAGCTGTGACCGGAGACATTGTCTTGATTATCTGGAGGGTCACTGGTAATGTCAAGGTGGGTCACAGTGCCAAAAGGTTTGAGATCCAATTGTTTAGAGTCACGCTCTCTCTTCTCCATAGTCTCGGTTTGGGGAAGACTCAAAAGTGAGTCCTCCTTACCGCAATCACTTTTCACACAGGGAGGAGTGAATATGAACTCTATGATGTCAGCCTCCAGCCCTTGAAGCTGCCCTGCCTCCTGAGTGGTCCCGACTTCCTCCTCTTTAATCTGCATGGGCTCTGGGTCTTTTGTCCCCAGACTGGAGTTCCATTTATCCTGGTCACATTGCTGCTGCACAGGGGTAACCTCCTCCTCGGAGACAGTAAGACACAACTGGAGAGAGTCTAATCTATATAGTTTCATCTCCGGTCTGATCCGCAGCAGTCTCCGTAGCCGGTCATTCTCCTCTTTCGATCGGGAAATCTCCTCCTGGTACTCCGCTACCACTTTCTCTACTGCCCCCATAATCTCTACGGCAGCCAATGTTAAACGCATATTAATAAACACACCCAAAGACTGTAATTTAGCCATTTTTAGTGGACTGAAAGTTAGCTATTCAGTTAACTGCGTCTAAAATACACACAGGGAATGTGCATATTGCAAAATAAAAACAAACCTCCCTCCAATTCGACTTCCGTGTTGTCTTCTTCTTTTATGTATATCAGCGGGTGTCAAGCCCCAAAACGGACAACAGCGCTGCAAACTTGATAGAGTTCTAAACTGGAATAGAATAACAAAATTATTTTTTATAGTGTGACATGGCGAGTGGCAGTAACTGAATTTCCATCCAGATGCTCATGCGAATATTCCAAAATGATATGGTGTGTGGTCCTCCCACTACAATTTGGGAAACCATGCAGTTGATTAGGCTACAGATACCATAAGTTATGATGAACGTCACAGGGTAGTGAGCGTACGGTGATCTTGATAGCCTACTCCTTTCCAATAAATATTGAGGGTCTTATTCTGGTGACATGATGATCGATGCTTGACTGCTGTTTGACAAGTAAAAATCTATAATAATCTCATCATGTAGACTAGCCTACCCGTACAGCCCAGCTGACCCTAGCTGGCAATGGTTTGTTTGGGATTTGCCTCCTGATCTTTTTAGCAGCACATTCACCACTCTGTCAAATGGCTAACTCCGCCCTCTCGCAGCACAGGCCAAGGGCCTGAGACATACAATGAACTACCCCAGCATGGTCGGCTCTGATGAATGTGTTTGCCCGATGCAAAAGGCAATTTTTAAACCATCTCGCGACCACTGCCTTGTCTATAGACTTCCCCCAAACAAACAAAAACTGACTCTCGGGGAATGAGTGCACAACTGGTAAATAGTCACTTATAGATATGTCTGTCAGTCAGGTGGTTATAGCTTCTATTGCAGTAATGTCAAAGGGCTCTGGCTAGTATTACTTAGCCAGCTAGAAGGATGAACCTAATGTGAAAAGGTGCCTACCTCAACAGGATAAAAAAATACGCTACTATAATAGCTTTGCTTTACAGAGAGTAGGCTACTGAGAAAGACAGTGATGTGGCGCTCAGTGGTGAGACTGAGGCAGGCTTCAATGCATGCAGGAGGAAGCGACTATGAGTTTTATTGAGTTCCGGAACAAACACTGGTTGTGGCCCTGACTGATATGAATAGTGTACTGTATATAGTGTACAATTGAATCTCTCATGACCTGAACGTTAGATCTGTATTATTTTCTGTAAATATCATTGCTTATGCTTGATTATGTGTTTGCAAACAACATTTCCCTGTGGGTATAAGTCATTATCTTACCTATACATTTTTGGGATAAATGGCTCCTCCCTGTGTGTTATTAATTGCCGATAGTGGCTGTTTTCCTCTCCAGGATAAGGTATCCTTACAGGAAAACAACCACTTGCTTTAAAGCTTCTAAAGGACTTCTTCAGACAGTTTGAAAGTACATTCAGTATACAGTTCATGCATTTTCAACAGACCAGCCACCATTCACATGTTAATTCCAGTAAAAGCGTTAGCATTTTCAAATGTCTTCCTGAGAGCGCAGCCCTCTACCCTTTTTCAGAATTGCCATTCACTGGGGTTTCCAACATTCCTCTGAGGAGGCTAAGAATTTTTGGTAATTGTTTACTGTGTTTTAGTTCAGCCGTTGATGAGTATCCTCACATGATACATTGAGTACAAGATTGAGACACATCGCTGCACATTGAGTAGAAGACAGAAGCAATGTATCAGATCTGATGAGTCCGTGGAAAAGAGCAGACCCTCTGAACTATCCCTCTAAGATCCTAGGACCGACTAATGCTACTACTTCTAATACTATTACTGTTCAGTCAGTCTACATCGTGGTTTCCACAAAACTCAACAGAAGCGCATGTTCTCTCTCCATCTCACTCCTTCTCAACATGAAAATGGTCGAAGAGGAGCAAGGCATGTTTGATCCGTCTGCCTGTTTTTTTCTGGCACATCGTTGCCGGGGAAACATACATTTTTTGGACTCATGTCATTCTTTTTCTATTTTCTCTGGCAATGAACAGCCCTTTGTAGTGTCATCATGAAACTTTCATTCCTAACCCCAGGAACAAAGGTTGCATTAGACTACCTGTTAAGTTCACTTAGCCCTTTCAAACTACCCATTGGGCTGTTGAGACTTAGAGAACGCTTCTGACAGCCGTCCTATGCCTTGTTAAGTCATTTATTGATCTGTAATATTTTGCATAGCTTTATTAGAGCTTTATTCCCTGTGTCATACTATTTTCTGTTCCCCCCACAGTGAGTTTTGGGGGGTTGGTGCACAACACATTTCAGTGGTGTGACAGCTGTCTTCCTGAGCTCTCAGATGACTCTGGGCCTCATGGCAATAGAAAGATATGTGTTTATTTGCCACAGCATCTACTACCTGAGCATAATAATTTCCAGGCATCTGCAGCTTGCCTCGGGGCTAAGCTGGGTTTCGAGTGTCAGTGTTGGTAGTGATCAACCTGGGACAAGGTTCTGTTAACAAAGCCACTGCAGGACTGTTCTTGAACCTCGAATTGTGGAAGGGTCTATTTGTTTTATTCCAGAGCAAAATGTACTGTTCTTCGGCCCTCCCAGCCTCATCTCGACTCTTTCAGTCATCATCATCCGCTCCTGTTATGGACGCGTGTACAAGAAAGCACGCAGGGCTGCTGTGGTAAGCCAAGGTTACATCTGCCGTGCCGGTAGCACTGTAGCCTTTTACCTCTGCATGTTTCTACTACAGCTGCTGCCATTCATATACTGTTGTAACGATCGTCGTTTTCTTCAGATGAGGAATAGGAAGGATCGGACCAAAACGCAGCGTGGTAAGTGTCCATGTTAATTTTAATAAACAAACTGAACACTGCAATAACAGAATAACGAAAGTGAAACAATGAAAATCGAAACAGTTCTGACAGGTGATACAAACACTAAACAGAAAATAACTACCCACAAACACAGGTGGGAACAGGCTACCTAAGTATGGTTCTCAATCAGAGACAACGATAGACAGCTGCCTCTGATTGGGAACCATACCAGGCCAAACACATAGAACTAGAAAACATAGAACAAAAAACATAGAATGCCCACCCCAACTCACGCCCTGACCAAACCAAAATAGAGACATAAAAAAGGAACTAAGGTCAGGATGTGACAACTGTCTAACCTCGACACTACTAAATAAAAATCAAAAAATCAAATAAAGTTGTATTAGTCACATGCGCCGAATACAACAGCTGTAGACCTTACAGTGAAATGCTTACCTACTAGCCCCTAACCAACAATGCAGTAAAGAAAAATGAAAAATGAATTAGAAATAAAAGTAACAAGTAATTGAAGAGCAGCAGTAAAATAACAATAGTGAGACTATATACAGGGGGGTACCGGTACAGAGTCAATGTACGGGGGCACCGGTTAGTCGAGGTAATTGAGGTAATATGTACAGTTGAAGTCAGAAGTTTACATACACTTAGGTTGGAGTCATTAAAACTTGTTTTTCAACCACTCAACAAATTTCTTGTTAACAAACTATAACTTTGGCAAGTCGGTTAGGACATCTACTTTGTGCATGACAAGTAATTTTTCCAACAGTTGTATACAGACAGATTATTTCACAGATTATAATTCACTGTATCACAATTCCAGTGGGTCAGAAGTTTACATACACTAAGTTGACTGTGCCTTTAAACAGCTTGGAAAATTCCAGAAAATGATGTCATGGCTTCAGAAGCTTCAGATAGGCTAATTGACGTCACTGAATCAATTGGAAGTGTACCTGTGGATATATTTCAAGGCCTACCTTCAAACTCAGTGCCTCTTTGCTTGAAATCATGGGAAAATCAAAAGAAATCAGCCAAGACCACAGAAAAAAAAATTGTAAACCTCCACAAGTCTGGTTCATCCTTGGGAGCAATTTCCAAACACCTGACGGTACCATGTTCATCTGTACAAACAATAGTACGCAGGTATAAACACGCGTTCTGTCTCCTAGAGATGAACGTACTTTGGTGCGAAAAGTGCAAATCAATCACAGAACAACAGCAAAGGACCTTGTGAAGATGCTGGAGGAAACAGGTATAAAAGTATCTATATCCACAGTAAAACGAGTCCTATATTGACATAACCTGAAAGGCCGGTCAGCAAGGAAGAAGCCACTGCTCCAAAACCGCCATACAAAAAGCCAGACTACGGTTTGCAACTGCACATGGGGACAAAGATTGTACTTTTTGGAGAAATGTCCTGTGGTCTGATGAAACAAAAATAGAACTGTTTGGCCATAATGACCATCGTTATGTTTGGAGGAAAAAGGGGGAGGCTTGCAAGCCGAAGAACACCATCCCAACCGTGAAGCACGGGGGTGGCAGCATCATGTTGTGGGCGTGCTTTGCTGCAGGAGGGACTGGTGCACTTCACAAATAGATGGCATCATGAGGTTGGAAAATTATGTGGCTATATTGAAGCAACATCTCAACACATCAGTCAGGAAGTTAAAGCCTGGTTGCAAATGGTTCTTCCAAATGGACAATGACCCCAAGCATACTTCCAAAGTTGTGGCAAAATGGTTTCAGGATAACAAAGTCAAGGTATCGGAGTTACCATCACAAAGCCCTGACTTCAATCCTATTGAGAATTTGTGGGCAGAACTGAAAAAGTGTGTGCGAGCAAGGAGGCCTACTGACCTGACTCAGTTACACCAGCTCTGTCAGGAGGAATGGGACAAAATTAACCCAACTTACTGTGGGAAGCTTGTGGAAGGCTACCCGAAACATTTGACCCAAGTTAAACAATTTAAAGGCAATGCTACCAAATACTAATTGAGTGTATTTAAACTTCTGACCCACTGAGAATGTGATGAAAGAAATAAAAGCTGAAATAAATCATTCTCTCTACTATTATTCTGACATTTCACATTCTTAAAATAAAGTGGTGATCCTAACTGACCTAAGACAGGGAATTTTTACTAGGATGAAATGTCAGGAATTGTGAAAAACGGAGTTTAAATGAATTTGGCTAAGGTGTAATGTAAATTTCCAACTTCAAATGTATGTGATCCAACTGTTAAGTTGAATGTTTTATCAAAATGTACACATATAATGTCTGAGGGACATAAAAGGCACTCTAGTTGTGCATGGAACGACCCATTGAGTGAAATATTTCTTTTTTTTAATGTGTTGTGATAATTACTTTTGTTCTGTTAATTAATGTGCTTGCTTCAGCAAGAACACTGCTGCACTAACCCATGTTTATTTTTTAAAGCTCTAGCTCTTAAAAGGCCGTATGCAGCCGTTTCTTTGCTAGGACTGTCTGGGAGTGGTCTGAGAGGAAGGGATATGTCATCTCAAAACGAGCTGTTATTGGCAGAGAGGTTTGGAACTCTCTTTGTAAGTGAGGGGAATCGATTATCTGGGGTTGGTTACCCCGGTGTGAGGAGATCACCAGGTCATTCGTTTTGGAACCGGGCTGCCTCCCGGGCGTGAGACAGGTGCCCCATTCTACGCCCACGGCGAAGTCGACTCAAAACAAAAGTGACGTAGCCTAGGCTAGATTAAGAATGTGGAGTAATGAGTAGGAGTCTGTGTTTTCACATGCAAAGTGATTGCTCTTATAAAATGCTTTATTTGCCTTCCCAATAAAACTAGTTTGAAAATTCAAACATATTTTATGGAAAATATATGTATTTTTCTGGATGATGTTGACCGGGGCACCGGCTCAGGTTAATAGAACTCCCTCATTGATCTGTATTAACTTATACCGCCTGGTGATGTCACCAGGCACGCTAAACTCCACCAATGCGAAACCTGCTGATTAGAAGGTCCTGTGTAGATTGTATTTTCATCCAGCAACTATCAGGAAATAACACTGATTAAATGTTTTAGTTTTTTTACAGTGTTAGTTTAATCAGCTGTTGTACAATATGATACAAAACACAGGGAAAAAATGAATTTTCCCTTCACATACTGATTTCCACCAATCACCAGTCATCCCTACCAGTTTCCTGCAGGGGTGGGACTTCCTTCTCCAACAGCCTTAAGTAGCCTCACCTGCTCCTAATCAAGGTGGTTACCTAATTGGCTGGAAGCTTTTACAAATTAATTTGTCATTTTTGAAGAATGTGTTTAAATGTGTAGTTTAGACCTATGACCTTGAAGTTATTGATTTAAGTCCATTTGTTCTTTCCTTTATACGTATGCATTTGGTGTTGAAGATTTCCTTGTGTTTATCAATATATGTTCCTATGTTTGTTCATTCCATGTGCTTTCCCAGCTGGACTTAAGTTGTAAAACTCAATAATTTATCCTTTGTTTATGATGGTTTGCCATTTGCTTCAATAACCTTGTTTGATTTGAGGTAATCTCATTCATACTTTATACAGTCTTCATGTTGATACTAGTTTATGTAGATACTATTTTATACAGTCTTCATTTTGATACTATTTTAAACAGTCTTCATGTTGATACTAATTTATACAGTCTTCATTTTGATACTATTTTAAACAGTCTTCATGTTGATACTAATTTATACAGTCTTCATGTTGATACTAGTTAGTACAGTCTTAATGTTGATACTAGTTAGTACAGTTTTAATGTTGATACTAGTTAGTACAGTCTTAATGTTGATACTAGTTTATAGTCTTAATGTTGATACTAGTTAGTACAGTCTTAATGTTGATACTAGTTAGTACAGTCTTAATGTTGATACTAGTTAGTACAGTCTTAATGTTGATACTAGTTAGTACTGTCTTAATGTTGATACTAGTTAGTACAGTCTTAATGTTGATACTAGTTAGTACAGTCTTAATGTTGATACTAGTTAGTACAGTCTTAATGTTGATACTAGTTAGTACAGTCTTAATGTTGATACTAGTTTATAGTCTTAATGTTGATACTAGTTAGTACAGTCTTAATGTTGATACTAGTTTATAGTCTTAATGTTGATACTAGTTAGTACAGTTTTAATGTTGATACTAGTTAGTACAGTCTTAATGTTGATACTAGTTAGTACGGTCTTAATGTTGATACTAGTTAGTACAGTCTTAATGTTGATACTAGTTAGTACAGTCTTAATGTTGATACTAGTTAGTACAGTCTTAATGTTGATACTAGTTTATTGTCTTAATGTTGATACTAGTTAGTACAGTCTTAATGTTGATACTAGTTTATAGTCTTAATGTTGATACTAGTTAGTACAGTCTTAATGTTGATACTAGTTTATAGTCTTAATGTTGATACTAGTTAGTACAGTCTTAATGTTGATACTAGTTAGTACAGTCTTAATGTTGATACTAGTTAGTACAGTCTTAATGTTGATACTAGTTAGTACAGTCTTAATGTTGATACTAGTTTATAGTCTTAATGTTGATACTAGTTTATAGTCTTAATGTTGATACTAGTTAGTACAGTCTTAATGTTGATACTAGTTTATTGTCTTAATGTTGATACTAGTTAGTACTGTCTTAATGTTGATACTAGTTAGTACAGTCTTAATGTTGATACTAGTTAGTACAGTCTTAATGTTGATACTAGTTAGTACAGTCTTAATGTTGATACTAGTTAGTACAGTCTTAATGTTGATACTAGTTAGTACAGTCTTAATGTTGATACTAGTTAGTACAGTCTTAATGTTGATACTAGTTAATACAGTCTTAATGTTGATACTAGTTAGTACAGTCTTAATGTTGATACTAGTTAGTACAGTCTTAATGTTGATACTAGTTAGTACAGTCTTAATGTTGATACTAGTTAGTACAGTCTTAATGTTGATACTAGTTAGTACAGTCTTAATGTTGATACTAGTTAGTACAGTCTTAATGTTGATACTAGTTAGTACAGTCTTAATGTTGATACTAGTTTATAGTCTTAATGTTGATACTAGTTTATTGTCTTAATGTTGATACTAGTTAGTACAGTCTTAATGTTGATACTAGTTAGTACAGTCTTAATGTTGATACTAGTTAGTACAGTCTTAATGTTGATACTAGTTAGTACAGTCTTAATGTTGATACTAGTTAGTACAGTCTTAATGTTGATACTAGTTTATAGTCTTAATGTTGATACTAGTTTATAGTCTTAATGTTGATACTAGTTTATTGTCTTAATGTTGATACTAGTTAGTACAGTCTTAATGTTGATACTAGTTAGTACAGTCTTAATGTTGATACTAGTTAGTACAGTCTTAATGTTGATACTAGTTAGTACAGTCTCAATGTTGATACTAGTTAGTACAGTCTTAATGTTGATACTAGTTAGTACAGTCTTAATGTTGATACTAGTTAGTACAGTCTTAATGTTGATACTAGTTAGTACATTCTTAATGTTGATACTAGTTTATAGTCTTAATGTTGATACTAGTTAGTACAGTCTTAATGTTGATACTAGTTAGTACAGTCTTAATGTTGATACCAGTTAGTACAGTCTTAATGTTGATACTAGTTAGTACAGTCTTAATGTTGATACTAGTTAGTACAGTTTTAATGTTGATACTAGTTTATAGTCTTAATGTTGATACTAGTTAGTACAGTCTTAATGTTGATACTAGTTAGTACAGTCTTAATGTTGATACTAGTTAGTACAGTCTTAATGTTGATACTAGTTAGTACAGTCTTAATGTTGATACTAGTTAGTACAGTCTTAATGTTGATACTAGTTAGTACAGTCTCAATGTTGATACTAGTTAGTACAGTCTTAATGTTGATACTAGTTTATAGTCTTAATGTTGATACTAGTTAGTACTGTCTTAATGTTGATACTAGTTAGTACAGTCTTAATGTTGATACTAGTTAGTACAGTCTTAATGTTGATACTAGTTTATAGTCTTAATGTTGATACTAGTTCATAGTCTTAATGTTGATACTAGTTAGTACAGTCTTAATGTTGATACTAGTTAGTACAGTCTTAATGTTGATACTAGTTTATAGTCTTAATGTTGATACTAGTTCATAGTCTTAATGTTGATACTAGTTAGTACAGTCTTAATGTTGATACTAGTTAGTACAGTCTTAATGTTGATACTAGTTAGTACAGTCTTAATGTTGATACTAGTTAGTACTGTCTTAATGTTGATACTAGTTAGTACAGTCTTAATGTTGATACTAGTTAGTACAGTCTTAATGTTGATACTAATTTATAGTCTTAATGTTGATACTAGTTAGTACAGTCTTAATGTTGATACTAGTTAGTACAGTCTTAATGTTGATACTAGTTAGTACAGTCTTAATGTTGATACTAGTTAGTACAGTCTTAATGTTGATACTAGTTTATAGTCTTAATGTTGATACTAGTTAGTACAGTCTTAATGTTGATACTAGTTAGTACAGTCTTAATGTTGATACTAGTTAGTACAGTCTTAATGTTGATACTAGTTAGTACAGTCTTAATGTTGATACTAGTTAGTACAGTCTTAATGTTGATACTAGTTAGTACAGTCTCAATGTTGATACTAGTTAGTACAGTCTTAATGTTGATACTAGTTTATAGTCTTAATGTTGATACTAGTTAGTACTGTCTTAATGTTGATACTAGTTAGTACAGTCTTAATGTTGATACTAGTTAGTACAGTCTTAATGTTGATACTAGTTTATAGTCTTAATGTTGATACTAGTTCATAGTCTTAATGTTGATACTAGTTAGTACAGTCTTAATGTTGATACTAGTTAGTACAGTCTTAATGTTGATACTAGTTTATAGTCTTAATGTTGATACTAGTTCATAGTCTTAATGTTGATACTAGTTAGTACAGTCTTAATGTTGATACTAGTTAGTACAGTCTTAATGTTGATACTAGTTTATAGTCTTAATGTTGATACTAGTTAGTACAGTCTTAATGTTGATACTAGTTAGTACAGTCTTAATGTTGATACTAGTTAGTACAGTCTTAATGTTGATACTAGTTAGTACAGTCTTAATGTTGATACTAGTTTATAGTCTTAATGTTGATACTAGTTTATAGTCTTAATGTTGATACTAGTTAGTACAGTCTTAATGTTGATACTAGTTTATTGTCTTAATGTTGATACTAGTTAGTACTGTCTTAATGTTGATACTAGTTAGTACAGTCTTAATGTTGATACTAGTTAGTACAGTCTTAATGTTGATACTAGTTAGTACAGTCTTAATGTTGATACTAGTTAGTACAGTCTTAATGTTGATACTAGTTAGTACAGTCTTAATGTTGATACTAGTTAGTACAGTCTTAATGTTGATACTAGTTAATACAGTCTTAATGTTGATACTAGTTAGTACAGTCTTAATGTTGATACTAGTTAGTACAGTCTTAATGTTGATACTAGTTAGTACAGTCTTAATGTTGATACTAGTTAGTACAGTCTTAATGTTGATACTAGTTAGTACAGTCTTAATGTTGATACTAGTTAGTACAGTCTTAATGTTGATACTAGTTAGTACAGTCTTAATGTTGATACTAGTTTATAGTCTTAATGTTGATACTAGTTTATTGTCTTAATGTTGATACTAGTTAGTACAGTCTTAATGTTGATACTAGTTAGTACAGTCTTAATGTTGATACTAGTTAGTACAGTCTTAATGTTGATACTAGTTAGTACAGTCTTAATGTTGATACTAGTTAGTACAGTCTTAATGTTGATACTAGTTTATAGTCTTAATGTTGATACTAGTTTATAGTCTTAATGTTGATACTAGTTTATTGTCTTAATGTTGATACTAGTTAGTACAGTCTTAATGTTGATACTAGTTAGTACAGTCTTAATGTTGATACTAGTTAGTACAGTCTTAATGTTGATACTAGTTAGTACAGTCTCAATGTTGATACTAGTTAGTACAGTCTTAATGTTGATACTAGTTAGTACAGTCTTAATGTTGATACTAGTTAGTACAGTCTTAATGTTGATACTAGTTAGTACATTCTTAATGTTGATACTAGTTTATAGTCTTAATGTTGATACTAGTTAGTACAGTCTTAATGTTGATACTAGTTAGTACAGTCTTAATGTTGATACCAGTTAGTACAGTCTTAATGTTGATACTAGTTAGTACAGTCTTAATGTTGATACTAGTTAGTACAGTTTTAATGTTGATACTAGTTTATAGTCTTAATGTTGATACTAGTTAGTACAGTCTTAATGTTGATACTAGTTAGTACAGTCTTAATGTTGATACTAGTTAGTACAGTCTTAATGTTGATACTAGTTAGTACAGTCTTAATGTTGATACTAGTTAGTACAGTCTTAATGTTGATACTAGTTAGTACAGTCTCAATGTTGATACTAGTTAGTACAGTCTTAATGTTGATACTAGTTTATAGTCTTAATGTTGATACTAGTTAGTACTGTCTTAATGTTGATACTAGTTAGTACAGTCTTAATGTTGATACTAGTTAGTACAGTCTTAATGTTGATACTAGTTTATAGTCTTAATGTTGATACTAGTTCATAGTCTTAATGTTGATACTAGTTAGTACAGTCTTAATGTTGATACTAGTTAGTACAGTCTTAATGTTGATACTAGTTTATAGTCTTAATGTTGATACTAGTTCATAGTCTTAATGTTGATACTAGTTAGTACAGTCTTAATGTTGATACTAGTTAGTACAGTCTTAATGTTGATACTAGTTAGTACAGTCTTAATGTTGATACTAGTTAGTACTGTCTTAATGTTGATACTAGTTAGTACAGTCTTAATGTTGATACTAGTTAGTACAGTCTTAATGTTGATACTAATTTATAGTCTTAATGTTGATACTAGTTAGTACAGTCTTAATGTTGATACTAGTTAGTACAGTCTTAATGTTGATACTAGTTAGTACAGTCTTAATGTTGATACTAGTTAGTACAGTCTTAATGTTGATACTAGTTTATAGTCTTAATGTTGATACTAGTTAGTACAGTCTTAATGTTGATACTAGTTAGTACAGTCTTAATGTTGATACTAGTTAGTACAGTCTTAATGTTGATACTAGTTAGTACAGTCTTAATGTTGATACTAGTTAGTACAGTCTTAATGTTGATACTAGTTAGTACAGTCTCAATGTTGATACTAGTTAGTACAGTCTTAATGTTGATACTAGTTTATAGTCTTAATGTTGATACTAGTTAGTACTGTCTTAATGTTGATACTAGTTAGTACAGTCTTAATGTTGATACTAGTTAGTACAGTCTTAATGTTGATACTAGTTTATAGTCTTAATGTTGATACTAGTTCATAGTCTTAATGTTGATACTAGTTAGTACAGTCTTAATGTTGATACTAGTTAGTACAGTCTTAATGTTGATACTAGTTTATAGTCTTAATGTTGATACTAGTTCATAGTCTTAATGTTGATACTAGTTAGTACAGTCTTAATGTTGATACTAGTTAGTACAGTCTTAATGTTGATACTAGTTAGTACAGTCTTAATGTTGATACTAGTTAGTACAGTCTTAATGTTGATACTAGTTAGTACAGTCTTAATGTTGATACTAGTTAGTACAGTCTTAATGTTGATACTAGTTAGTACAGTCTTAATGTTGATACTAGTTAGTACAGTCTTAATGTTGATACTAATTTATAGTCTTAATGTTGATACTAGTTAGTACAGTCTTAATGTTGATACTAGTTAGTACAGTCTTAATGTTGATACTAGTTAGTACAGTCTTAATGTTGATACTAGTTAGTACAGTCTTAATGTTGATACTAATTTATAGTCTTAATGTTGATACTAGTTAGTACAGTCTTAATGTTGATACTAGTTAGTACAGTCTTAATGTTGATACTAGTTAATACAGTCTTAATGTTGATACTAGTTAGTACAGTCTTAATGTTGATACTAGTTAGTACAGTCTTAATGTTGATACTAGTTAATACAGTCTTAATGTTGATACTAGTTAGTACAGTCTTAATGTTGATACTAGTTAGTACAGTCTTAATGTTGATACTAGTTAGTACAGTCTTAATGTTGATACTAGTTAGTACAGTCTTAATGTTGATACTAGTTTATAGTCTTAATGTTGATACTAGTTAGTACAGTCTTAATGTTGATACTAGTTAGTACAGTCTTAATGTTGATACTAGTTAGTACAGTCTTAATGTTGATACTAGTTAGTACAGTCTTAATGTTGATACTAGTTAGTACAGTCTTAATGTTGATACTAATTTATAGTCTTAATGTTGATACTAGTTAGTACAGTCTTAATGTTGATACTAGTTAGTACAGTCTTAATGTTGATACTAGTTAGTACAGTCTTAATGTTGATACTAGTTAATACAGTCTTAATGTTGATACTAGTTAGTACAGTCTTAATGTTGATACTAGTTAGTACAGTCTTAATGTTGATACTAGTTAATACAGTCTTAATGTTGATACTAGTTAGTACAGTCTTAATGTTGATACTAGTTAGTACAGTCTTAATGTTGATACTAGTTAATACAGTCTTAATGTTGATACTAATTACTACAGTCTTAATGTTGATACTAGTTAATACAGTCTTAATGTTGATACTAGTTAGTACAGTCTTGATATTGATACTAGTTCTTTCCTATGTTGTTTATTTGCAGATACCATCCAATGTCATTTTAACCATGACCTAAATAAAAGGTCAACTGAGAACTGAAAAAGGTCTTGGTGTCCTTAGACACTCCACTGTGAAGAACTCCATCCTATGTCCTAATACATCAGACTGTGACACCTTTCTGGTTGCACAGTGTGAAACAAAGCACTGCACAAATTTGGAAAGCTTCTTTACAAGTCAGAATGTTAAATAAAATTACATTTTCACTTACTCTACTGGTTGTCTGCGTGGTTGGTCTTTGTGTATCCACAGGTAAGTACTATTAAAGCCAATTTCAAAACTCTGCTACTGCTGTTGAGATTGTCATCACCTGGCACATGCACAAAATCATGTTAACACCTTCAAGACTTCGGTTAGTATGCATGCATCGTGTAGTTACGTCTTGTGCGCGTGCAACAGGTGATGAAGAAACAAATTGTGAGAGCCACACACAGACCTGCGATTTGAAGTCGGTTTAATAATACTTTCCTGTGGATATGTTTTTTTCTTCAAAAATGTCTAATGACATAAGGACAATCAGTGGACAATAGGGTCATATTTTTTACACAGATTCGGTGGCAAAACATTTTCTTAAACGGAGTAAAACGGAGGGTCCTACCTGAATGTGTCCAATAGAAACTCTTGTGTACTGTTTGGACTAATGATTACAGCCCAGGTAGAGTAAGTTCGAATGAAGTTTATTCAACATTCTGACTTGTAATGGGACTGTTTGAATTTGACCCATTGAGGCTATGCTTATAGGCCTACCATCCTACAGCCCAAGGAAAATGCTCTCCATACTACATATTCTCATTTTGATATATCGGCCAAAAGTTTGCTTGCTACTGGGCAGTGGTCATAGGGCCCTGTGTTTTGGCTAATCGTGTCACATGACCTGGATTTGAACCATTAACCATTATTTTAGGCCAAAAATTCAAGCAATTGCCTGAGGATGTTGCTGGACCATCTGACATAAAAAGAAAAGCGGACAGGCCGATGAAAAAGCTTGAAATAAACGTTCAAATCCAGGTCATGTGACATGATTAACCAAAACGCAGGGCCCTAATTTCATAGACACCCTGGTAAATTTGAGCTGAGCTGTCTAATTTTACCACATGGTGGCGTAAGAGTAACTGAATTGTTCCACAATTTTACCAGGCATATCTTCAAACGGAACTCATATTTCAAGTTTCAACTCCATATGCGCTATAATAGTCTAGTAATTCATAATCTTTGAAGGCAATAAAGAACGCCTACTAGTAATAACCATAATTTGAAGTCATTAGAAAACAATGGCATGTCTTGACTAACCGATTTTGTATTTTTATTCTTTCAATACATTTTCATCATTGCATATGGATCCACCTATAGACTATCAGTTAGAGAAGGTGATGTTTACAACATGTGAACATTTGATAACAGTAACTTTTATACAAGTTTAGTAGTAGGCCTATCAACGAAAACGTCCGTGATTGGGTCGAAATTGCAGAACAGTCCCACTGGGCACAGACATCAATGCAACGTCTATTCCACATTGGTTCAATGTAATTTTATTGAAATGACATTGGAACAACGCTGTTTCAACCAGTGGGGTGAAACAGCGGGGTGTAAATAGGGGTGTAAATAGGCGTGATTTACCTTTTCCAGAAGCGTCTCGTATTTTAACAGCTGATTCAACGGGTTGACAACCAAATAGCCTACATTTCCGTTTTAGTAAACTACAATTAATTTAAAAAATGTCGATGAATAACAAATGTATTCAAATTCTTGAATTGCTCATAGGCTATGGGCTGACTTAAAACACTTTGTGAAACGTGTCTATTATATCGGAGTAGGCTGTTTATCTAGCCAACATTTAGAAAGTAGCCAAACATCATTTCACTACGTATTAGCGCTGTCATTATATTAAAATATAATTATTCGACAAATGTTTTATGCAAAAATGTCAACATATCAGGATATTCTTCTTAGTGAAATGTATCCAAAAGTGTTTATACAAACGAATGAATTAAACAAGTCACCCGCCAAAAAACAATATTTGTTTTAGATGGCCACTTTGTCAAATGTGTGCCATGAATGACATTGACATTTAACAACCAACGCAAGTCTGGTTGCTTTGGCTTTGCTAAATTAGCGGTAGTTCGATTTCCTTATCAAATCGTGTATTATAAGAGCCAGATTTTACAATTCGCCTATTATAAATAACCAAAAGGAGAACTTGTTTTACTGATAAAGCAAAAGAGCCAACGCAGTTATGCACTGTGGTTATTGTATGTTGAAGCACAAATTAATCATTATATAAATTCCAATGGACCTATTTATAAAACGTTTTTTTTTCTCTCTCTCTCTCTCTCTCTCTCTCTCTCTCTCTCTCTCTCTCTCTCTCTCTCTCTCTCTCTCTCTCTCCTTTCTTTGCATCCATAGGGGAGAGGGAGTCCTGTCCGTTCCGACAACACTGAACACTCACTCACTTCGCCTCACTTTGAGAGATTGTTGCACGACGGGAAATGCGTTTACTGTATATGACATGGCCGCTCAAGTTGATAGCCAAGATTGACTAGCTGAAGACGGATAAATTAAGTTATCAACGCGCCTCAATTCTGACAAGCGAAACTCACTTTGCGCACCGGAGATTTAATTCAGTGGCCCATGGCCACACAAGTTAACTTTATTGCATTCTCCTCCGATACAGACAACAGTGATATGATTGTCCTTTGATAACACAACGGGATACCCACAGACTGGATGGGGCCCTACATCAAGCCAAGGTAACAATAGGCTATGTTGTTGGTTGTTGTGATATCTCAACATTTATATTAATATGATGCTTTGACTGGCTGTCTGTCCCCCCCCCCCCCCCCCAGTCGAAAGCCCCTGCATCATAGGTTATTAATCTTTGCAAGATAGATTTTTTCATTGCGAATGGAATTGACAAAATATAGCGATATTTTGTCAATATTGTGAATATAGCTACGTTAGTTGAGTGTTTTAGTCTGAACTACTTGGCTAAACTTGAGTGTTTAAAGAACTAGGCTGTAAACGTATATAATTCCTTGCAGTCGGGTTTATGTCAACCCGTTAGTGTAATAGGCCCACAATCAGTTTAATAAAAGTAGTTTTTTCGACATTCCGGCTTTGCGAGCGAGCCCTGTGGCTTGCAGATGGCTGGTAAGTTATTGTCGTCTACTTTAGTAGGAGGTAGTTTCCTGTTCGGCCACATAGTGGTACTATTCATTGGAAACGACGTGCGCTTTTCTTGCCACCACCTTAAGTGTAAATGCCTTTCAGAGTTGATTCGCAGTGCGCTCGCGAGTCCGGTTTGCTTCGGCGGCATGTCCAAATCAGAATGAATTTGATACAGTTCTAATCAATTGGAAAATGGGAATACTGTTGACGCTGTCTGCGGAGTAAACCATTACTCTCTCACAAGTTTACTCTTTCGGGTCACAGAAACGGACCCTAAAATAATGCGTTGTGAGTCATAAATTAAAATAGACGTAACCCTTCGTTCTAAAACGGATCCAGTGGGAGACAATACTGAAGAAACAAGACATTGGTCCCAGCGGAGAACACCGTGCGACGAAAGGAGAACTTATTTAAGTAAGTTGTTTTCAATTGGAATTGATTGCCTCTAGGCTATATATCCTACATGTAAATGTATTTTTCGTGTTTTAGTTGAAAACAGCCTGGAGCCTATAGACTAGATTCATTTTCTCTCTAAATTTGCTTTTGACTTAGGCTAGCCTACTAGCAATACAACACCTATTAAGCCTACGGTAGAAAATTACGAAATGTAATGTAATTCATTAATGTCATATCTTATGCATGTTATAAAGAGCAGCGTTAATTTAGTCACGCTCTATACATAATTTCCCAAAAAGTCATAAGTGTACATCTTGCCTTGCACTTGACAATAGCCTAATTGGTGAGAGTGAAAGTCACGGTGAGGATTCATGGGGTGAACTAAATGATACACGTCAGGGTATAGGAGGACAAGGCGCACATAACCACGGTAGCCTTTCTGGAAAAGGGAGATAGGTCATCACTTTAGGGTGTTCCACAAATTTAGACGCACTCAAGTTCTCAGATAACGCGTCTAGAGTGCTGCACACGCAGTGATAACGTTTTTATAGAGAGCCCTCGTATGCACTGACGCCAAATTAATGCACGACGCGTGCAAGTGATGTTTAAAACCACTAAAAAGGAAATGTAGTTGATTGTGGCAATATCCGGATAATTGCCATAAAGATTTATTTTTTTGGTCCCTTAAACTTGTTGACACTGGGAGTGACACCCAGTTAGGCTATAAAGGGCACAACGTTCCACTCAATTTTTATTCTAAATAACCTACAATTGAAATGCAGTAGCCTTATTGCCATTTGAACACATTTCGATCGTTTATCCTGATTTAAACGGTGCCAATACTCTTCGGCGAAGGTTAATTGTCTGTACTTATGCATGGTTGACCAATTGAGAAGCACATTCCCGTTGTAAAAGAGTGTCTGTTTGAAAAACAATCTGACGACGGGACCGTCCACGGACCGCGGGGCTGAAGTTGATCTCGTATGGCATTTTGTTTTGAGCAGGTGCTGTGGGTTGAAGTTCCCTCATAAGGTAAAGTGGCATTAGAGTGCCGTCCACGTCCAAATGGCAGATTTATAAATAGGCTGCCAATTCAGCACATTGTCCCGGGACGGCATTTATACAAGGGCTGTGCTATCCACTGTCTGAGAAACCTTAGAGTCACTGCGCACTTGCAACAACCCTACTGTTGCAATATATTGACCGTTCATTTGTCGTTCATTCAGCAGTCAATTCTAATATAATCTGCCACAAATTAAGCATTCGTCATCCTTTCGCACTGAACTTTTACAGTAGCCTATAAACCTAAAATGTAATGTATTTTATTGAATTGGTCCCATTATACAAGTGCTTATAGGTTTAGCGCTTGTAACTTTCCCCAAATTAGGCTATCTCCAACTATTTATGTCTATATAAAAAAAACACACATAGGCCTACCTAATATGATACATACTTTAAAGTAATTTAAAAAGGCACTATACACCTTGCATTGATAACTGTGACTCATTGTCTCATAATTAGGCTATGATTAGCAATTGTGTTTTTTTTGTGTGGATAAATGTATATCAAAAGCCATTTCTGGATATCTTTGGTTAAACTTATACTTTTCGAGTTGTGCAGAGTTTTTATGCTGGTGAACAAATTAACATGTACCGCTAGCAGTGCAATGCTGTCTGCTCACTGGGGACATTTTGATGCATTCAATCTGGAAGTTCATTTGAAGATAGGCCTACTGTGTCGATACTGAACATTTATAAAGTATTAACATTACATACACAGTAGTTCAATATGCATTAGGCTAAACATGAGTACAGGTCCTTACCAATTTTGAGAAACACCAGAGGATCTTCTCCTATAGACCCTTGTCACATGAACATTTCAGAGAGATGTTGTCCTTTAAGCTATATTGTACCCAATAGCTGTCATTTTTACTTATGATTCTGACTTCCATTTTATTTTTCCTATTATAAAAATGATAGAAGCATGTTGTTTTAGTCAGAGATCCTATATAAGTCTTCTATTTAATAATGTGGCGTTAGAAAATGTTTCCCCCAATCTAACTGAAAGATGCACTTTGCATTGTGATTGTGTAGCACATATAATAGGCTATGAAACTACGGTTCTGGTCTTTTTCTCTAGGTTCACTGCAGTTGGCCTTCAAGACACTTTGTTTTTTACCTTGTTTGCCTCAGATGATATCAGAACTTCAAAATCATTGAAACAGTTGCTGTGACTTGAATGAGGATGAAGAGTTCTTTTCAGAAATCTCTGATAAGGCCCGTCATTGTAAATACGAATTTGTTCTTTAACTGTCTCGCCTAGTTAAATAAAGGTGAAATAAAAATATAATTAAATACAAAATGAAAATGAACGCTGACGTCAAATGAGTTTCCATTTGCAGCAGAGTGAAAGAGTAGATGTAGTGAAAGGACCTGTTGGCTTTCTCTTTCATCTAGAGTGACATTCTCTTAGCAACACGAAAAGGGGCAAACAGTTGCAGGCGATTTACAGGTGAGGGTGTTTAACAGCTGTGTGAGAGAGAATGTAAGTTATGGACTTAGATTGGCACAATTGGCTGCTCTCATTAGCAGCTTGCCTGCAGCCTTTGATGGTTATTACCATGGTAATAACATAGCAATGGACACCAAGTATGTTTCACTGAGACACGTAATAGTCTTCATAATGACTAATATACATTTGTTAAAGAATTCATATTTATTAATGTTGCTTGTTTTTCCTCATTATTCTGACCCTGTTCTTTTGTTGTAATTTTGTTTGGCTTGTCCTTATTAGATTCATCTCATGCTGCTTTGACACATTATGTATGTATTCTATTTCTATGACATAAATCAAGTACATTTTTTCTGCATGTTGTTTTTAGATAAAGTATGTCAGTCACCTTGAAATTGGAAATAAACAAACAGCTTTATTCTAGGATGTCAAAGTCAGAAAGTCACAATTATTTGTCGAGCTCCTTCAAAAGATACCTAAATTGGACATGTTGTACAAACAGACATTAAACATTTAGCCGTAAGTATTTGTCTTCATGTCGTAAGTAGGCTACATATTCGCCAGCCTATACTTATCTGCGGCTCTACGACACACCCAAATTGCAGTCTTGCTGCCGAAAAATAAAGGTCGAAGCTCTAGTGAATGAGCACTTGAAATACAGCGGCAGATGCCTGTAAGGTTTTCAACCACAAAGCCAGTTACGGGGGGGGGGGATTGTATTGCTTTCTATTTTCAATCCACCATATAACCTTGGAGCCCGATTTCCCATTTTGCCAGTTTTCTTTCTCCTGCATACTCTCAATGGTTCTGATGATGACCTATCCTTTTGGAGGCTGCTGTAACACCTGCTCCCAAAACCATCCAATTATAAGTCTGAATGGGATCGTACCTGACAAACCAGCAATAATGACAACCCAAACGGTGCTTGGGCTTCCTCCTGCAAGAGCTACTTCCCACTGGGCACACCAGGTCATTTCAACGTGGAAATGTGGGGCATATTTAGTTGAGACGTTGAACTTGGAGATTGTAACCTTTGTTCACCCACTCAAAGACAGCCAGAAGTTCGTTGAATTTTCAATGCGTTATCGCTGCGCTTTCAACCATTTAAAAGCACAACCACTGCGTACACCCCTGTCATAATGACAACTAGTGTAGCCATGTCAGCAAATGACTACAGTCTGAAGACACAAATCTGATTTGGTAATTTGTAACTTTCTGTTTGGAGAGTCAATATTCCTAAATGGATTTGAAAAACAAAACTGATTTGAGCATTAAGGCCTGCAGTGTGAGCAAGGCTTTATTACCAGTTGGTCTACAAATTAATCATATGTATGTTGCATTTACGTCTCCATCTCAACCAATAATGAAAGTTAAATAATAGGACTAAATCAATTCAAACTTCATGTAAAGTGCATTTAAAGTTAGATTTTTTTGGTTGAGATGGAGACGTGAATCCAACATATCAAGTATCAATTTGTAGACAAGCTGCAATTAAAGCCAGACTTGTCACGTCCTATGTGTTGTGCTTGTTTTAGTGTTGGTCAGGACGTGAGCTGGGTGGGCATTCTATGTTGTGTGTCTAGTTTGTCTGTTTCTGTGTTCAGCCTAATATGGTTCTCAATCAGAGGCAGCTGTCAATCGTTGTCCCTGATTGAGAATCATATATAGGTGGCTTGTTTTGTGTTGGGATTTTGTGGGTGGTTGTTTCCTGTGTCAGTGTTTGTGCCACACGGGACTGTGACGGTTAGTACGTTTGTTGTTTTGTATTTTGTCTAGTTTTCTTGTTATTAAATCATGGAAACTTACCACGCTGTACATTGGTCCTCCGATCCTTCTCGCCTCTCCTCGTCTGAGGAGGAGGACGACTTAGACTGCCGTTACAAGACTAAATCAGTGGCACAGATGGAACTATCCAATCAGAAGATACATCTCTTTAAATGTGTTATATTTGTTTGCTTTGATGTCAAAAACATCATTCCACTTTGTCATTATGGCCTAATGTGTGTAGGCCTGTGACAAAACTTAATTTAATTAATGTAAAATTCAGGCTGTAACACATTTGGAAAAAGTCAAGGGGTGTGAATACTTTCTGAAGTCCCAGTACATTGACAAATCCCATTGAAACAACCTTGATTTAACCTTTTACTGCAGTGAGCTAAATCAGGGCCACACAGAGTGAATCTTGGTAGCCCTAAACAAATCTACTTTGAAACAAAAGTATACACCTCACACACACATGGTTATGTGCTTTAAAAAAATAAGAAACCTGTATTATGTACCATGTCAGATATAGAGTTGAAATGTATTCAATGTTGAGTTTGCATCCTAATATTACACTTTATATACATCACAGAAGACTGAAATATAACAAAACTGTTAGACATAGAGACACCGTATTTTTGTGGTAAAAAAATAATAACTTTATAAATTATGAAAAATATGAATAACATTCCACCCATGAGGCCAAAAAGGGTGCTTCATTGACTGCAGGAAAGGGCTACCCAGTTTGTGCCCTGTGGGTTAAGTGTGTATGCGCCCCTCTCCCTAAATGTACTTCGCTATTAGATATCTTGGAAGAACATACCCCTTAAACTCACAGAAACCAAACCAGTGCTTTTTCATTCCCCAACGCATAGCAGTAGTTCTCCTGTGTCTCTAGTCTCCAAAACATGTATTTCTCCTCTTTGTGATCCCATTATCCCTCTCCTTTGACCCCTGTCCTCCTTTGAAAACATTGAACCCATGGTAGTCTTGTCTTTGAGGGAATCCTTGAATATGTTCCCAGCATTTCTGAAGCTAAAAGTGGCACATGGCCGTGCCTGCAGGCTGCAGCATAGGGAGAATGTAGCAGTACTTTTGACTGGTTTTAGACAACAGGCCTCAACAAAGGACCGTGGCAGTATCAACACAACCTCCAAACTGTGACTTCCAGCACCACCCAACAGGGAGAAAACTGCTGTATCAGCAGCCATCTTAATCATCGGCCACCATGTTTATTTAGGCTTTCAAAGATAATACCTGGAGGATTCCGTGTAAAGCCCACAGGAAATGACATGAGCCAGCAATGAAGTAACCCAAAGCCAATCCAATGATGAATGACAAAGTTCCCTGTTACTAGCTCTGACTTTGCAATCAAATTGTTGATTGGAGATGTTTTGTCATTTTTGTATTATGTTGTATTTATAAATTGTGTATATGCAGGGCTCCCTTGTAAAACAGATCTAAATCTCAATGGGACTCCCTGCTAAAATTAAAGTGAAATAAAATCTAATCAATTGCTCCCAAGTGGTTCAGCGGTCTAAGGCACTGCATCTCAGTGCTAGAGGTGTCACTACAGGCACACTGGTTCGAATCCAGGCTGTATCACAACCAGCTATCACCTTTTATGATGACAATAACGCCCTCCATTCACCTTTTATGGTGACAATAACGCCCTCCATTTACCTTTTATGGTGTATACTTTGGCACTATTGGAATTAGGCCACGGCAGTTTGTAAAAGAAAGGGAAATTACATATTTGATCACATTCCTGAAGGGTGTGGGAAAAATGATTTGCAGTGACTTTTTAAAACAAACATGCATGCTGTCAATATCGAATGCCTGTCTGTGCATTCTGCAAGATTGATTGTACAGTAGTGGCCAAAAGTTTTGAGAATGACACAAATATTAATTTCCACAAAGTTTGCTGCTTCAGTGTCTTTAGATATTTTTGTCAGATGTTACTATGGAATACTGAAGTATAATTACAAGTATTTCATAAGTGTCAAAGGCTTTTATTGACAATTACATGAAGTTGATGCAAAGAGTCGATCAATATTTGTAGTGTTGTCCCTTCTTTTTCTAGACCTCTGCAATCCGCCCTGGCATGCTGTCAATTAACTTCTGGGCCACATCCTGACTGATGGCAGCCCATTCATGCATAATCAATGCTTGGAGTTTGTCAGAATTTGTGGGTTTTTGTTTGTCCACCTGCCTCTTGAGGATTGACCACAAGTTCTCAATGGGATTAAGGTCTGGGGAGTTTCCTGGCCATGGACCCAAAATATCGATGTTTTGTTCCCCTGAGCCACTTAGTTATCACTTTTGCCTTATGGCAAGGTGCTCCATCATGCTGGAAAAGGCATTGTTCTTCACCAAACTGTTCCTGGATGGTTGGGAGAAGTTGCTCTCGGAGGATGTGTTGGTTCCATTCTTTATTCATAGCTGTGTTCTTAGGCAAAATTGTGAGTGAGCCCACTCCCTTGGCTGAGAAGCAACCCCACACATGAATGGTCTCAGGATGCTTTACTGTTGGCATGACACAGGACTGATGGTAGCGCTTACCTTGTCTTCTCCGGACAAGCTTTTTCTGGATGCCCAAAATAATCGGAAAGGGTATTCATCAGAGAAAATGACTTTACCCCAGTCCTCAGCAGTCCAATCCCTGTACCTTTTGCAGAATATCAGTCTGTCCCTGCTGTTTTTCCTGGAGAAAAGTGGCTTCTTTGCTGCTCTTCTTGACACCAGGCCATCCTCCAAAAGTATTTGCCTCACTGTGCGTGCAGATGCACTCACACCTGCCTGCTGCCATTCCTGAGCAAGCTCTGTACTGGTGGTGCCCCGATCCCGCAGCTGAATCAACTTTAGGAGACGGTCCTGGCGCTTGCTGGACTTTCTTGGGTGCCCTGAAGCCTTCTTCACAACAATTGAACCGCTCTCCTTGAAGTTCTTGATGATCCGATAAATGGTTGATTTAGGTGCAATCTTACTGGTAGCAATATCCTTGCCTGTGAAGACCTTTTTGTGCAAAGCAATGATGACGGCACGTGTTTCCTTGCAGGTAACCATGGTTGACAGAGGAAGAACAATGATTCCAAGCACCACCCTCCTTTTGAAGCTTTCAGTCTGTTATTCGAAAACAATCAGCATGACAGAGTGATCTCCAGCCTTGTCCTCGTCAACACTCACACCTGTGTTAACGAGATAATCACTTACAGGATGTCAGCTGGTCCTTTTGTGGCAGGGCTGAAATGCAGTGGAAATGTTTTTGGGGATTCAGTTCATTTGCATGGCAAAGAGGGTCTTTGCAATTAATCTGATCACTCTTCATAACATTCTGGAGTATATGCAAATTGCCATCATACAAACTGAGGCAGCAGACTTTGTGAAAATTCATATTTGTGTCATTCTCAAAACTTTTGGCCATGACTGTATATCGGAGACCAGAACGCCTGGCTACAGCTCACACTTCTATACAAAGGATGACATGTTCAATATTTGGTTTATCAATAGATTATTGTGTTTCCTGGTATATTCTCTGAGATGAAATAGGCTATGATGTCACACTCCTATCGCACAGCAGTGTTGTAGCCTACCCATACTGTGAAATATTTTAATATAAGCAGTAATTTATGCTGTATCTGACAAAAGACCGTGACAGTGTCTGAAAGAGAAAACAAAGGATGGCAAAATTGGTGTGGACCTGTCAGCAGAACTTTTGAATTCAACAATGTTTTGCATTGACTTTTCCCCCAACCTAAATAGGCTGGACTGCCCACGAATTCTGAAACATTGTCTAAGGCTATTCTAAACAAATTGAATTTTCAGTAGGCTAGACACAGTAGTAGCATACATACTTCAAAGTAGAATATCAACTGTCTTGATGTTCACCTGTTAAATGTGTCTGTAGGCCATAAACCACACTGCCTATGAGATCACATATAGCCTATTTATTTACATAGGCCCAATTAAACAAGAGATGCGATGGTGATTTGTTATAAGGCTACTTCAGGAATATGAACCTATCACGACCAGAAAATGTGAGGTATAAATTCTGCAATGGTTATGAAAATAGAATAAATTCTAATGTCTAATTAGTTTAAATAAAAAAATATAACACCCTCGATTTATTTTCGTTCTTCTCACTAATGGCAAGTGGCTGCATTATGTATTTCATGAATACGCGTGTCATCATAGCCCCCATTGGTATGTAGTGTAATACTTACAATACAATACTTGATCCACTAGATTAGAAGGTGTGCGTACGCATGGTTTAAAAGTCTGTGTGGAGGAAAGGACATGCTCACGTCAAACTGTCTCACACACATTTTGGGGTATATTTTGTACGTATGCACAGTTTATAAATGAGGCCCCTGGAACTCCCGTCATCGTACATTTTTATTAGTGCATTTTTCAAAGACGGAATCATTGTAAAAGAGAAAATACATAATGTTTTCTCAGTCAGTCATTGACTGATGTCTAAACTTGCGAGGTAAAGCCAAAAGCACTGACGTCTTAACTTGCGAGGTACAGACAAAGGCACTGACGTCTTAACTTGCGAGGTACAGACAAAGGCACTGACGTCTTAACTTGCGAGGTACAGACAAAGGCATGTGTCAAGGAGCTCTGGGAAAACAATTCCTCTGGAAGAAAACTGCTGAATTTGTTGGTCTCCTTGGTTTTAGCCAATGGCGTGCACTTTTGGATTGTTGACAGAGTGAGATGGCCGAGTAGTGACTGAGTAGTGACTGAATAGTGACTGGCCATCAGTCAAACGTAAAGCCCTCTTATTGCACTGCAGCATAAAAGTCTTAATTAGTATATTGTCATAATACCTCAATAGCTGTTTGGAAGACAGAAGGTGGCAGCAGATTTAGTTCAGAGAACGTTGCTTTGCGTCTTCAACTTCCAGTCAAAACAATCCTAAATGATGAGACCTGCAACCGGAAATGGCTATGAACAGGTTATAAGTAGGGTATGAACAGGCTATGAATGGTCTCCAGGAATGATGAGATATGCAGCATGAACCGGCTATGAACAGGTTGTAAACAGGCTATAAACAGGCTATGAATGGTCTCCAGACCAGGAGGCTTACATTCCCCGACACCGTCTTCCACGAGCACACCAGCCCGACAGAATGCAGAAAGGGATAACTAGGAAAATATGAACACTTGACTTGGATCAAAATGGAAAACAAATCATAATGAAACTAAGCCTGGCTTTCTTTCCCATGTGTCAGGCGAAGAAAAATGGACTTCCTTCTGGAACAAAAGAGGCGCTGTAGAAGAAAGCTGTGAACAAGTTACCATATCAAATAACAAAACATAGACTAGCTTTTGTAAGGCTCCACTCCCTCGCATTTCATTGTGTGCTCTACACACGGTCAAAAGGCTGACGCCAGACGTGGCTAACAAAGGGTGAGAAGGTGTTGATATTTGTCTGTCTGCGCCACATCGTCTCCAGGTGGATATGTGTGTGTCACCTCGAGAGTTCTCTTGAGTCGCTGGGTGCAACGCTGCTTTTGGCTCGATCATTGCACACCACAGTGGTTACCACCCGTAAGGCTGTCTAAGTGGTATTCCTATTTATTATCATGTTATTACCAGTGTTAATACCGTTTGTGTTCAAGAACATACTGTTAACAATGGTTTGCAAGAATTAGATGTTGAGTTAAGAGCTTTTTTAAATGAATGTGTTCCATGAATCCTATTGGCAGAGCTGGATTTGAACCTCCAGCCTGAGCAGTGCACCATTGACAAATGGCTCTTTTACAAGATCCTGTGATTTGTTCTCTGTGGTATTAACATACTGTACATTTTGAGTTAGTCTTATTCTGGATGTGGTTGAAAAAGGGAAATGTGCTGAAATGTTGTAGCGAGGGTTTGTGGTTTGGCCTCCCATGCAGTTACCATGAGCCTCTCTGACCATCTGAAAGGGCTGCTGAAGCTGGGACACACCACACAGAGAATAATACACACAGACGGATACACTGGCATAAAACACACACACGCACACATACACACCTGCACACACGCACACACGCGCACACGCGCACACACACACACAAAAGTATTCCAAGGTCTTGTAGAGACAGGGCCTTGTGTGGGTGGGGTCTCGCCACAAAGATGGAATATGTATTGATATGTGCCATAGTATGTGTGGTCATGTCAAGATGTTGTGCAACATATTTTGGTGCCTGAATGAAAAGCTCCAGCCTTCAGCTTTACCAGCCCACACTTCACCACTCGCACAGTGGCCACTACTAATGGGGCGTGGCGGCACCGCTCAGGGTGTGAGGCCTCAAACGGGTATGTGGTCAGAACGCCTGGGGAAGGATGCTGGTTCCACCCAGCATGCCCCTATAGCCGACGCTGATTGGTCGGTGGCCAGCTGTCAATGCAGGCTGTTCCCGTGGTTTACAGCTTGGAGAGAGGCCTTTAATCAAACTGTGGTCATTATGAGGTGGTGGTGAGAGCTGGGCCCACAGTAAGACTGACTATGTTTGGAGGCCTGGGAGGGGCCCACAGTAAGACTGGTTCTGTTTGGAGGCCTGGGAGGGGCCCACAGTAAGAAGGGCTATGTTTGGAGGCCTGGGAGGGGCCCACAGTAAGACTGGCTCTGTTTGGAGGCCTGGGAGGGGCCCACAGTAAGACTGGCTCTGTTTGGAGGCCTGGGAGGGGCCCACAGTAAGAAGGGCTCTGTTTGGAGGCCTGGGAGGGGGAGTGACCAGGGGAAAGGGATGGGGCCCACAATAAGACTGGCTCTGTTTGGAGGCCTGGGAGGGGGAGTGGCCAGGGGAAAGGGATGGGGCCCACAGTAAGAAGGGCTCTGTTTGGAGGCCTGGGAGGGGGAGTGACCAGGGGAAAGGGATGGGGCCCACAATAAGACTGGCTCTGTTTGGAGGCCTGGGAGGCGGAGTGACCAGGGGAAAGGGATGGGGCCCATATTAACAGTGGCTCTGTTTGGAGGCCTGAGAGGGGGAGTGGCCAGGGGGAAAGGGATGGGGCCCACAATAAGACTGGCTCTGTTTGGAGGCCTGGGAGGGGGAGTGACCAGGGGAAAGGGATGGGGCCCATATTAACAGTGGCTCTGTTTGGAGGCCTGAGAGGGGGAGTGGCCAGGGGGAAAGGGATGGGGCCCACAATAAGACTGGCTCTGTTTGGAGGCCTGGGAGGGTGAGTGGCCAGGGGGAAAGGGATGGGGCCCACAATAAGACTGGCTCTGTTTGGAGGCCTGGGAGGCGGAGTGACCAGGGGAAAGGGATGGGGCCCACAATAAGACTGGCTCTGTTTGGAGGCCTGGGAGGGGCCCACAGTAAGACTGGTTCTGTTTGGAGGCCTGGGAGGGGCCCATATTAACAGTGGCTCTGTTTGGAGGCCTGAGAGGGGGAGTGGCCAGGGGGAAAGGGATGGGGCCCACAATAAGACTGGCTCTGTTTGGAGGCCTGGGAGGGGCCCACAGTAAGAATGGCTCTGTTTGGAGGCCTGGGAGGGGCCCACGGAAAGACTGGTTCTGTTTGGAGGCCTGGGAGGCGCCCATATTAACAGTGGCTCTGTTTGGAGGCCTGAGAGGGGGAGTGGCCAGGGGGAAAGGGATGGGGCCCACAATAAGACTGGCTCTGTTTGGAGGCCTGGGAGGGGCCCACAGAAAGACTGGTTCTGTTTGGAGGCCTGGGAGGGGCCCATATTAACAGTGGCTCTGTTTGGAGGCCTGGGAGGGGGAGTGGCCAGGGGGAAAGGGATGGGGCCCACAATAAGACTGGCTCTGTTTGGAGGCCTGGGAGGGGGAGTGACCAGGGGAAAGGGATGGGGCCCACAATAAGACTGGCTCTGTTTGGAGGCCTGGGAGGGGCCCACAGAAAGACTGGTTCTGTTTGGAGGCCTGGGAGGGGCCCATATTAACAGTGGCTCTGTTTGGAGGCCTGAGAGGGGGAGTGGCCAGAGGGAAAGGGATGCGGCCCACAGTAAGACTGGCTCTGTTTGGAGGCCTGGGAGGGGGAGTGGCCAGGGGAAAGGGATGGGGCCCACAATAAGACTGGCTCTGTTTGGAGGCCTGGGAGGGGGAGTGGCCAGGGGAAAGGGATGGGGCCCACAATAAGACTGGCTCTGTTTGGAGGCCTGGGAGGGGCCCACAGTAAGAATGGCTCTGTTTGGAGGCCTGGGAGGGGGAGTGGCCAGGGGGAAAGGGATGGGGCCCACAATAAGACTGGCTCTGTTTAGAGGCCTGGGAGGGGGAGTGGCCAGGGGGAAAGGGATGAGGCCCACAATAAGACTGGCTCTGTTTGGAGGCCTGAGAGGGGGAGTGGCCAGGGGGAAAGGGATGGGGCCCACAATAAGACTGGCTCTGTTTGGAGGCCTGAGAGGGGGAGTGGCCAGGGGGAAAGGGATGGGGCCCACAATAAGACTGGCTCTGTTTGGAGGCCTGAGAGGGGGAGTGGCCAGGGGGAAAGGGATGGGGCACACAATAAGACTGGCTCTGTTTGGAGGCCTGAGAGGGGGAGTGGCCAGGGGGAAAGGGATGGGGCTGGGAAACCCAGAATAGAAATGCACTAGTACGCTTTGATTGACAACCCTACATTTGAGCATGACTAGGTGTATAACATGGTAGTCTGTGTTTTATGAGTCCAACGATGGGACACAGTTCAAGAGACAAGTAGTAGGCTACATGTTTCTCCCATGCCTTATTTGTGTACAGTATACTGTACAGCCATGTAAGCAGGAATCCCATTCGCTGGGCTGCTGAGGCATACTGTTTCTGGATGACAGAGTATTGAACAGGGGCTTTGGCACCAGTACAGCTGACGGGGCTGGACTGCTACTGGACTGCATGTGACCTCATGTAATCTAACACACTGTATGTATACGATATGACCGATGGAAGTTGAGGTCCACTGTATCAAAGGGTATCTCAACCCCCCCCTCTCCTCCTCTTGTAACGGTAGCAGTGTGTACAGCAGCCCATCTGAATAGAATTACAGGCATTTCATGGGACCCACCTCTTGTGCTTTTAGCACCGCTAATGCTAACCTTGTGTTACCAGGCCTTTCACAACCAGCAGTAACGTTAGCCTTGTGTTAGCATTCACCATGAGAAACCACTAACCAACTCACCTACAATACGACCACAGAGTGGTTGCTCTGGCTTGCTGGACTTGCAACGATTTAAAAGCAAGTGTAGCTATAGGAGAAGTACTTTTCTGAAGCCTCCCAACTTCTTGGTTCGCTCTGTAAGGACCTCCCTTCAGTAGGACTGGAAAATAGCTGCCTCAGCTGGCTGTGCAGTGTAGCCTCCTTCTCACTGTGTCCCCCTTTTTAATATGGCAAATATAGGCTGGCTTGTGATGTCAATTGTTATTGCTGGATGCATGCTGTAGGAAAAATCCCATCTGCTTTTCTAAAAGAGCCACAGTGACAAGAAGCTTATGTCATAAAGACTCTATTGTGGCAGCCCGGGCCTCTGCGTTGAAGTGTTGCTCTCTGAACTCGTACCCTACGTTGTTAAACTTCACGTGTTTCCCGCCGCTCTCAACACACAATGGGCTCTGTGCCTGCTTGTTCATGGTGCACACAGGAACAGGGTTAAGCGCCAACCTTTTGTGAGACAGATTGGTGAAAAAGAGCAGCCATAAATGATTATGTCATTGTGTAACACACTTCTATAAGAGGTGGGGTCAGATGAAAGGTCAGATGAAAGGTCAGATGAAAGGTCAGATGAAAGATAATAACGATGGGTGCTTTTGATGGTGTCGAACAACTTCAAAACACATACGCCCCCTTTCTGACTGGCAAGTTTGCCATGGGCAATTGAAAGCCCCCCAAACAGCCAATCAGAAGAGTAAAGAACTCACGTGTTGCACGTACACACAATATTAGGATCCGTGGGAATGATGAAGTTAGCAAAGTGGATACCTTGAGGATCGATATATATCTTTGTTTGCCTCTTATCTAATCACACCCTCTCAAGCACAACCATTCCTACTTAACCTGTTTAACCTCCTCAAATTAAGGGGTCTTTCCGCCAAATTTGCATTTGACTTGATTAAAGTATTGGTCAGCGCCCTAGAAGCTTGTCTTTAGAAAAAAGGTAGTAGAGACAGTAAAGAGACTGTGAAGAGACTGTGACAAGACTGTGGTGATGCCGAAAACTGGGGCACCACACAGTACAGTCCTCGCCCCTTTCCTGATACAGTGGGGAGAACAAGTATTTGATACACTGCCGATTTTGCAGGTTTTCCTACTTACAAAGCATGTAGAGGTCTGTAATTTTTATCATAGGTACACTTCAACTATGAGAGACGGAATCTAAAACAAAAATCCAGAAAATCACATTGTATGATTTTTAAGTAATTAATTTGCATTTTATTGCATGACATAAGTATTTGATACATCAGAAAAGCAGAACTTAATATTTGGTACAGAAACCTTTGTTTGCAATTACAGAGATCATACGTTTCCTGTAGTTCTTGACTAGGTTTGCACACACTGCAGCAGGGATTTTGGCCCACTCCTCCCTACAGATCTTCTCCAGATCCTTCAGGTTTCGGGGGTGTCGCTGGGCAATACGGACTTTCAGCTCCCTCCAAAGATTTTCTATTGGGTTCAGGTCTGGAGACTGGCTAGGCCACTCCAGGACCTTGAGATGCTTCTTACGGAGCCACTCCTTAGTTGCCATGGCTGTGTGCTTCGTGTCGTTGTCATGCTGGAAGACCCAGCCACGACCCATCTTCAATGCTCTTACTGAGGGAAGGAGGTTGTTGGCCAAGATCTCGCGATACATGGCCCCATCCATCCTCCCCTCAATACGGTGCAGTCGTCCTGTCCCCTTTGCAGAAAAGCATCCCCAAAGAATGATGTTTCCACCTCCATGCTTCACGGTTGGGATGGTGTTCTTGGGGTTGTACTCATACTTCTTCTTCCTCCAAACACGGCGAGTGGAGTTAGACCAAAAAGCTCTATTTTTGTCTCATCAGACCACATGACCTTCTCCCATTCCTCCTCTGGATCATCCAGATGGTCATTGGCAAACTTCAGACAGGCCTGGACATGCACTGGCTTAAGCAGGGGGACATTGCGTGCGCTGCAGGATTTTAATCCATGACGGCGTAGTGTGTTACTAATGGTTTTCTTTGAGACTGTGGTCCCAGCTCTCTTCAGGTCATTGACCAGGTCCTGCCGTGTAGTTCTGGGCTGATCCCTCACCTTCCTCATGATCATTGATGCCCCACGAGGTGAAATCTTGCATGGAGCCCCAGACCGAGGGTGATTGACCGTCATCTTCAACTTCTTCCATTTTCTAATAATTGCGCCAACAGTTGTTTCCTTCTCACCAAGCTGCTTGCCTATTGTCCTGTAGCCCATCCCAGCCTTGTGCAGGTCTACAATTTTATCCCTGATGTCCTTACACAGCTCTCTGGTCTTGGCCATTGTGGAGAGGTTGGAATCTGTTTGATTGTGTGTGGACAGGTGTCTTTTATACAGGTAACGAGTTCAAACAGGTGCAGTTAATACAGGTAATGAGTGGAGAACAGGAGGGCTTCTTAAAGAAAAACTAACAGGTCTGTGAGAGCCGGAATTCTTACTGGTTGGTAGGTGATCAAATACTTATGTCATGCAATAAAATGCAAATTAATTATTTAAAAATCATACAATGTGATTTTCTGGATTTTTGTTTTAGATTCCGTCTCTCACAGTTGAAGTGTACCTATGATACAAATTACAGACCTCTACATGCTTTGTAAGTAGGAAAACCTGCAAAATCGGCAGTGTATCAAATACTTGTTCTCCCCACTGTATAAGAACGCAGCTTCAGCAGCTTCAGCACCCCACTCTAAAGACGAGGAGGAACTTTACAGTGAAAACGCTTGTCTGACATTTCCTGACTTAAGAAAGACTAGTCTAACTCCCCCATCTCAGACTAGTCTAACTCCCCCATCTCAGACTAGTCTAACTCCCCCATCTCAGACTAGTCTAACTCCCCCATCTCAGACTAGTCTAACTCCCCCATCTCAGACTAGTCTAACTCCCCCGTCTCAGACTAGTCTAACTCCCCCATCTCAGACTAGTCTAACTCCCCCATCTCAGACTAGTCTAACTCCCCCATCTCAGACTAGTCTAACTCCCCCATCTCAGACTAGTCTAACTGCCCCATCTCAATGACTAGTCTAACTCCCCCATCTCAAAGAATATTCTAACTCCCCCATCTCAGACTAGTCTAACTCCCCCATTTCAGACTAGTCTAACTCCCCCATCTCAATGACTAGTCTAACTCCCCCATCTCAAAGAATATTCTAACTCCCCCATCTCAGACTAGTCTAACTCCCCCATCTCAATGACTAGTCTAACTCCCCCATCTCAGACTAGTCTAACTCCCCCATCTCAGACTAGTCTAACTCCCCCATCTCAGACTAGTCTAACTCCCCCATCGCAGACTAGTCTAACTGCCCCATCTCAGACTAGTCTAACTCCCCCATCTCAGACTAGTCTAACTCCCCCATCTCAATGACTAGTCTAACTCCCCCATCTCAAAGAATATTCTAACTCCCCCATCTCAGACTAGTCTAACTCCCCCATCTCAATGACTAGTCTAACTCCCCCATCTCAGACTAGTCTAACTCCCCCATCTCAGACTAGTCTAACTCCCCCATCTCAGACTAGTCTAACTCCCCCATCGCAGACTAGTCTAACTGCCCCATCTCAGACTAGTCTAACTCCCCCATCTCAGACTAGTCTAACTCCCCCATCTCAGACTAGTCTAACTCCCCCATCTCAGACTAGTCTAACTCCCCCATCTCAAAGAATATTCTAACTCCCCCATCTCAAAGAATATTCTAACTCCCCCATCTCAACTCCTCAAACACTGTACACCTCCTTCCTTGCGTTCCATCATATGGTGGATTTGTGTTCCCGATTAAATAATTTCCCTGTCACGCAGATTAAGCCCACTGGAGATTTAGCTAGACCAGGGATGTGCAACTAGTCTAGCGGCCAGCTATCTCAATTTAGTAATCATGGTCAAATTACCAGAATTGCAGGAAATTTGCTGTAAAACATCTCATTTTCCTTTTCGCCCCATAGTTAAAGGAAAATTGTTATAAAATTGCTAAATCTTCTATCCGACACATGGAACATTTTGTAGAATTGCAGCAAACTTGCTTTAAAACTGCACCATTTTCTCTACACACCATGGCAAAATGTGTAGATTTGCACAAAATTAACTTTAGTTTCCCCCGTTCCCCACTGGACTCATTAACATTTATAGCACACAGCAATTAATTACAGGCCTGCTCTGGCCTTGTAAATTAAAGCATGGTGGTTGCTAATTGCCCTGACAGTTTAAATAGTTGTTGGGGCCATGACACAGTCGACCTAAGGTTGATGCTGTATAACCTCAGTTCGATACAGTGCTGTCAAATCTTTAGAGGTCTGATACTGCTCTGGGATCTATTCCCTTGGTTGTGTTTTGTGGTCTTTATGGGTTCTTCTGATATCTCCACACAGGTCAGGAACTGTTTCTTTGTGTTTTTCTCTCTCTGACTTTTGTATTCGTGCTTTCAAAGGTTTCAAGTCAAGGTGCATCTCTTTTGGTATTGTTATCACTCTGATTTACGGTCTGTATGAGTTCATAGGTCTGTATGAGTTCATAGGTCTGTATGAGTTCATAGGTCTGTATGAGTTCATAGGTCTGTATGAGTTCATAGGTCTGTATGAGTTCATAGGTCTGCCTTTCAGGGTGTATCAGGGGTCTGTCAGGGGTCTGTTTTCCCAGAACTCTGTTTGGGGCCAAGAATCCACTTCTTCTCATGGTAGGTCTTCTAATGCGAAGACCATCGGGCTCCTCAACCGACTCCCTCACAGGGCTCCTCGAACGACTCCCTCACAGGGCTCCTCGTCCGACTCCCTCACAGGGCTCCTCGTCCGACTCCCTCACAGGGCTCCTCGAACGACTCCCTCACAGGGCTCCTCGAACGACTCCCTCACAGGGCTCCTCGACCGTCTCCCTCACAGGGCTCCTCGAACGACTCCCTCACAGGGCTCCTCGAACGACTCCCTCACAGGGCTCCTCGACCGTCTCCCTCACAGGGCTCCTCGAACGACTCCCTCACAGGGCTCCTCGAACGACTCCCTCACAGGGCTCCTCGACCGTCTCCCTCACAGGGCTCCTCGAACGACTCCCTCACAGGGCTCCTCGAACGACTCCCTCACAGGGCTCCTCGAACGACTCCCTCACAGGGCTCCTCGAACGACTCCCTCACAGGGCTCCTCGAACGACTCCCTCACAGGGCTCCTCGAACGACTCCCTCACAGGGCTCCTCGACCGTCTCCCTCACAGGGCTCCTCGAACGACTCCCTCACAGGGCTCCTCGACCGTCTCCCTCACAGGGCTCCTCGAACGACTCCCTCACAGGGCTCCTCGAACGACTCCCTCACAGGGCTCCTCGACCGTCTCCCTCATAGGGCTCCTCGAACGACTCCCTCACAGGGCTCCTCGAACGACTCCCTCACAGGGCTCCTCGAACGTTTCCCTCACAGGGCTCCTCGAACGACTCCCTCACAGGGCTCCTCGAACGTCTCCCTCACAGGGCTCCTCGAACGACTCCCTCACAGGGCTCCTCGAACGACTCCCTCACAGGGCTCCTCGACCGTCTCCCTCACAGGTCCTCCTCGAACGACTCCCTCACAGGTCCTCCTTTCTTCTCTCTCACACAGTGATGTGCTTGTGCATACCTCTCCAGAACCAACAAAAGAAGAGAAATCCTATTCATGACTCTCTCTGACATTCACCCTTGTTTTTACAACGTTCGGCGAGCATTTGCAGAGTGGAACAGGCTTTGTCTTGAAGACCAGGGGAACAATGGCAGCGAGCATAATGTAATCTTGCCTAAGTGTACCGAGCGAGGGTGAGGTTGAGACTGATGTGTTGCCACTTGCCCCTCACCTCTGCAATATTTCATGTTAACAACTGCTTCAATAATGCTTGTTGTCAGTTAAGTCAATCTAGTGTTAACCAGGTCTTTTGTGAGCGTGCACCAAAGCGTTTCAGTCATGCAATGCATCCCTTACCTTGTTCCCCTCATTAAAGTGTTGACTTGGAGTTCTCATCCATACTCACATCTTGGTTGTGTTCAGTGGGCACCAAGAAAGCATTCCCGAAACTGAGAGATACTATTTAAAAAAAAAAATGTTTTAAGAAAGCATGTCTCTACAGTCCTAATGTCCTAATGAACACAACCCTGGTAGCTTGAAACCCCAGCTATTGGGGGTTGTATTCACAACGAGAGTGAAAGAGTGGCTTCGAAAAACGGGACATCAACCAGTAGCACAAATAGTGAGTTCTCAGTGGATCCACTGACCAGCTCATCATTTATGGATCAATTGACCTCTATTCTAGTTTAATTGACCAGGTGGTTAGCTTGCGGTGCAACATACATTATCTGAGTAGAGCTGTGCTTGACATCTCAACGCCTCATTGACGTCGCAACGTCGAAGCACAGGGGCTGCAAGCGTTATCGAGACGCTCTCTGTCTCACAGTGTCTCTTTGTCTCCCATTTTCTGAGCGGCATTGACAACTGGGACGAAACAGCACATGGATGTTTTGGTGTGCTGGCGTGTGTGTGTGTGTGTGTGTGTGTGTGTGTGTGTGTGTGTGTGTGTGTGTGTGTGTGTGTGTGTGTGTGTGTGTGTGTGTGTGTGTGTGTGTGTGTGTGTGTGTGTGTGTGTGTGTGTGTGTGTGTGTGTGAATGTGTGTATTCATGTATTGCACCATGTGTGTTTCTCTCCACAGATTTCTTCTGGTTGTTCCACTGTGCTGTGTTTCCCTAGTCCCTGTCTGTCTCTTGACAACAGGTATAATTTTACTACTTTAACTTTTGCCGAACATGTAGCTAGCTAGTCTACTCTCTCATTTCACCATTGCCAGATTCTCGCTCAGACAGGTGTGTTCCATAGCTGCCTGAACGTTCGCCTAACATGGACAGTAATATTTTACAGCTGCTGGAACCCTTGCCAAACAGGTAGCAGCCATATCCCAGTTGTCAGGGGAGGCCCAGGACGGCTTCATCCCTCCCTTGCATGTCAAGACCTTAGAGTGGATGTGGGAAGGGTGTGTGTGTGTGTGTGTGTGTGTGTGTGTGTGTGTGTGTGTGTGTGTGTGTGTGTGTGTGTGTGTGTGTGTGTGTGTGTGTGTGTGTGTGTGTGTGTGTGTGTGTGTGTGTGTGTGTGTGTGTGTGTGTTTGTCTGTCTGTGTGTGTGTGTGTATCCTGACTGTCAGCCCAATGCTCCGACCAGCTGTGGCTGAGTGAGACTGGAAGGGGTCCAGTGGGTAGTAACTAAATGATCTGCTGGATATTCTCTGAGGAGAAGGCCTTCCTTTGTTATTCCGGGTTTTCCTGAGCAAATTTATAGACCTAAATTAATGAGGTTATCATAGCAGGGTTCTGGGCCTCTCTCCATCGCCTTTATGCACACATGTACATGAAAACACATGAACACACCAGCACACGCACGCACGCACGCACGCACGCACGCACGCACGCACGCACGCACGCACGCACGCACGCACGCACGCACGCATGCACGCACGCACGCACACACACACACACACACCTATTTTGAGTGCTGTGTCTTGAGTGCAGTGGCATGTCACATGCCATATCCTGTAAAATGAAGGTCTTTATGTTAAGAAGTGTGTTGTGTGTGTTTTAGTGTGAAGTGTGAGTGCCGGCTAGTGCATGTGTGTGTGTGTGTGTGTGTGTGTGTGTGTGTGTGTGTGTGTGTGTTAAGTGTGTTCTGTGGCTTGTTCTTGTCTTCCTGGGTAGCCAGCTGTCTTTCTGATTACCAATCGTCCTCCAGGTGTTGAGGCCACCAGCGGCAGATGATAGAGTGGCGAGGGTGTGTTGAGCGGTGGAGGAAAAGAGGAGAGAATGAAGTAGAGGAGAGAAAGAGAGAATAACTGGTTCTGCAGATATTTGGAACGTGTTCAGACGAGCTGACAGGTTGAGAGTATGAACGGCAGTCGAGGGACCTCGACTTAGTGCAAAGTTTTTTTTTTATGTGGCAGTGATTGTTTTGAAACTGACTTTGAAACAGGCTCCGGGGGTAAAGTTTTGGCTAGGTACAGATCTAGGATCAGCATGCCCTCCTCCAATCCTATCCTTAACCATTAGTAATGGAAATGCAAAAATGACCCAAGATCAGTGACTAGGAGCAACTTCACCCTACTCCATTAAACAGAGATATGAGTTGGATGGTTCTAGCTATATTTTCTGCTGCGTATTTGTTAAGTAGTTTAGGATCTCCCTAGAACACAAGGGCTCTGGGTTGTTCTTGTTGGAATTGCTCTAAATTGTGCCTTCAGAGAAAATAAGTTGGTTCTAAGAGAAAATCATTTTCTAGATTTAAGCCATGAATAAAATATAATGTGTCTTGTATTTGCTTCTTTCCTTCATTGCTCTTAATTAGCTTCAAAATGTAAAATCACAATTGTTTCGACCGGTTTACGCACTGCTCTTAGTTTCAGTATAAAGTTTACTTTGATGTCAGTTGGAGGTTGGTTGTGTGTGTGTTGTGTGTGTATCTCTCTCTCTCTCATGTATTTATTTGTTGCCGTGGCGCCACAAACCCAAGTAGTTTGAGATGTGTGTGGATCAATTAAGGTTGACCCTAGTAACTTGCGGTAACCAGCAGAGCCACATGCAGGAGAAAGGCTCTTTAGAAGCTAAGTAGTTGCACACGACTAGTTGGTACATTTCCACTGATGTGTGAGAGCAGTGTCGGGCAGTGACTCTTCGTTGCATCCCAAATGGCATCCTATTCCCTATGTAGTGCACTACTTTTGACCAGAGCCCATAGAGTTCTGGTCAAGAGTAGTACATCATATAGGGACTAGGGTGCCACCTTCTTCTCCCTCCAGATTTATGAGGACAAAGTGACCTATCTCGGCGGCCTCGACAGTAATCACGTTACGAGAAGGCTTAACAAACGTCCAACTTCAAAGCTGTGTTCAATAATCTTAATGTTGGGTGTGTTGCTGGGTTTATGTGCCTGCATACAGTGTGCATTGTCATTTATGTGCTGCCGTGTGTGTGCACCATTACGTTACACTGCCTCTCCTGTCCAACATTGAGGCTCTCTGTTGGATAGGCAGCGAGTATAGAAGCACATTGCATGCCTATATGCATAGATGGAGGCGTTAGATAAACAACTAGAAGAAGCGTCATTTATTAAAAATGCTGTGACATTTAGTTTTTGGGGCACTCACTGAGCGAATCCTAATTATACACACAGAACCTAATGAGATATTTCTCATTACAATCAAAACAATAGCAGATTAAGTGACAATTCTGTGTGGTCTGGGAGGACTCGTGGTCAGTGTCGGCGTGGGTTCGATTCCGACCCACTGCCTATGTTACACTCTTCTATCTCTTCTCTGTCCAATAAAGACACAAATCACACTCCATGAACAAATGTAAACATGGCATAAAGGCAATCAAGTGTGCAAGATATGACCTTGTAATCATTATATGCTGTCCATATGTGTATACATTTTTAATATCAATGTAATGACGTGATTGTTTGCAGTGGTGTAAAGTACTTATGTAGTACTTTCAAATATTTTTTACTTAAGTCGTTTTTTGGGGTATCTGTATTTTACTTTGCTATTTAAATTTGACAACTTTTACTTCACTACATTCCTGAAGAAAATAATGTACTTTTTCTCCATACATTTTCCCTGACACCCAAAAGTACTAGTTACATTCTGAATGCTTAAAAGGACAGGAATATGGTCCAATTCACACACTTATCAAGAGAACATCCCTTATCATCCCTACTGCATCTGATCACTAAACACAAATGCTCACTAAACACAAACACTTTGTTTGTAAATAATGGTCTGAGTGTTGCAGTGTGAGTGTTGGAGTGTACCCCTGGCTATCTGTAATAATGTCTGAGTGTTGGAGTGTGCCCCTGGCTATCTGTAATAATGGTCTGAGTGTTGGAGTGTACCCCTGGCTATCTGTAATAATGTCTGAGTGTTGGAGTGTGACCCTGGCTGTCTGTAATAATGGTCTGAGTGTTGGAGTGTACCCCTGGCTATCTGTAATAATGTCTGAGTGTTGGAGTGTACCCCTGGCTATCTGTAATAATGTCTGAGTGTTGGAGTGTGACCCTGGCTATCTGTAATAATGTCTGAGTGTTGGAGTGTGCTCCTGGCTATCTGTAATAATGTCAGAGTGTTGGACTGTGCCCCTGGCTATCTGTAATAATGTCTGAGTGTTGGAGTGTGCTCCTGGCTATCTGTAATACTGGTCTGAGTGTTGGAGTGTGCTCCTGGCTATCTGTAATAATGGTCTGAGTGTTGGACTGTGCCCCTGGCTATCTGTAATGATGTCTGAGTGTTGGAGTGTGCTCCTGGCTATCTGTAATAATGGTCTGAGTGTTGGAGTGTGCCCCTGGCTATCTGTAATAATGTCTGAGTGTTGGAGTGTGCCCCTGGCTATCTGTAATAATGGTCTGAGTGTTGGACTGTGCTCCTGGCTATCTGTAATAATGGTCTGAGTGTTGGAGTGTGCCCCTGGCTATCTGTAGTAATGTCTGAGTGTTGGAGTGTGACCCTGTCTATCTGTAATAATGTCTGAGTGTTGGAGTGTGCTCCTGGCTATCTGTAATAATGGTCTGAGTGTTGGACTGTGCCCCTGGCTATCTGTAATAATGTCTGAGTGTTGGAGTGTGCTCCTGGCTATCTGTAATAATGGTCTGAGTGTTGGAGTGTGCCCCTGGCTATCTGTAATAATGTCTGAGTGTTGGAGTGTGCCCCTGGCTATCTGTAATAATGGTCTGAGTGTTGGAGTGTGCTCCTGGCTATCTGTAATAATGTCTGAGTGTTGGACTGTGACCCTGGCTATCTGTAATAATGTCTGAGTGTTGGACTGTGCCCCTGGCTATCTGTAATAATGGTCTGAGTGTTGGAGTGTGCTCCTGGCTATCTGTAATAATGTCTGAGTGTTGGACTGTGCCCCTGGCTATCTGTAATAATGGTCTGAGTGTTGGACTGTGCTCCTGGCTATCTGTAATAATGGCCTGAGTGTTGGAGTGTGCCCCTGGCTATCTGTAGTAATGTCTGAGTGTTGGAGTGTGACCCTGTCTATCTGTAATAATGTCTGAGTGTTGGAGTGTGCCTCTGGCTATCTGTAATAATGTCTGAGTGTTGGACTCTGCCCCTGGCTATCTGTAATAATGGTCTGAGTGTTGGAGTGTGCCCCTGGCTATCTGTAATAATGTCTGAGTGTTGGAGTGTGCCTCTGGCTATCTGTAATAATGTCTGAGTGTTGGACTCTGCCCCTGGCTATCTGTAATAATGGTCTGAGTGTTGGAGTGTGCCCCTGGCTATCTGTAATAATGTCTGAGTGTTGGAGTGTGCCCCTGGCTATCTGTAATAATGGTCTGAGTGTTGGAGTGTGCCCCTGGCTATCTGTAATAATGTCTGAGTGTTGGAGTGTGCTCCTGGCTATCTGTAATAATGGTCTGAGTGTTGGAGTGTGACCCTGGCTATCTGTAATAATGTCTGAGTGTTGGAGTGTGACCCTGGCTATCTGTAATAATGTCTGAGTGTTGGAGTGTGCTCCTGGCTATCTGTAATAATGGTCTGAGTGTTGGAGTGTGCCCCTGGCTATCTGTAATAATGGTCTGAGTGTTGGAGTGTGACCCTGGCTGTCTGTAATAATGGTCTGAGTGTTGGAGTGTGCCCCTGGCTATCTGTAATAATGGTCTGAGTGTTGGAGTGTGACCCTGGCTATCTGTAATAATGTCTGAGTGTTGGAGTGTGCTCCTGGCTATCTGTAAATACTGGTCTGAGTGTTGGAGTGTGCCCCTGGCTATCTGTAATAATGTCTGAGTGTTGGAGTGTGCTCCTGGCTATCTGTAATAATGTCTGAGTGTTGGAGTGTGCTCCTGGCTATCTGTAATAATGTCTGAGTGTTGGAGTGTGCTCCTGGCTATCTGTAAATACTGGTCTGAGTGTTGGAGTGTGCCCCTGGCTATCTGTAATAATGGTCTGAGTGTTGGAGTGTGCTCCTGGCTATCTGTAATAATGTCTGAGTGTTGGAGTGTGCTCCTGGCTATCCAAACATTTTAAAAACAAGAAAATGGTGCCGTCTGCTTTGCTTAATATAAGGAATTTGAAATTATTTATACTTTTACTTTTGATACTTAAGCATATTTTAGCAATTAAAATGCACTTTTGATACTTAAGTATATGTAATACCAAATACTTTTAAACAAGTAGGATTTTACTGGGTGACTTTCACATTTACTTGAGTCATTTTCTATTAAGGTATCTTTACTTTTACTCAAGTATGACAATTGGGGTACTTTTTCCACCACTGATTATTTGTTTTAAATTATCTCTTGTTTTTTCTCTTTTTTAGGAGACGTTCATGAATCCAATTCTGATCCACAAGTGAGCTGAAGGTGTTGAAGTCTCTCTACTGCTGTAAGTGTTAAGTCTATTCTAATTTCTACTCTCTAAGACATTATCTTAAAGGGATAGTTCACTTGTTTTAAGTTAAGCTTATTCTGGATGTTGCTAAATAACCAGCTAAAGAATTTAAAAACTGTTTGGAGGAATTGACAATGCCTTAGGGAAGTCGGGAAAAAAGCAGAAACTTTCACTTTAAAGCATGGATTTCTTGGTGCATATGTTATGCCACAAAGGAATGTACCTGTCTTGTATGAATGGCCGTGTCAGTGGCGCACACTCCTTTTTATTTCTGCGTGTTGTCACATTTCAGGTTAACAAACTGTACCTGACTTTGTACGTGTCCGTTAGTTCGCATACAGAGTGCTTTTGATAGCTTCCCCGCACGGATCTGGACCAGCACTCTGGTCAGGGTGTTTCTCTGTATTCACTCAATAGGAGCTTTCAGTGTGGCGTAGAAAGGCCTCTTTTAAAGACACACAGGCAGGCAACACTCCAGGAACCTGTCAGCGCTACACTACAGTAGGCCTTTAATGGACTTTCTCCCTGTCTACACTACAGTAGGCCTTTAATGGACTTTCTCCCTGTCTACATTACAGTAGGCCTTTAATGGACTTTCTCCCTGTCTACGTTACAGTAGGCCTTTAATGGACTTTCTCCCTGTCTACACTACAGTAGGCCTTTAATGGACTTTCTCCCTGTCTACGTTACAGTAGGCCTTTAATGGACTTTCTCCCTGTCTACGTTACAGTAGGCCTTTAATGGACTTTCTCCCTGTCTACGTTACAGTAGGCCTTTAATGGACTTTCTCCCTGTCTACGTTACAGTAGGCCTTTAATGGACTTTCTCCCTGTCTACGTTACAGTAGGCCTTTAATGGACTTTCTCCCTGTCTACGTTACAGTAGGCCTTTAATGGACTTTCTCCCTGTCTACGTTACAGTAGGCCTTTAATGGACTTTCTCCCTGTCTACGTTACAGTAGGCCTTTAATGGACTTTCTCCCTGTCTACACTACAGTAGGCCTTTAATGGACTTTCTCCCTGTCTACACTACAGTAGGCCTTTAATGGACTTTCTCCCTGTCTACGTTACAGTAGGCCTTTAATGGACTTTCTCCCTTTCTACGTTACAGTAGGCCTTTAATGGACTTTCTCCCTGTCTACGTTACAGTAGGCCTTTAATGGACTTTCTCCCTGTCTACGTTACAGTAGGCCTTTAATGGACTTTCTCCCTGTCTACGTTACAGTAGGCCTTTAATGGACTTTCTCCCTGTCTACGCTACAGTAGGCCTTTAATGGACTTTCTCCCTGTCTACGTTACAGTAGGCCTTTAATGGACTTTCTCCCTGTCTACACTACAGTAGGCCTTTAATGGACTTTCTCCCTGTCTACACTACAGTAGGCCTTTAATGGACTTTCTCCCTGTCTACACTACAGTAGGCCTTTAATGGACTTTCTCCCTGTCTACACTACAGTAGGCCTTTAATGGACTTTCTCCCTGTCTACGTTACAGTAGGCCTTTAATGGACTTTCTCCCTGTCTACGTTACAGTAGGCCTTTAATGGACTTTCTCCCTGTCTACGTTACAGTAGACCTTTAATGGACTTTCTCCCTGTCTACGTTACAGTAGGCCTTCAATGGACTTTCTCCCTGTCTACGCTACAGTAGGCCTTTAATGGACTTTCTCCCTGTCTACGTTACAGTAGGCCTTTAATGGACTTTCTCCCTGTCTACACTACAGTAGGCCTTTAATGGACTTTCTCCCTGTCTACGTTACAGTAGGCCTTTAATGGACTTTCTCCCTGTCTACGTTACAGTAGGCCTTTAATGGACTTTCTCCCTGTCTACACTACAGTAGGCCTTTAATGGACTTTCTCCCTGTCTACGTTACAGTAGGCCTTTAATGGACTTTCTCCCTGTCTACGTTACAGTAGGCCTTTAATGGACTTTCTCCCTGTCTACGTTACAGTAGGCCTTTAATGGACTTTCTCCCTGTCTACGTTACAGTAGGCCTTTAATGGACTTTCTCCCTGTCTACGTTACAGTAGGCCTTTAATGGACTTTCTCCCTGTCTACGTTACAGTAGGCCTTTAATGGACTTTCTCCCTGTCTACGTTACAGTAGGCCTTTAATGGACTTTCTCCCTGTCTACGCTACAGTAGGCCTTTAATGGACTTTCTCCCTGTCTACGTTACAGTAGGCCTTTAATGGACTTTCTCCCTGTCTACACTACAGTAGGCCTTTAATGGACTTTCTCCCTGTCTACACTACAGTAGGCCTTTAATGGACTTTCTCCCTGTCTACACTACAGTAGGCCTTTAATGGACTTTCTCCCTGTCTACACTACAGTAGGCCTTTAATGGACTTTCTCCCTGTCTACGTTACAGTAGGCCTTTAATGGACTTTCTCCCTGTCTACGTTACAGTAGGCCTTTAATGGACTTTCTCCCTGTCTACGTTACAGTAGACCTTTAATGGACTTTCTCCCTGTCTACGTTACAGTAGGCCTTCAATGGACTTTCTCCCTGTCTACGCTACAGTAGGCCTTTAATGGACTTTCTCCCTGTCTACGTTACAGTAGGCCTTTAATGGACTTTCTCCCTGTCTACACTACAGTAGGCCTTTAATGGACTTTCTCCCTGTCTACGTTACAGTAGGCCTTTAATGGACTTTCTCCCTGTCTACGTTACAGTAGGCCTTTAATGGACTTTCTCCCTGTCTACACTACAGTAGGCCTTTAATGGACTTTCTCCCTGTCTACGTTACAGTAGGCCTTTAATGGACTTTCTCCCTGTCTACGTTACAGTAGGCCTTTAATGGACTTTCTCCCTGTCTACGTTACAGTAGGCCTTTAATGGACTTTCTCCCTGTCTACGTTACAGTAGGCCTTTAATGGACTTTCTCCCTGTCTACGTTACAGTAGGCCTTTAATGGACTTTCTCCCTGTCTACGTTACAGTAGGATTTTAATGGACTTTCTCCCTGTCTACGTTACAGTAGGCTTTTAATGGACTTTCTCCCTGTCTACGTTACAGTATCCCTTTTAATGGACTTTCTCCCTGTCTACGTTACAGTAGGCCTTTAATGGACTTTCTCCCTGTCTACGTTACAGTAGGCCTTTAATGGACTTTCTCCCTGTCTACGTTACAGTAGGCTTTTAATGGACTTTCTCCCTGTCTACGTTACAGTATCCCTTTTAATGGACTTTCTCCCTGTCTACGTTACAGTAGGCTTTTAATGGACTTTCTCCCTGTCTACGTTACAGTAGGCTTTTAATGGACTTTCTCTATTTTCGTAAATAAAGATATATAGTAAAGTCAAAAGTTTGGACACAGCTACTCATTTAAGGGTTTTTCTTTATTTTTACTATTTTCTACATTGTAGAATAATAGTGAAGACATCAAAACTATGAAATAACACATATGGAATGATGTAGTAACCAAAAAAGTGTTAAATAAATCAGAATATATTCTTCAAAGTAGCCACCCTTTGCCTTGATGACAGTTTTGCACACTATTGGCATTCTCTCAACCAGCTTCATGAGGTAGTCACTTGAAATGCATTTCAATTAACAGGTGTGCCTCGTTAAAAGTTAATTTGTGGAATGTTTGGGGCAAGATCAGCTCAAATAAGCAAAGAGAAATTACAGTCCGTCATTACTTTAAGACATAAAGGTCAGTCACAAAAACCATCAAGCACTATGATGAAACTGGATCTCGTGAGGACCGCCACAGGAAAGGAAGACCCAGAGTTACCTCTGCTGCAGAGGATAAGTTCATTAGAGTTACCTCTACCTCAGATTGCAGCCCAAATAAAGTAACAGACACATCTCAACATCAACTGTTCAGAGGAGACCGTGTGAATCAGGCCTTCATGGTCGTATTGCTGCAAAGCCCAAATTAAGCTGTCAAAATTGAAGTCCTATAGATTTAAATGGTTTTACCAAGAGAAATATATGAAATGTAGAGCTGGGAGAAGTTAAAGAAAAGTGCCATATGGTTCATCCCAGTTTTAAAGTAAGAACAGTTGTCTTCTTTGTTGCCCTGGTGCCACGTCAGAGGGGGAGGGACTTTACGCTATAGGTCATCAGTTAGATGATCCTCATTGGACCCTAGCCCTCGTCGTGGGAAGGCTTTAATGATTTACTGTTTGGGGATAGGCTATACGTATCCACTTTGTTGGCCAGGGCAGGTAGGTCCATTTCAAAAGGCTTTGTTGTTGACGAGGTGTGGACTCCCTGTTGTATTTCTATCCATACTACTTAACTCATTCATTGAAATCACTTGAATAAAGCTAAAGTCAACTCTATTTCTTTCAATTTGGCTGCAGAGCCTGTGTCACTCTCCCACCCAAGGTCCATATGGTTCTCTTTTGAATGTGTTCATTGGCTGTAGATGGTGAGGCTATAGGTTGGGCCTGGGATGTGGTTCCTTACTTAGGCTGGATCAGCGAGCAGCTCATAGCCAGCGAGAGAATCCACCAGCCTCATCCCACAGCGTCTTCGCAAAACCACCAGCTCTATCACTCTTTCACTTATATTAGCCTTGAAATGGGGCCTGTTCTAAATAGGATCTCCTTCTAGTTTATCCCTTTCTGTTTATGGAGGAGTGGAGAGAAGAAAAGAGCCACGCAGCTTAGTCACTTTTTCCCTCTCTCTGCCTCCAAACCACAAGCGAGGGCAGCTTCCCCAGGACGAGTTCTTTTGTCTCTTCTATTACCACTGTGGCTTTAAGGAGATCCTCCTTCCATTAGGTCATGCAGTGAGACCGTCTCTGATACAGGGAGAGAAAGAGGAAGAGAAAGAGGGAGAGATATAAAGAAAGGGAGGGGGGGAGAGAAAGATGTTTGGAGGGGAGAGTTGGAGGCCTCTGTTTCTTACACTAAGGAGTAAAGACATTACCGTGAGTGTTCGTGGCACAAAGTATGTTGTTGTGCTCGCTGCCATGTCAATACTCATCATCGTGGTCATTATCATCGCTGTCGTCATTACCGTCTTTCGCCATCGTCATCCTTATCGTCATTAATGTCATTAATGTCATAATTGTCGTTATCATCATCATAGTCATCATCATCATCGTTGTCATCATCATCTTCATCATAGCCATCATTATCATCATCATCATCATCATCATAGCCATCATCATCTTAGCCATCATCATCATCATAGCCATCATCACCATCATCATCGTCAACATTACCATCGTCACCGTCGTCATCATTGCCATAATCATCATGATCTTCATCGTCATCATCGTAATCTTCAACAATCCTCAATGATGACTGACAGCCTTCAAACATCTTTCCTTGCCTCGCTCGCCCCTCTCATCTTCTCAGATGACTTCAGATGCACTGTATCACATTACACATGTCACCCTGTGGCATATGTCACATTACACATATAAAATGTTATTTGTCGCATACACATATTTAGCAGATGTTATTGCGGGTGTAGAAAAATGCAATATATATATATATATATATATATATATATATATATATATATATATACAGTGGGGAGAACAAGTATTTGATACACTGACAATTTTGCAGGTTTTCCTACTTACAAAGCATGTAGAGGTCTGTAATTTTTATCATAGGTACACTTCAATTGTGAGAGAAGGAATCTAAAACAAAAATCCAGAAAATTACATTGTATGATTTTTAATTAATGAATTTGCATTTTATTGCATGACATAAGTATTTGATACATCAGAAAAGCAGAACTGAATATTTGGTACAGAAACCTTAGTTTGCAATTACAGAGATCATACGTTTCCTGTAGTTCTTGACCAGGTTTGCACACACTGCAGCAGGGATTTTGGCCCACTCCTCCATACAGACCTTCTCCAGATCCTTCAGGTTTCGGGGCTGTCGCTGGGCAATACGGACTTTCGGCTCCCTCCAAAGATTTTCTATTGGGTTCAGGTCTGGAGACTGGATAGGCCACTCCAGGACCTTGAGATGCTTCTTACGGAGCCACTCCTTAGTTGCCCTGGCTGTGTGTTTCGGGTCGTTGTCATGCTGGAAGACCCAGCCACGACCCATCTTCAATGCTCTTACTGAGGGAAGGAGGTTGTTGGTCAAGATCTCGCGATACATGGCCCCATCCATCCTCACTTCAATACGGTGCAGTCGTCCTGTCCCCTTTGCAGAAAAGCATCCCCAAAGAATGATGTTTCCACCTCCATGCTTCACGGTTGGGATGGTGTTCTTGGGGTTGTACTCATCCTTCTATTCCTCCAAACACGGCGAGTGGAGTTTAGAGCAAAAAGCTCTATTTTTGTCTCATCAGACCACATGACCTTCTCCCATTCCTCCTCTGGATCATCCAGATGGTCATTGGCAAACTTCAGACGGGCCTGGACATGCGCTGGCTTGAGCAGGGGGACCTTGCGTGCGCTGCAGGATTTTAATCCATGACGGCGTAGTGTGTTACTAATGGTTTTCTTTGAGACTGTGGTCCCAGCTCTCTTCAGGTCATTGACCAGGTCCTGCCGTGTAGTTCTGGGCTGATCCCTCACATTCCTCATGATCATTGATGCCCCACGAGGTGAGATCTTGCATGGAGCCCCAGACCGAGGGTGATTGACCGTCATCTTGAACTTCTTCCATTTTCTAATAATTGTGCCAACAGTTGTTGCCTTCTCACCAAGCTGCTTGGCTATTGTCCTGTAGCCCATCCCAGCCTTGTACAGGTCTACAATTTATCCCTGATGTCCTTACACAGCTCTCTGGTCTTGGCCATTGTGGAGAGGTTGGAGTCTGTTTGATTGAGTGTGTGGACAGGTGTCTTTTATACAGGTAACGAGTTCAAACAGGTGCAGTTAATACAGGTAATGAGTGGAGAACAGGAGGGCTTCTTAAAGAAAAACTAACAGGTCTGTGAGAGCCGGAATTCTTACTGGTTGGTAGGTGATCAAATACTTATGTCATGCAATAAAATGCAAATTAATTACTTAAAAATCATACAATGTGATTTTCTGGATTTTTGTTTTAGATTCCGTCTCTCACAGTTGAAGTGTACCTATGATAAAAATGACAGACCTCTACATGCTTTGTAAGTAGGAAAACCTGCAAAATCGGCAGTGTATCAAATACTTGTTCTCCCCACTGTATATACTGTACTTATATATAAACTGGGTGATTCGATCCCTGAATGCTGATTGGCTGACAGCCATGGTATATCAGACCACATACCACGGGTATGACAAAAAAATCTTGTTACTGCTCTAATTACGTTGGTAACAAGTTTATAATAGCAATAAGGCACCTCGGGGGTTTGTGGTATATAGCCAATATACCACGGCTAACGGCTGAATCCAGGCACTCCCTGTTGCGTCGTGCTTTGAACAGCCGTTAGCCGTGGTATATTGGCCATATACCACACCCCCAAGGTGCCTTATTGCTTAAATATATGATGGGATGTATAGACATGGACAGTATATGGATAGAATATGTAGTATATCTGAAGAATACGTAGGATAGAAGAGTATATGTACAGCAATATTTAAATAGGATAGGCCTTGACTAGAATACAGTATATACATATGATGTGGGTAAAACAGTAAACATTATTAAAGTGACCAGTGATTCCATGTCTATGTACATAGAGCAGCAGCCTCTAAGGTACAGGGTTGAATCACCGGGTGGTAGCCGGCTAGTGACAGTTACTGAGTTCAGGGCAGGGAACTGGGCGGAGCCCGGCTAGTGGGGACTATTTAACAGTCTGATGGCCTTGAGATAGAAGCTGTTTTTCAGTCTCTCGGTCCAAGCTTTGATGCACCTGTACTCACCTTGCCTTCTAGATGGTAGCGGGTGAACAGGCTGTGGCTCGGGTGGCTGAGGTCCTTGATGTTCTTTTTGGCCTTCGTGTGACACCGGGTGCTGTAGATGTCCTGTAGGGTAGGCAGTGTGCCCCCGGTGATGCTTTGGGCAGACCGCACCACCCTCTGAAGAGCCCTGCAGTTGCGGGCGGTACAGTTGCCGTACCAGCCTCCTGAGGTTGAAGAGGCGCTGTTGTGCCTTCTTCACCTAACTGTGTATGTGGGTGTGGAATTTCAGATTGTCAATGATGTGTACGCCGAGGAACTTTAAGCTTTTCACCTTCTCCACTGTGGCCCTGTCGATGTGGATGGGGGCGTGCTTCCTCTGCTGTCTCCTGAAGTCCATGATCAGCTCCATCGTTTTTGTTGGCGTTGAGGGAGAGGTTATTTTCTTGGCATCACTCCGCCAGGGCCCTCACCTCCTCCCTGTAGGCTGTCTCATTGATGTTGGTAATCAGGCCTACCACTGTTGTGTCGTCAGCAAACTTGAGGATTGAGTTTGAGACGTGCGTGGCCACGCAGTCATGGGTGAACAGGGAGTACAGGAGGGGGCTGAGCACGCACCCTTGTGGGGCCCCTGTGTTGAGGATCACCGTAGTAGAGGTGTTGTTGGGGGTGGCCCATCAGGAAGTCCAGGACCCAGTTGCACAGGGCAGGGTTCAGACCCAGGGCCCCAAGCTTAATGATGAGCTTGGAAGGTACTCACCCAGTGGCATATGTCACCTTCCACATATCACCCTGTGGCATATGTCACATATCTCCTTAAGGGGAGACTCAGACTTAAGAAATGTACTGTAGGGAATGTGTTTGTGTCACTCTTCTTCAGAGTACATAATGTCCATTATATGATCTGTACCAAGCACAGGCAGTGGCTGTCAAAACACAAAGGCAGGAGATTGTATTTGTTGTTGTGAAATGCTCTTTCCATTCGGTTAGTGCAGTGTTTCTCCTACCATTGTCTGACAGTTATTTTGATGTCAGAGGGCCCATGTTGCTTTGGGGGCCTTTGCGACCCCCCTAAAAATTCTGCTATGGAGAATTGTATGTGTGTGTGTGTGTGTGTGTGTGTGTGTGTGTGTGTGTGTGTGTGTGTGTGTGTGTGTGTGTGTTGTACTGTACTGTACTGTACTGTACTGTACTGTGTGTGTGTGTGTGTGTGTGTGTGTGTGTGTGTGTGTGTGTGTGTGTGTGTGTGTGTGTGTGTGTGTGTGTGTGTGTGTGTGTGTGTGGGTGTGTGTGTGAGAGTGTGTGTATGCACGTGCATGCGTGAGTGTGCGTGCATACGTTTAACTTACTTTCACCTCAATGCCAGGTAACAACTGGTGTCTCCTAGAGCTGACATACTTCTAAAGGCTACCATTAAGAAATTCCATCAGAGCAGCCACCACTCAGGTTAATAATTGCTTCTCGTTTTAACTGAGGGGGTGAAAGGTCAGGATCAAACTCACCTGTTCTTTTCCAAGCCACAGGGGCTGGCCACCTGGCCCTCCGCTGTAAAGTTTCCCTAGGTACAGATGTAGGATCAACTTCCCTGCCCTCGATCTTAACCTTAAACATTAGTAAGGAAACTGACCCAATATCAGCGTCTAGGGGCAACTCACTCTAATCCTCACCTGGCCTCTCAGATCTGCAATGGCAGCCGTGCTACACGGTCTCACAGGGATGTCACTGTCACCACTCTAGGTGTCCATATTGGTAAACGATTCATCATGTCACGCCCTGTTCTGTTTCACCTGTCCTTGTGCTTGTCTCCACCACCTCCAGGTGTCGCCCATCTTCACCACTTAATATCGTCATACACGTAACGTTAGCTAGGGAGCCAGCCAGTTTACGTTAGCTAGGGAGCCAGCCAGTTTACGTGAGCTAGCTAACAGTACACTTTAGCTTGAAATGAAACCACTTTCTGTCAAAATTTGAAATGTGTAATATCTAAAAATGTTGCTAGCTAACGCTAGACTATCTTACCCATATACATCATCATGCATGATGGACGTGTCTCCTTGTCACGAATGCCATGACACAGTTGCCCTTAGTTTGAAGATGTAATCTGGAGACAGGTGTTTTCTCCATCTCTTTAGCTGTCATACTCTAATTCCACTGATTTCAAAATGTTATTCGTATTTACAGATGGCGTGGCATACCAGTTTGTTATTAAGGCACATGAAAGTTCACATGTTCCAGAAGGCAGAACGCATTTTGATAAAAATACATGAAAAATAAATGTTAAAATGTTTCTTGAAACGGGTCACATGTAGGGAATAGGGTGCCATTTGGGACTTAAGTGATATGTTGCAATGCCGGTCCTTTCAGGTCAGTGGTTATGCCTTTATAATGCCGGTCCTTTCAGGTCAGTGGTTATGCCTTTATAATGCCGGTCCTTTCAGGTCAGTGGTTATACCTTTATAATGCCGGTCCTTTCAGGTCAGTGGTTATGCCTTTATAATGCCGGTCCTTTCAGGTCAGTGGTTATACCTTTATAATGCCGGTCCTTTCAGGTCAGTGGTTATACCTTTATAATGCCGGTCCTTTCAGACCAGTGGTTATGCCTTTACAATGCCGGTCCTTTCAGGTCAGTGGTTATGCCTTTATAATGCCGGTCCTTTCAGGTCAGTGGTTATGCCTTTATAATGCCGGTCCTTTCAGGTCAGTGGTTATGCCATTATAATGCCGGTCCTTTCAGGTCAGTGGTTATGCCTTTATAATGCCGGTCTTTTCAGACCAGTGCTTATGCCTTTATAAAAAATTGTTTTGCCCTTTTTCTCCCCAATTTCGTGATATCCAATTGGTGGTTACAGTCTTGTCCCATCACTGCAACTCCCGTATGGACTTGGGAGAGGCGAAGGTCGAGAGCCATGCATCCTCCAAAACACGGAGCTGCACTGCTTCTTGACACACTGCTCACTTAACCCGGAAGCCAGCCGCACCAATGTGTCGGAGGAAACATCGTACAACTAGCGACCTTGTCAGCATGCATGTGCCCGGCCTGCCACAAGAGTCGCTAGAGCGCGATGTGACAAGGACATCCCGGCCGGCAGTGGTGTAAAGTACTTAAGTCAAAATACTTGAAAGTACTACTTGTTTTTTTGGGTATCTTTACTTTACTATTTATATTTTTGACAACTTTTACTTCACTACATTTCTAAAGAAAATATTGTACTTTTTACTCCATACATTTTCCGGCTGCGACACAGCTCGGGATCGAACCCGGATCTGTAGTGGCGCCTCAAGCACTGCAGTGCCTTAGACTGCTGTGCCACTCAGGAGGCCCTAGATCAGTCGTTATGCCTATATAATGCCGATCCTTTCAGATCAGTGGTTATGCCTTTATAATCAGACCTTAACCCTGGTACGACAACTGCACCGCCCGCAACTGCAGGCCTCTCCAGAAGGTGGTGCAGCACATTACCGTGGGTATACTGCCTGCCCTCCAGGACATCTACAGCACCCGGTGTCACAAGAAGGCCAAGGAGATCATCAAGGACCTTAGCCACCCGAGTCACGGCCTGTTCACCCTCCCATTATCTACAGTATGTGTGAGTGTGTGGGAAGAGTCCAGTGTGTGTGCATAGAGTCAAAAAGAGTTATTGCAAAAAGGGTCTTATGGCTAGGGTGTAGAAGCTGTTCAGGGGCCTTTTGGTCCCAGACTTAGCGCTCCGGTACGGTAGCAGAGAGAACAGTCTATGATTTGGGTGGCTGGAGTCTTTGACAATTTTTAGGCCCATCCTCTGACACCGCCTGATATAGAGGTCCTGGATGGCAGGGAGTTTGGCCCCAGTGATGTACTGGGCCATACGCACTACCTTTTGGTATCAGCTTGTGGTCAGATGCCGAGCAGTTGTCAAACCAGAAGGCCAAGGAGATCATCAAGGACCTCAGGCACCCGAGCCACGGCCTGCTCTCAATGGTGCAGCTGTATAACGTTTTGAGGATCTGAGGATCTATGCCAAAATAGTTTCAGCCTCCTGAGAGAGAAGAGGCATTGTCGTGACCTGTTCACAACTGTGTTGGTGTGTTTGGACCATGATAGGTCCTTAGTGATGTAGACACAGAGGAACTAGAAGCTTTCAACCCGTTCCACTACAGCCCTGTCGATGTGAATGGGGGCGAGGTTGGCCCTCCATTTCCTATAGTCCACGATCAGCTCCTTAGTCTTGCTGACGTTGAGGGAGAGGTTGTTTTCCTGGCACCAAATTGCCAGGTCTCTGACCTCCTCCCTATAGGCTGCCTCATCGTCGTCGGTGATCAGGCTTACCACTGTCGTGTCATTGGCAAACTTGACGATGGTGTTGTAGTCGTGCACGGCCACACAGTCGTGGGTGAACAGGGAGTACAGGAGCGGACTAAGCACACAGCCCTGAGGCACCCCAGTGTTGGGGCTCAGCATGACAGATGTGTTGTTGCCTACCTTCACCACCTGGGGGTGTCCCGTCAGGATGTCCAAGATCCAGTGTCAGAGGGAGATGTTTCATTCCCAGGGACCAGAGAAGACACTATGGTGTTGAACGCTGCTGAGCTGAAGCCAATGAACAACATTCTCACATAGATATTCCCTTTGTCCAGTTGGGCAAGGGCAGTGTGGAGTGCAACAGAGATTGCATCATCTGTGGATCTGTTTAGGCGGTATGGGAATTGGAGTGGGTCCAGAGTTTCTGGGATGATAATGTTGATGTGAGCCATGACCAGCCTTTCAAAGCATTTCTTGACTACAGATGTGAGTGCTACGATGCGGTAGTCATTTAGTCTGGTCACCTTGGCGTTCTTGGGCACCAGGACTATGCTTGAAACATGTAGGTATTACAGACTGGGTCAGGGCGAGGTTGAACATGTTAGTGAATACAGTGTAGTCATTGCATGCTATGAATATGAGACCAAATACTTAACGTTTTACTACTTTAATACACATGGAGTATAAGTGAATTTGTCCAAATACTTTTGGTCCCCTAAAATGTACAAAAAATGCTGTCATTTCTAAACGCTTCACTCGATATGGATGAACATAACCTAAAATGAAAGCTGACTGTCTGCACTTTAACCTCATAGTCATTGTGTCATTTAAAATCCAAAGTGCTGGAGTACATAGCCGAAAGAGCAAATCGTGTCACTGTCCCAATACTTTTGGAGCTCACCGTATTCATATTCCAGTCTCTGGTCTGGAAGCTAATTTCCTGCAATTCTATCCATTTTGCTATGGGGTTTTGTACTGTGTATATAAATATTGTATTCTTGACATATCTCATTCTAATATTTCTATTGCTGTACATGGTATGTTAGTTAAACTGTTAATACACACCGAATATGTTTTATATGCTGGATTCTTGTACATATCATTCCTAGTATATCTTGTGTAAAATCATCCGGTTTATATACGTATAGATTGCATTACTGTTACAGTGCTATTTGGGTTGTTAATTGGATTCGTTATGACATTCCTTAATTCCATTTTTTTGTATAATTTGTGTACATGTTTGACATTTTATTGCATTGTTAGGAGCTAGTAACATAAGCATTTAGCTGCACCTGCTATAACATCTGCTAAACTGTGTACACAACCAATAAACTTTGATTTGATAACAAAAAAAATCTAAATGATGACGTTGAATCAACGTGTAAAATAGATTGGATTTGCAAAAAGTCATCAACGTAAGGGAATTTCTTTTAATCTAAATCCAATACATGGTGCCATTTTTTATTGATTTCACGTTGAATTCACGTTAGTTGACAACTCAACCACATGTTAATAAAAACTAGACATTGAACTGACGTCTGTGCCCAGTGTGTAACGATTGTCTGTTGAAGAAGGAGTGGACCAAAGCGCAGTGTGGTAAGTGTTCATGATTTATTAATAAAACTGAACACTAAATAACAAAACAACAAAGAGAACGAACGAAACCGAAACAGTTCTGTCAGGTGCAGAAACACAAAACAGAAAACAACTACCCACAAAGCATCGGTGGGGAAAAGCTACCTAAGTATGGTTCTCAATCAGAGACAATGATAGACAGCTGCCTCTGATTGAGAACCACACCCGGCCAAACACAAAGAAATGCAAAACATAGAAAATGCACATAGAATGCCCACCCAAATCACACCCTGACCAAACCAAAATAAAGACATAAAAAGCTCTCTACGGTCAGGGCGTGACACAGTGGGATGTTGCAAGTCACATACTTTACAAAGTGCAGGAGAAGGAGCATCCTCCGTATCCTCAAGTGACATCTGGGTTGTGTCCATTATGAATCAAACAGAAGAAAATGGACAGAAACAGGGAGGGACTACTAGGACTTAAGCAATGCTCATTTTTGCTTTCCTTTGCAACAGGTCTGGTAATCATAGTGCAGGGAGGGATGACCTCTTTCAAAGCCATGACTAAGTCCCCCTGATCAGTGACTGTGTGGAACCGTCAATCCCCTAATCGTCGCTTTTGTTCTTTGTCGAAGTCAATTAACCATATGGATATACAGTATACATGGAGACTGTGATCCGAGGAAAAAGTGTGTGTGTGTGTGTGTGTACGAGCATGTGTGGTGTGTGTGTGTGTGTGTGTGTGTGTGTGTGTGTGTGTGTGTGTGTGTGTGTGTGTGTGTGTGTGTGTGTGTGTGTGTGTGTGTGTGTGTGTGTGTGTGTGTGTGTGTGTGTGTGTGTGTGTGTGTGTGTGTGTGTGTGTACGTGCGTGTGTGTGCCTGTGTGTGTGTGTGTGTGTGTGCCTGAGCCTGTGTGTGCCTGGGCGGGCTTCCTAGTGTAACTATGAACCAGCCATGGTCTTATACCACTGTCAAGAGTGAAGTGTGTAACTAACAGTGGTCTAATGAATTTAACCTCCAACAGGATCAGAGGAGATTAAGAACAGGAAGGTTGACAAGGCAAATAGGCTCTCTCTCTTCTTCAGCCCCTCTCTTCAACACAATGGAGTTTCCACCTACTAAATTTAAACTTAACTAGTTGAACTTAACCCCCTTAATCGGTAAGTAATCCTTGCACTATTCTAATAGTTCTCTGTAAATTCACCTGTGGACCAATATGGTCTTGAAGAGTAAACAACATGCTGACTGACACGCAGGGGGAAGGAGAGAGAGAGGAGGGAAAGAGAGGGAGGAAGAGGGAAAGAGAGAGAGGGAGAGAAAGAATATAGGGAAAGAGAGAGAGGGAGAGAAAGAATATAGGGAAAGAGAGATAGGGAGAGGGAGGGAGAGAAAGAATATAGGGAAAGAGAGAGAAGGAGGGAAAGAGAGAGAGGGAGAGGGAGAGAAAGAATATAGGGAAAGAGTGAGAGGGAGGGAGAGAAAGATAAATAATATAGGGAAAGAGTGAGAGGGAGAGAAAGAGAAAGAATATAGGGAAAGAGAGAGAGGGAGAGGGAGAGAAAGAATATAGGGAAAGAGTGAGAGGGAGGGAGAGAAAGAATATAGGGAAAGAGTGAGAGGGAGGGAGAGAAAGAGAAATAATATAGGGAAAGAGTGAGAGGGAGAGAAAGAGAAAGAATATAGGGAAAGAGGGAGAGGGAGAGAAAGAGAAAGAATATAGGGAAAGAGGGAGAGGGAGAGAAAGAGAAAGAGAAAGAATATAGGGAAAGAGTGAGAGGGAAAGGGAGAAATAAAGAGTCATCAAGGGTTGAAATGCACTGTAACATGTCAAATAGATGGGACAAGTGAAATTCTAATATGCAGAGAGATTTATGTTGTCATCTTTGAAGTTTGGAATACACACGGTACACACGGAATGCAATTGTGAGCTGCAGTATCAAATCTCCTGTTTATTTGAAACGTAAAGTTTACTCACAGCGTAGTGGGGGCAGATATCCACTGTCTCTCACTGTCTCCCACTATATTCACTGTCCCCCACTGTCTCGTTCTGTCTCCCACTGTCTCCCACTATATTCACTGTCCCCCACTGTCTCGTTCTGTCTCCCACTGTCTCCCACTATATTCACTGTCTCCCTCTGTCTCCCACGGTATGCCACAGTCTCCCACAGTCTACCATGGTCTCCTACTGTTTTCCACTGTGTCCCATAATATGATAGTTCCACTTTGTTCACTCCAAATGTACCCTTGGATGCCATGTGAATACGCACCAGTAGCGGCGTACAGTGGGAGACTGAGGTAGACAGTGGGAGACAGTTGCATACCGTGGGAGACCAATGGACAAACTACAGCAACATATTTTGTGTTTTATTCAAATAGAGAATATAATCCGGACACATTTCAGTAATGAGAATTTGGGGTGAAAGTTTACAAAATTCAGTCGAAAATGTATTTAGGACACTTTGCCAAAAACTAGAAATCTTAGTCCTCAGAATAATAGTTGATTTTTGCAAATGCATCATGGTTTTGTAACTCAATTTGTTACAGACAGGTTTAAAACTGGTTTCATGAGAATCGCCCAGTAGTTTGAGTTGATTAGTTCTCACTGGTCAAGTCACTGGTCAAGTCATTTTGGGCGGCAGGTAGCCTCGTGGTTGCTTGATCGAATCCCCGAGCTGACAAGGTAGAAATCTGTTGTTCTGCCCCTGAACAGGCAGTTAACCCACTGTTCCTAGGCCGTCATTGTAAACAAGAATTTGTTCTTAACTGACTTGCCTAGTTAAATAAAGGTTAAATATATATATATATATTTTTTAAAGTCACTCATGTGTACACCTCGCTCACTCACCTGTTTGACACACACAACCCATGCAGTTAAAGGCACTAGGATAAGACAGAGATTGGGTCCCAAACTGTACTGTGTTCACCCATGACTGTGTGGCCTTGCACACCTCCAACTCAATCATCAAGTTTGCAGACAACACAACAGTGGTAGGCCTGATTACCAACAATGACGAGATGTCAACAAAACGAAAGAGATGATCGTGGACTTCAGGAAACAGAAGAGGGAGTACGCCCCTATCCACATCGACGGAACCGCAGTGGAGAAGGTGAAAAGCTTCAAGTTCCTCGGCGTACACATCACTGACAATCTGAAATGGCGTAACAGCAACCCTTACAAACTTTTACAGATGTACAATTGAGAGCATCCTGTTGGGCTGTATCACCGCCTGGTACGGCAACTGCACCGCCCGCAACCACAGGGCTCTCCAGAGGGTGGAGCGGTCTGCCCAACGCATCGCCGGGGGAACACTGCCTGCCCCCCAGGACACCTACGGCACCTGATGTCACAGGAAGGCAACAAAATATCATCAAGGACATCAAACACCCGAGCCACGGAATGTTCACCCTGCTATCATCCAGAGGGCGAGGTCAGTACAGCTGCATCAAAGCTGGGACTGAGAGACTGAAAAACGGCTTCTATCTCAAGGCCATCAGACTGTTAAACAGCCATCACTAGCCGACTACCACCCAGTTACTTAACCCTGCACCTTAGAGGCTGCTGCCCTATATACATAGACATGGAATCCCTGGCCACTTTAATAATGGAACACTAGTCACTTTAATAATGTTTACACCCTGCTTTACTCATACGTATATATTTTATTCTATTGTACTGTGTTTTAGTCAATGCCACTCTGACATTGCTCGTCCTAATATTTATATATTTCTTAATTCCATTATTTTACTTCTAGATTTGTGTGTATTGTTGTGAATTGTTAGATATTACTGCACTTTTGGAGCTAGGAACACAAGCATTTCGCTACACCCACAATAATACCCTGCTAAATGTGTGACCAATAACATTTGATTTGATTTGAAGCTGCACCCTATTCTTATATACTGTAGTGATTTTGACCAGAGCCCTGTGGGAAATAGCGTGCCATTTGGGACGCTGACAGAGAAACAGAAGAGCTCCACACTGTATAGTGATTTAGTCATGAATAATATAATAATAATCATATTATAAAAGGGATAGTTCAGCAATTTAGCATTTTTAGATATTACTTTTCCATACCTTGAAAAGCAGTCTATGAACAAGGAGCGTCTGCTTTCAAGATGAGGAAACAAATATCTAAAATCACGGAACTATCCTTTGAAGTATGGCTCCCGAGTGGCGCAGCGGTCTAAGGCACTGCGTATCAGTGTAAGAGGCGTCACTACAGTCCCTGGTTTGAATCCACGCTGTATCACATCCAGCCGTGATTGGGAGTCGCATAGGGCGGTGCACAATTGGGCCAGCGTCGCCGGGGTAGGCTGTCATTGTAAATAAGAATTTGTCCTTAAATGACTTGCCTAGTTAAATAAAGGTTTTAAAAAATTTAAGTAGGTTACTGTTGTACTATCTATTCAATAGACACATATCAGTAATGATGTATAGTTAATGGTCAGTGATACTGTACATTAACTTTGATGTATGGTCATTTATGTACCTCCGTCACTCACACAAACAGTTTATGGTTTAAACCCCACATGCGCACACACACATTTGTCTCATTTTAAAAGTAATTTCCTGCCATTCTATGTATTTTGACATGGCTTAGGCCTATGTCCAGAGTAAAAAAAAAAGATATACAAATAAACACGGGTCAGGTGTATTCAGGATGCTTTGAATAATAAATGAACACTCAAAATTGGATGACTTTGTTACATTGAGATTTTTTGGTGATGCAATTTAAAGCATGCAAATATTTGTTTGGGTGTTTTGACACTTTATTCAGACAGTAATGGAATTAGACGGGGAGACAGGCAAATGGGAGAAACAGTGGGAAGGTTGGAAGTAGGGATTGATCCCTGTTCTCCGGTGAAAAGTTGTATGGAGCAGGTGCCGGAGAGTGTTACCACTAGAACACGGCTCTGCCCAATAAATACTCATATTAATGGTTGATGGCAGTGGGTAAGCAAATCATAGATAGCAATCATCTTGTCCATAGACTGCTGTCAAGGTAAGAACAGAAACATTTTAGATTTTGTAACTCTTTAAAATAGGACTGGAAGAAGATCCTGCTTGCTCTCCAGAGGGTTGGCCACCCCTGAGCTATGTTTCAGTGCTGGGTGGGGTATGTTGTTGAACCACGTGGGTGGTTTGCAGTTCAAATTAGGGAGATGTTAAACAATGGAAGTGTTAATACATTTACTTTTTTTTTAAATGAGAGAACCATTCACACAGCCCGATACCTGCATTTTGGTTACAGGGTCTGTGAAAATGCAGGAATCATGACTAGTTCTCTATGTGGCTTTTATTTTCCATGTTTTTTTACCCCCTACCCCTTTCAGATATAGGAAAAAGCTGGTATAAAAATGCAGGCATGGTAAATAAGTGGGATTTTGGTCTGTGTATGAAAGGGATAGACTGGTTTTGGATTTCTCCCTGACACAGATGGCTGCCATTGTCGCCCCATTATGGAACTTTGAGGGTTTAGGACATATGTCCTTAAATGACGTAGCCCCTCTAATAATTTAATAGGATCTCTATGGGTGTTACTCAATACACAAAAGCCCTAGAGTATTTCCTGAGGTCGATGGTGATTTGAGGTCCGAGCCCCATGTGAATCAAAAGGCTACGGTTAGCCAGCGCCTATGGCTGTATGAGTTCAACCAAGGTCTTCTGTGCTCTGTACAATGTATAGCATGTCTGCAGCTACAGGGGACAATGGCTACCTTGTGTAGGAGCCAGGATGACTTGGCCTGCCATCTCACTCTTACACCTCTCAACGCCAGGCAGGCTTTAAGTCTGTGTGTGTGTGTGTTGTATTTGAGGGCGTCTGTCTGTCTGGTCCGTCTGTATCTGGTCTGTCTGTCTCTGGTCTGTCGTCTGTCTGTCTTTCGATATGTCGTGTCTGGTCTCTCTGTTGGGTCTGTTCTGTTTGTCTGTCTGTCTGGTCTGTCAGGTCTGTCTGTACTGTATGTATATGCTAACAAATCTAAATGTGTGTCTGTACAGGCCTTTGCCTGATCCCCCATAATAAACCTTTAACGTGCCCCACACAGACAGGCACACAGACCGACTGTGGTGCAGGCCAGGGCAGCAGTGGGGGACGGAGGCTATACAATGTCCTGGCCTGGCAGGGGGATACCTTGGAGGATTAGCTTGCATTCTGACAGCTGGCCATGCCAAGGGGACACTGCTGACGTCCCTGCAACCCAACAACAACTGTTCTGGGAGGGGAGAGAACTAGACTTTCAGGGTCTAAGGGAATTCTCTCAGTGCTACCTCAGCCTTCCTGATCTGCCTCTCCTCCTCACCTGACCTCAAGTCATCCAAGCATTATTTAACTCTGCTTACATACACCATCAGCTACTCCTGCTCTCTCCATCTACGTTTTAGTCTGTGAAAAAGTGGGTGAGACTCCTCTTCTTGGTAGAAAGCAGTGCCGTTTTCTATCGCTACTGTATGGGCCTGTATTCAATCAGAGTAGGAGTGCTGATCTCGGATCATTTTTGTATTTTAATTCATAACAAAAAAAGAGAAGCGACCTGATCCTAGATCAGCACTCTACCTCTGAGACACTTTATGAATATAAGCCCTGATTTCTACCCATATTATGCATTTATTTATCTTGGACTGTCAGATGGGTTGTGTAGCGAGGTACTTTAAACATGCATCAGTCTCCCCAATGTCTCTCCATTGTGTATCGTGTTCCCTGAAAAGCCTGCGTCGCTTCTTGTGTGTAAACTATTCATTCCCAAACTAAGTTCATTATTTACTGTCTAAAAACTAGAACAAATGAACAATGTCTCGAATCGGAGACCGTCTGCGGACATTATGCTTTCATGCCATTCAATAATTGAATGAAGATTTTTTTTGTTTATCTCCTGTTAGAAAGCAGTTTTGTGGTGAATAATATAACTGTTTGATGCAAACAAACAGACAAATGTTGCTGTGTTTTTTTCCCGGTGACAAACAACGCGTGCTGTGAGCTTTGAGATAAGAGACAGCCTGGAACTACAATGGAGATGTATTCCCAGTCCAGTGAAGACTTGTTGTCAGTCTTAATCTAGGATTATGCCTCTAGAGCTATCTAAAAGCCACCTGTTTGTAAGCTTGTAACATGGATTTGGCATTGATAGGATTTGGCCCTAGGTACTGTCCCTACAGAAAGTGTTCATACCCCTACACTCATTCCACATTTTGTTGTGTTACAGCCTACATTCAAAATAGATGAAACATTTTATTTTCTTCAACCATCTACACACGATACTGCATAATGACAAAGTGAAAACTTGTTTTTTGAAATTTTAGCAAATATATTAAAATAAGTATTTACACCCTAAGTCAATACTTTGTAGAAGCACATTTGGAGCTGTGTGTTTTTTCTAAATCAAATCAAACGTTATTTGTTCAGCAGTCTTATGGCTTGGGGGTAGAAGCTGTTAAGGAGCCTTTTGGTCCTAGACATGGCGCTCCGGTACCGCTTGCCGTGCAGTAGCAGAGAAAACAGTCTATGACTTGGGTGACTGGAGTCTCGGACAATTTTATGGGCTTTCCTCTGACAGCGCCTATTATATAGGTCCTGGATGGCAGGAAGCTTGGCCCCAGTGATGTACTGGGCTGTACGCACTACCCTCTGTAGCACCTTACGGTCAGATGCCGAGCAGTTGACATACCAGGCAGTGATGCAACCGGTCAGGATGCTCTCGATGATGCAGCTGTAGAACTTTTTGAGGATCTGGGGACCCATGCCAAATCTTTTCAGTCTCCTGAGGGGGTAAAAGTTGTGTTGTGCCCTCTTCACGACTGTCTTGTTGTATTTGGACCATGATAGATCATTGGTGATGTTGACACCAAGGAACTTGAAACTCTCGACCCGCTCCACTACAGCCCCGTTGATGTTAATGGGGGCCTGTTTCGGCCAGCCTTTTCCTGTAGTCCACGATCAGCTCCTTTGTCTTACTCACATTGAGGGAGAGGTTGTTGTCCTGGTACCACACTGCCAGTTCTCTGACCTCCCTATAGGCTGTCTCATCGTTGTCGGTGATCAGGCCTACCACTGTTGTGTCGTCAGAAAACTTAATGATGGTGTTGGAGTCGTGTTTGGACTAAGACCTGGATTCTTAAATATTTGCCCATTATTCTTTTAAAAATGCTTCAAGCTCTGTCAAGTTGAGTGTTGATCATTGCTAGACAGACATTTTCAAGTTCTTGCCATAGATTTTCAAGCCAATTTATTCAGTCAAAACTGTAACTAGGTCACTCAGGAACAGTCAATGTCATCTTGGTAAGCAACTCCAGTGATTTGGCCTTTAGTTTAAAGTTATTATCCTATTAAAGATGAACTTGTCTCCATGTGTCTGTTGGAAAGCAGACATAACCAGGTTTTCCTCTACGATTTTGCCTGTGCTTATAGTTGTATTCCGTTTCTCTTTATCCTAAGAAACGCCCTAGTCCTTGCTGATGACAAGCATACCCATAACATGATGCAGCCATCCCCATGCTTGAAAATATGAATAGTGGTACTCAGTGATGTGTTGGATTTGCCCCAAACATAATGCTTTGTATTCAGGACAAAAAGTTATTTTTTTCATAATTACTTTAGTGTCTTGTTGCAAACAGGATGCATGTTTTGGAATATTATTTATTCTGTACAGGCTTCCTTCTTTTCACTCTGCCATGTATTGTGAAATAACTACAATGTTGTTGATCCATCCTCAGTTTTCTTCTATCATAGCCATTAAACAAACTTTGTAACCGTTTTAAAATCCCCATTGGCCTCATGGTGAAATCCTTCAGCAGTTTTCTTCCTCTCTGGCAACTGAGTTAGGAAGCACACCTGTATCTTTAACATAAAAAAAAAACATCTACCAATAGGTGCATTTCTTTGCGAGGCAGTGAAAAACCTCCCTGGTCCTTTGTGGTTGAATCTGTGCTTGAAATTTAGTACTCGATTGGAGGACCTTACATTTTAAATTTGGGGTACAGAGATGGGGCAGTAAAAATTCATGTTAACCACTATTATTGAACATGGAATGAGTCCATGCAACTTATTATGGGAGTTGTTAAGCACATTTCTACTCCTAAACTTACTCTATTTAGGCTTGCCATAACAAAGGGATTTAACACTTATTGAGCCAAGACATTTCAACATTACATTTTTTATTAATTTCAAAAAATGTTCTGCAAGCAAAATTCCACTTTGACATTATGGGGTATTGTGTGTAGATCAGTGACACACAACATTTAATACATGTTTAATTCAGGCTGTAACACAACAAAATGTGGAAAAAGTAAAGCGGTGTGAATTCTTTCCCAAAGGCACTGTGTCAATATGCATCTACATGGTGTGGGGAAAATGCATAAGCATCACTGTTATATTGCCATAGCCATTGACCTTCAGCTTGTGTTGTCATGATCATGTAATGTAATGGTAGTGTTTTTCAGCCTATGGATACAGTATATTCGTCTGTGAATATATTGGGTGTTAGGGCTGGGATGATACCAGTATTTCAATATTGTTTCCATGGCAAAAATCAAAACCTGAAACAGACCAAACTCTTCGGTCCTTTAAAAACCTGCTGTATGTAAAATATTGTGTGCTATAGCTTGGGAAACAATTTTGACTGGATGACAACATAATGATGTTTGTTTCCAACATTAGGGCTGTTTCCCTAAAGAAGTTAAATCCGCTTTGTGTTTTGTTTCCTTGCCACGATACTAACGAGTATCACCTTACTGGTATTGTCCCGGCCCTATTGGGTATACCTGTCAGCAGCTGAAACCCAGCAGCAGTGAGAATAGACATATTTCAACTTCAGTTATCTGTGACCCTCTCTTGACTGAAAGGGATTTGGGCCCTCTGTGGTATTCATGTCAGCTCTACTCAATGTGTCCTGAATGATACATATGGATGTGTGTGTGTGTGTGTGTGTGTCTGACGAAAACAAATGCAAAATGCACCACATAGCATCTTTGACTTAGCTTCACTATGAACACTTGGTGATTGTTTTAACTTTAGGGAAGGTCTAATAATTTATTAAAGCTCACTTTGTCTATGCTTTAGCCTCAGGGCTAATGCAGTCGCTCTGAAATATGTGTGGAGGCAGCTGTTGCAGTCAGCCTCCTAGTCACTGTCTGTACTCACGCTCTCCTCTATATCAGTTGCTAGCCCAAATTGAATGATCTAATAACACATTTACCATTGGACCATATTACATACAGTATAGACCCAAGTTTTATTCTAATTGTATAACCATCCGCACTTTTCAATGGATTACTTTTTAGACTCTCCTTTGAAAGGGTTTTTGTTAACAAACTTGGATTTAATATTAATATAAAACGTTTGTCTCTTTAAATTTACATTTACATTTCGGTCATTTAGCAGATGCTCCAAAAAGGTTCCTGGAATCACTAGTTCAATCCCTCTAAGAAGGCTTTTGTAGTGTTGTTGGCTACACAGTGTCGGACAGCCAGCAACCAGCAGCAAAGCCTGACAGGGTTATTTAAGAATGGAAAAGGACTCTTGGCTTCGTCTATATTATTAGAGTAATAGGATTGTTTACTCCCACTGTTAAGTTAAGGTAAGTTAAGGTCGCCCAACAGGCTTAAACTTGTGTAACGAGCTTAATAGCGCCTCCGAGTGACATTGCGTTGACCCTGGGCAGAGCACTAGGGGTCACGGGTCAGAGGTGAGAGCTGGTAAGAGAGGAAGAAGCCTCTACAGGACATAAAGGACAGCTGGGTTTGTACAGTATCAGGCCCAGACCCAGCATTATTATACACACACAGGCCCAGACCCAGCATTATTATACACACACAGGCCCAGACCCAGCATTATTATACACACACAGGCCCAGACCCAGCGTTAGTATACACACACAGGCCCAGACCCAGCATTATTATACACACACAGGCCCAGACCCAGCATTATTATACACACACAGGCCCAGAACCAGCATTATTATACACACACAGGCCCAGACCCAGCATTATTATACACACACAGGCCCAGAACCAGCATTATTATACACACACAGGCCCAGACCCAGCATTATTATACACACACAGGCCCAGACCCAGCATTATTATACACACACAGGCCCAGACCCAGCATTATTATACACACACAGGCCCAGCCCCAGCATTATTATACACACACAGGCCCAGACCCAGCATTATTATACACACACAGGCCCAGAACCAGCGTTAGTATACACACACAGGCCCAGACCCAGCATTATTATACACACACAGGCCCAGACCCAGCATTATTATACACACACAGGCCCAGACCCAGCATTATTATACACACACAGGCCCAGACCCAGCATTATTATACACACACAGGCCCAGAACCAGCATTATTATACACACACAGGCCCAGACCCAGCATTATTATACACACACAGGCCCAGAACCAGCATTATTATACACACAGAGGCCCAGACCCAGCATTATTATACACACACAGGCCCAGACCCAGCATTATTATACACACACAGGCCCAGACCTAGCATTATTATACACACACAGGCCCAGACCCAGCATTATTATACACACACAGGCCCAGACCCAGCATTATTATACACACACAGGCCCGAACGTACTCACACATTATTATTTTCTAATTGAACCTTTATTTAACTAGGCAAGTCATGGGCCAATTGTGCGCCGCCCTATGGGACTCCCACTCACACTCACACTCACACACACACACACACACACACACACACACACACACACACACACACACACACACACACACACACACACACACACACCTGAGCTGTGTGAAAAAGGTGGAGAGACAGAGAAAGAGATACATATGGAGATAGAGAGTTGATGGATTAAGAGAATTTCAATAAACGAAGACTGAATGAAAGAAGGGAGTGGTGAGTGTTAGACTAGTTGTCTATAGAATGGGTACTGGGTGAGTGTTAGATTAGTTGTCTATAGAATGGGTACTGGGTGAGTGTTAGATTAGTTGTCTATAGAATGGGTACTGGGTGAGTGTTAGATTAGTTGTCTATAGAATGGGTACTGGGTGAGTGTTAGATTAGTTGTCTATAGACTGGGTACTGGGTGAGTGTTAGACTAGTTGTCTATAGTATGGGTACTGGGTGAGTGTGAGACTAGTTGTCTATAGAATGGGTACTGGGTGAGTGTTAGATTAGTTGTCTATAGAATGGGTACTGGGTGAGTGTTAGACTAGTTGTCTATAGAATGGGTACTGGGTGAGTGTTAGATTAGATGTCTAATGACTGGGTACTGGGTGAGTGTTAGGCTAGTTGCGTAATGACTGGGTACACTCCCAGCACAGTAGTATCATTGACTTATCCAATATCTGTATGACTCTCACATGCGATTTATTTTTAATTTGGCTATTTAGCTACACTATTCATATTTTAGCCTGAAATGAGCAAACTGACCAAAGATTAAAACTTAGTATTTCTCTTTCTGCTGTGTTTTGTGATCGTAGCAAAATCCCTAAAGCGTTTATTTCTATCTTCTCAAGTTTTTGTCAATTTGTGTTTAATGGAAGGATGTCTGAGCACAGGCATTGGAGGCTAGATTGACATTAGGAGACCATATTCAAATCAAATCAAATGTTATTTGCCACAATACAGTGTTCTATAATATTCTGCCGTCGACTAAGGCTACTGACTACACCAATAGAGAATGACAGACGGCCCTTTAGCGCCGTTGCGTGTTGACTTTGGTCTTGAATGGTTTTACTCTAAAACCAAAAAGCAGATATACTGTATGCTGTGCCTGTGTTAACTTGGGTGTGTTCCAATGCCGGGGAAATAAAAGCACAAGGCAAGGTGTTGGTCAACAAGACCGCTCCTGGGGGACGGACTAGCACATAGAGACCCTGCATAAGAGTCCATGTGTGAGTGGAGAAAAAAACAAAACGATTCAGTCTTTTAACATTTTCGAGGGTTCCATTAGAGGACTACGCATCGGCATGATCGTACCAGATCAAGGTGTCCATCTGTTGTGATTTACTGTTTCGTGGCATCGCGCACATTTAAAACTGGTATTATACAAATAGAAATGTGTTTCGACAATATGATAGAAATGCTAAAGTAAACAGTTTGGAGAGAAATGCAGAGCAACAGAGTAAAGAGTCTCCGGTGGGCGGAGCCAGGTTCCGAGGTGGGATTGGACCTTGGCTTCCTGAGGGCCTGGATCTGTTCAAGAAAGATGGTGGCCGTGGGGGATTGGTAACTTATCAATGCCAGGGGTCCTATGTATCAATCATCTCTGAATTGGAGTTCTGATTTAAAGGCCCAATGCAAGCATTTTTCTCTCAATATCAAATCATTTCTGGGTAACAATTAAGTACCTTACTGTGATTGTTTAAATATTTTTTTTTTTAAATGGCTTCTTAGCAAGAGCAAGTTCTCAAGCGAGAATTTAGCTAGGACTGTCTGGGAATGGTCTGAGCGGGGAGGGGAAAACTGAAAACTAGCTGTTATTGGCACAGAGGTTTGGAACTATCTTATTGATCTGTTAACTAATTTATCGCCTGGTGATGTCACCAGGCAGGACGAAAATCCATCCCACCAAAACAGGCTGAAATTACAGGGGGTCTTTTCAAAGAGCTCTTACACTGAAAGGGCATTATCATAATTTTCTAAATGTCACAGTATTATTCCAACCTCATGTGGAAATATATAAATAAAAGACAGGAAATCCTGTTTTTGACTGCACTGGGCCTTTAAGATCAGTTTTGTATTTGGATCACAATGAATAAGATCACGTGGATGGGGGGGACCTGATCCTGGCTCAGCACTCTGACTCTGACATGATTGATATGGCCCCAGGTTCAATACAATACATATAATAGATGTTCAGTACTCTACATAGGATCTGGACTTTGCTACCAAGTATTGATTCAGTAAGTTTTTATTAACTTTCCCCTGCCACCCATCCCGCAAGCGGTCAGCTTTCAACACACTGTCGACCAGGCCCTCCATTCACTAGGGGCCAGATGAATTGGTCCTTGCGATAGGTCGGGACTCCTTTACCAATAAGGTAAATACATAGAGGTCCCATTGCAACACACTGATGACGATACACTAACTTTCTATTGACCTGTAGAATGATGAATGCAGCTCCTTTGGTTTTGAAGTGTTTTATTGACGAATCACCAAACACACAATATACGCACAATTGACGTAGCCACCATACACAATATCCACGTCCTTCACAAGTTCCTTCATTGTATCATGAAAGTAGCCCCAGTTGCATCTGATGCGATGCCATGATGCAGTGTATTAGCGGTGTTATTTGTTAGCCACCTTGCAACCGCCCTAAGAGTAGCCCCATAATGGACGTAGTGCTGAAGTTCATTTCCTCATTCCCTCCCCACACAAATCCACTTATAGGATGGTGTGACAGGAAATACAACTGCTTTTCTTTCTTGTCATTGGTGCACTGGCTGACAAAACTGGCCCGTTTTTCGGTGAAACTGACAGGTTGCTAGTGAAGGTTTCTATTTGGGGAAAAGGGAGAGGAATGGGAGAATCTCTGTGGAGAAAGCAGGGCCTGTGTGTGTCTGCGTTCCAACATGTCTGAATGACAGTAACCTCTGTTTAGGTCGATCAATGACCATTTAACGAGGGCCCAGACTGACCAATGAAAAACGTTTAGATCTTTGCATCCCAAATGGCACCCTATTCCCTTTATAGCGCACTATAGTTGGGGAAAAGTAGTCCACTATATAGGGAATAGGATGCCATTTTTGGATGGACTCTCTGTTGGACACGGTAATAGGAAGATAACCTATTCTGTTTGGGATTCAGTGGAGGCTGCTGAGAGGAGGAAGGCTCATAATAATGGCTGGAACGGAGCGAATGGAATGGCATAAAAACACATGGAAACCATGCGTTTCAGGTATTTCATACCATTCCACTGATTCCGCTCCAGCCATTACCACGAGCCCGTTCTCCCCAATGAAGGTGCCACCAACTTCTTGTGTTGGGACGGTCTGTAGAGTTCAGCCTGTGGGACCAAGTTGGTACTGTACTGGCCTCCTTTTCCTCATTCTCCTAACTCACTGTACTGGCCTCCTTTTCCTCATTCTCCTAACTCACTGTACTGGCCTCCTTTTCCTCATTCTCCTAACTCACTGTACTGGCCTCCTTGTCCTCATTCTCCTAACTCACTGTACTGGCCTTCTTTTCCTCATTCTCCTAACTCACTGTACTGGCCTCCTTTTCCTCATTCTCCTAACTCACTGTACTGGCCTCCTTGTCCTCATTCTCCTAACTCACTGTACTGGCCTCCTTTTCCTCATTCTCCTAACTCACTGTACTGGCCTCCTTTTCCTCATTCTCCTAACTCACTGTACTGGCCTCCTTTTCCTCATTCACCTAACTCACTGTACTGGCCTCCTTGTCCTCATTCTCCTAACTCACTGTACTGGCCTCCTTGTCCTAATTCTCCTAACTCACTGTACTGGCCTCCTTGTCCTCATTCTCCTAACTCACTGTACTGGCCCCCTTTTCCTCATTCTCCTGACTCACTGTACTGGCCTCCTTTTCCTCATTCTCCTAACTCACTGTACTGCCCTCCTTTTCCTCATTCTCCTAACTCACTGTACTGGCCTCCTTTTCCTCATTCTCCTAACTTACTGTACTGGCCTCCTTGTCCTAATTCTCCTAACTCACTGTACTGGCCTCCTTGTCCTCATTCTCCTAACTCACTGTACTGGCCTCCTTTTCCTCATTCTCCTAACTCACTGTACTGGCCTCCTTTTCCTTATTCTCCTGACTCACTGTACTGGCCTCCTTTTCCTCATTCTCCTAACTCACTGTACTGGCCTCCTTTTCCTCATTCTCCTAACTCACTGTACTGGCCTCCTTTTCCTCATTCTCCTAACTCACTGTACTGGCCTCCTTTTCCTCATTCTCCTAACTCACTGTACTGGCCTCCTTTTCCTCATTCTCCTAACTCACTGTACTGGCCTCCTTTTCCTTATTCTCCTGACTCACTGTACTGGCCTCCTTTTCCTCATTCTCCTAACTCACTGTACTGGCCTCCTTTTCCTCATTCTCCTAACTCACTGTACTGGCCTCCTTTTCCTCATTCTCCTAACTCACTGTACTGGCCTCCTTTTCCTCATTCTCCTAACTCACTGTACTGGCCTCCTTTTCCTCATTCTCCTGACTCACTGTACTGGCCTCCTTGTCCTCATTCTCCTAACTCACTGTACTGGCCTCCTTTTCCCCATTCTCCTAACTCACTGTACTGGCCTCCTTTTCCTCATTCTCCTAACTCACTGTACTGGCCTCCTTTTCCTCATTCTCCTAACTCACTGTACTGGCCTCCTTGTCCTCATTCTCCTAACTCACTGTACTGGCCTCCTTTTCCTCATTCTCCTAACTCACTGTACTGGCCTCCTTTTCCTCATTCTCCTAACTTACTGTACTGGCTTCCTTTTCCTCATTCTCCTAACTCACTGTACTGGCCTCATTTTCCTCATTTTCCTCATTCTCCTAACTCACTGTACTGGCCTCCTTTTCCTCATTCTCCTAACTCACTGTACTGGCCTCCTTTTCCTCATTCTCCTGACTCACTGTACTGGCCTCCTTGTCCTCATTCTCCTAACTCACTGTACTGGCCTCCTTTTCCTCATTCTCCTAACTCACTGTACTGGCCTCCTTTTCCTCATTCTCCTGACTCACCTCATGCTTATTGGGATTGTCCAGGAGACCAAGAATATCTCTCTTTTTTATCCTCTCCTTTCTCTCTCTAGCTCCCTCTCTTTCTGGCATTTCCCACTTACTCAGCTCACTTCAACGGGAATTGCTGAAGATTTTACACCCAATTGGGTGAATCAGAGGCCTTTGTTGCCACCCTCGTCGCTCCACAAGTGGCAGAGGGGACTCCGGCGGCTGAATGGCGCTTTGTGTTTTCCTAAGAGGGGCCTTCGCTCTCCCTCTCTTCTGTCACAGACAGGTCCCTCTGTCTCCATGCTCCACAATGGTCAATTGTTTCTCCAGAATAGCCAGGTTTCCAGGTTCCAGGAGAGGAGAAGTAGTGAATGATGAACTCTTGCCAAATTCCGACCCCCTTTTTCTTTCGCTTTTTTCCCTCTCAAAGGGATTAGAAATTACCCTGGACTTTTTGTGGGGAGTTAAAATGCTCCCCTGTCCTTCTCCTACAGCAAACAATATCCATTGATATAGACATTTAGACATTTTCTATGGCAGGAGTTGTAAAAAACTACATTAACCAGAAGCATCCATAATGTAGAGCTGTGAGTAGCCTCATTGTGGAAAGAAAATGCATAAACTTTGACTACATGCAGCTGTTTTTTTTTATCCAGCAATGACATGAGATTGTTTTGTGGCAGCTCCTTGTTTTCGTGGAATATCAGTAGTCATTTTTCTTAACATTTGACTCTGTCTCACAGTGTTCTGGTTTCCTTATCAATCTTGTCATCTCGTGTCATGAAGATACAATGCATTTGATACATTGGCTCGCCTTTCCAAGAAACTTCCTAGACTTAAAGGGAAGCGATTTGTTCCAATACTCTAATAGTGTATCAACTGGAAAGGTGCGGTGGTCGTTCGGGAATGTTGGCCTAGGTTGGCCTAGTCGCTAATCATGTGAAAAAGATGAATAGAGTGTTTTGTTTGGACCACTGTCTAATCATGGTCTCATCAGTCCCTCCAGGAAGCAAGGCTCATTATTTAGTTGGGCTCCCGGCGGGAATGATTTCTACTTCAGGGAAAATGTCCACCGCCGCCTCGACTGTAATCACTCAATTTCTACTTTCCTCTCGTGAGGCTTCCTCCAGGCAAACTGTAGTAATATTTAGTTTCCAGTGAAGTAATGGCTGACGTCTCAGGGTGTTTCTCCGTCTCTTTCTATCTGTGTGTCTCATCAGATGTATATCAACAGCCGTTTCACCAAGCTAAGTGGAGTAGAGGTGTGTGTAGATGGGAGTTTACTTCAGATGTAGATACTGTGTAGAACTGTTGATTTCCTGTTCATCTTTCATCACATATTATCTGCAATTGTTATAGCTAGATGACCTTAGTGTCCATTTGAAGACTAAACAGCAATGCATTCTTGATATTGTATTATTTTTTTGCCACTATTGTCTCACTCAATTATACTGGGACAGGTATTGCCAATGAAAATGTCTATTTTCTGTGATGGGGTCTGGCTAATGCTAACTAATCACATGCGGCCTGATGGTCTCGCTAACGCTAACAAACAGCTTGGGGTCTGTTGCGTGATGAAACTTTATCAGTGGCCGCGATTTATGAGGTCCAGGCATTCTGGGCCATATGAGATCTCAGTTCTAAGAAGCTCTTAAGCCCCCATAAACAGGCAGCAATATTGTCAGCTAAATATAGCCCCCCTTCTTTCTCCTCCACCCTTCTGCTTCCCCCCTTCTTCGTCTTTCTCCTGGGGGGTGTGGTTGTGAGATTGGGACTGTTGGGTCAAGGAAGGCTTAGTTTCGCAACGCGCTTATCGATTCGCTCTGTGTGTTAGCCGACGAAACGTCGTAGCAAGTTATGATTTTTGTCTGTAGTCAGTAGCCATATGGGTCTGTATGTGAACTCTTCTAGTATGACTGTCCGTCTGTCTGTCTGTCTGTCTGTCTGGCTGGCTTTCTGCCATCTCTATTCTGCTAAGCAGGGGGCATGAAAGTTCATATAGCTAACGCTGACTGGTGGGCCAGACTATCTGGCTCCTTGCATGAAGGATTGTGATTTTGTATGGAATCGCATTGGGAGTTGGCACATACTTCTGTTTTTTGTTTTTGTTTCTGTACAGTTTATGTGCTAGTCTATGGGCCTGGATTCAGTGCATATTCCGTATCAGTTACTTAACCTTTGCCTGCTCATATATTTAAAAAAAAATCATATGATACACACCAGATGATGTCATCAGTGTCTCCGGATTATTTTTTAAAAATTTATTTAATTTAACCTTCATTTAACTAGGCAAGTCAGTTAAGAACAAATTCTTATTTACAATGACGGCCTACCCCGGGCCAAACACGGACGACGCTGGGCCAATTGTGCGCCGCCCTATTGGACTCCCAATCACGGTTGGATGATGTCATCATCAAATGCATCAGAAACACTTATTATCTCTTTGACTACAAAACATAGAAACCCGCCATTTTCACATATGTGACTCACCACCTGGATTCAGTCTTATGTAGCAACATTTAAATTTCGTTTTTTACATTTGATAAAAGTAGAGACAAAATGGTATACTGTATCATACACTGCATTTGAGGAAACAGTGGGAAAGTCATTCTGCTTTGAAAGTTGATCAACTTGTAAACTCACTTTTGAGAAAACCGTCTTTCAATGTTTTGGTATTACTATTGGAGAGCCCTCCTTTGTCTACACCCATTCAGCATTGTTCACACCCTCGTAAGCCTTAGCCCCACCCATCTCCTTAAGGGTTGATCTGTGCGTTCTGTACTAACTTGCCAGCTACTTCCAGACATCTACAAAAGAGAGAACAGCTCACTGAACATTACTCGCCCTTGCAGAGCTGGTTGGGCTGTTATGTTATCCAGAGCGTTGATGACTGCAACTGTGCTGTCAGATTGTCCGTTCGTAAATTCAGAGTGTTTCACGTTCAGAGCACACACTGGACACTCTGGCCAATAAGTAGGGTTGTTCCAAAAGCTCTGACATCACAACGGCAGTCAAGCACCCAAGCTAACTGGCTAACATTGGCTAGCTACTTCCAGACACATAATGAGAGAACAACCCACTCTGACCATTTTACTCACCCTAGCAGAGCTGGTTAGGCTTTTTTCATGTTATCCAGAGTGTTGGTGACTGTAACTGTGCTGCTGGCAACAATTGAATTACGCTTTGTTGCTATGTTTACTGACACCGGACAGATTCAACGGGTGTTGAGCGTTCAAAAATGCATCAGTTATTCTGCGCTCTGGCACACTAAGACGAGAGTCTTTTGCTAAGAGATGTAGCTAGATAGCTAGCTAGGTGAGCAATGAATCCCAACGCATGACGTAACGTTAGTTAGTGAGCCAGCCAGCTAATGTTAGCTAGCTAGCTAATAGTACACATTAACCTGAAATGAAAATACTTTGTCACAATTAGAGTGGAGTCTTTTGTTAAGACATGTAGCTAGCTAGCTAAACAATGGACCATAATCACAACTCATGACGTTACTACCCTGCATGAATCTGCAGGTAGTTAACCACCAGGTTCTATAGCTATAACTAGTCAAGCAAATGTGTCTGAGATACGAATAATAAGATCATACACATAACGTTAGCTAGCAACCCAGCCAGCTAGCTAACAATATACTTGAAATGAAACCACTTTCTGTCAAAATTAGAAACGTGTAATATCTGAAAATCTTCCCAGTATACATCATGGTTGGACACATCTCCTGTCTGATGCCATGCATTGTTGCCTTAGTTTGATGATATATTCCAGACCTGTCTTTTCTCCATCTCCTTAGCTATCATACTCAAATTCCACTGATTTCAAAACTCGGTCCTCCAGAAAGTGAAAATCATACACATAACGTTAGCTAGCTAACAGTACACTTTAACTTGACATTAGGTTTATGCAGTTTTACTACGCAATAAAAAAATATTTAAAAGCAGTTTTCGACAGGATTACCTAAACATACTGACCAGCTCCAATAGACAGACACGTGCTATATGGTAGACCAATCCAAACTCATCTCTCGGGCATGTCCAGCCCACTCATTATCTCAGCCAATCATGGCTAGCGGTAAGGTTGTTTCTTTTTCTGTGGCTAAACCAACTAGACTCGTAATTTAACTTCTTATGGCTGGGATCTCGTTAACGGGATCGATATGACAACAGCTAGTGAAAGTGCAGGGCGCCAAATTCAAAACAACAGAAATCTCAAAATTAAAATTCCTCAAACATAGAAGTATTTTACATCATTTTTAAGATTAAATTGTTGTTAATCCCACCACAGTGTCCGATTTCAAAAAGGCTTTACGACGAAAGCACACCAAACGATTATGTTAGGTCAGCACCTAGTCACAGAAAAACACAGCCATTTTTCCAGCCAAAGAGAGGAGTCACAAAAATCTGAAATAGAGATAAAATGTATCACTAACCTTTGATGATCTTCATCAGATGACACTCATAGGACTTCATGTTACACAATACATGTATGTTTTGTTTGATAAAGTTCATATTTATATACACAAATCTGAGTTTACATTGGCGCATTACGTTCAGTAGTTCCAAAACATCCGGTGATTTTGCAGAGAGCCACATCAATTTACAGAAATACTCATCATAAATGTTGACGAAAATACAAGTGTTATGCATGGAATAATAGACATTGATAAAAGATACAACTATTATGCATGGAATTATAGATACACTTCTCCTTAATGCAACCGCTGTGTCAGATTTAAAAAAAGCTTTACCGAAAAAACACACCATGCAATAATCTGAGTACAGCGCTCAGACAACAAATCAAGACATACAGATATCCGCCATGTTGTGGAGTCAACAAAGTCAGAAATAGTATTATAAATATTCACTTACCTTTGATGATCTTCATCAGAATGCACTCCCAGGAATCCCAGTACCACAATAAATGTTTGATTTGTTCGATAAAGTCCATCATTTATGTCCAAATACCTCCTTTTTGTTCGCACGTTTAGCCCAGTAATCAAAATTCATGAGGCGCGATCACTAGGTGCAGACGAAAAGTCAAAAAGTTCCGTTACAGTTCGTAGAAACATGTCAAACGATGTATAGAATCAATCTTTAGGATGTTTTTATCATAAATCTTCAATAATGCTCCAACCGGAGAATTCCTTTGTCTTCAGAAATGCAATGGAACGCAAGCTAACTCTCACGTGAACGCGCATGGTCAGCTCATGGCACTCTGCCAGACCCCTGACTCAAAGAGCCCTCATTCCGCCCTCCTTCACAGTAGAAGCATCAAACAAGGTTCTAAAGACTGTTGACATCTAGTGGAAGCCTTAGGAAGTGCAATATGACCAATATCCCACTGTATATTCGATTGAAAAACTACAAACCTCAGATTTCCCACTTCCTGGTTAGATTGTTTCTCAGGTTTTTCCCTGCCATATGAATACTGTTATACTCACAGACATCATTCAAACAGTTTTAGAAACTTCAGAGTGTTTTCTATCCAAATATACTAATAATATGCATATCTTAGCTTCTGGGACTGAGTAGCAGGCAGTTTACTCTGTGCACCTTATTCATCCAAGCTACTCAATACTGGCCCCAGCCATAAGAAGTTTACAATTGTATTTGTATTTACAGATGGCATACACGTTTGATATTAAGGCACATGAAAGTTCACATGTTCAAGAAGGCATTTTTGTGAAAAAATGTTTAAAAATAAATACAATTTACGTTCAAACAGCTCTCCTGTGAAGTCATGACTTGCGACGTACACCTAGTTTCCTGAATTGGGTCACATATGTTGACATTGTGGTGGTGCTGGAGATGATGAATTTTCCATTTTAAAGGACAACTCAAAAAACGAACTTTTGATATTTGTTTCATTAGTCCATTGTTAATATAGTCACAAAATGTTTTCCATGTCACCAATCAAGTTTTCAAGATATATAACTTTCAAAGTACAGAAATACAGCCGTATGATGCATTTTGCATCATATTTACATCCTATGATGCAAAATGCATCATACCAGCTGTAGTTCTGTAATTTGAAAGTTATACATTTTGAAAACTTGATTGCTGACATGCAAAAAAATGTGGGAATTTATCGACAATGGACGAATGAAACAAAAACCAAAATATTGTTTTTGGGTGGAATTTTCCTTTAAGTTGGAAGTAAGCATGACAGCAATTTAGATGAATACAGTAGAGGTATTTGGTGGTGTAATTAACCAATGATGCTATCGTCAGTGTCACAGTAGGGTCAGGACTGGTGTCAGATGTCATCTATGCAATGGACTTCTGTCTAAGTTTGGCTTTGCCCTCAATCACACAATCATTCCACACCCTTTGAACACACACACATATGTAAGCATACACATACACACACACAAACACGCACGTAAGCACACACACACACACGTTCACACACATACATACACACACACACGTGCACAAACACAAGTACACACACACACACTGCTAGTGCTGACACTGTCCCCGCTCCCCAGGTTTCCTTTCAGCACTTATGATGTATAATGTTCTCCAGTTGACAGAGTTACAGACCCCCCACCTCTGATCCACTGTATATGCTCCTATCAAATCACTGTGGACACCTGCTACTGTGGGAGTCACTCTCAAGGACCTCCCCCCTTCTCTTTTTCTCTTTCTCGTTTCTTTCACTCCCTTTCCTTCCCACTTGAACACATTCTCTCTCTCTCTCTCTCTCTCTCTCTCTCTCTCTCTCTCTCTCTCTCTCTCTCTCTCTCTCTCTCTCTCTTTTAGATAGTTGAGTAAGGGTTAGATTTAGGTATTAGGGGGCCCAGGAGATGGAATACTTCAGAGATAAACCATCCTGCGTGATTTATGGGGTGCTAATACTGAAGTGGCGATCTGTTTTACATTTTAGAAACTGAGGTTGGTTCTCTTTGGTGTAATTTCACAACAACTACCTTATACACACAAGTGTAAAGGAATGAATAAGAATATGTACATATAAATATATGGATGTGCGATGAGAGTACAATAGAGTACAGTATATACATATGAGATGAGTAATGTCGGGTATGTAAACATTATATCAAGTGGCAATGTTTAAAGTGACTAGTGATACATTTACTACATCCAATTCTTAATTACTAAAGTGGCTAGAGATTTGAGTCAGTATGTTGGCAGCAGCTACTCAATGTTAGTGATGGCTGTTTAATAGTCTGATGGCCTTGAGATAGAAGCTGTTTTTCAGTCTCTCGGTCCCAGCTTTGATGCACCTGTACTGACCTCGCCTTCTGGATGATAGCGGGGTGAACAGGCAGTGGCTCAGGTGGTTGTTGTCCTTGATATTCTTTTTGGCCTTCCTGTGACATCGGGTGGTGTAGGTGTCCTGGAGGGCAGGTAGTTTGCCCCCAGTGATGCGTTGTGCAGACCTCACTACCCTCTGGAGAGCCTTACGGTTGTGGGCTGAGCAGTTGCTGGACCAGGCGGTGATACAGCCCAATAGGATGCTCTCGATAGTGCATCTGTAAAAGTTTGTGAGTGTTTTCGGTGACAAGCCAAATTTCTTCAGCCTCCTGAGGTTGAAGAGGCGCTGTTGCGCCTTCTTCACCACGCTGTCTGTGTGGGTGAACCATTTCAGTTTGTCCGTGATGTGTACGCCGAGGAACTTAAAACTTTCCACCTTCTCCACTATTGTCCCTTCGATGTGGATAGAGGGGTGCTCCTTCTGCTGTTTCCTGAAGTCCACGATCATCTCCTTTGTTTTGTTGACGTTGAGTGTGAGGTTATTTTCCTGACACCACACTCCGAGGGCCCTCACTTCCTCCCTGTAGGCCGTCTCGTCGTTGTTGGTAATCAAGCCTACCACTGTAGTGTCGTCTGCAATCTTGATGATTGAGTTGGTGGCATGCATGGCCACGCAGTCATGGGTGAACAGGGAGTACAGGAGAGGGCTGTGAACGCACCCTTGTGAGGCCCCAGTGTTGAGGATCAGCGGGGTGGACATGTTGTTTCCTACCCTCACCCCATGGGGGCGGCCCGTCAGAAAGTCCAGGACCCAGTTTCACAGGGCGGGGTCGAGACCCAGGGCCTCGAGCTTAATGACGAATTTGGAGGGTACTATGGTATTAAATGCTGAGCTGTAATCGTTGAACAGCATTCTTACATAGGTATTCCTCTTGTCCAGATGGGTTAAGGCAGTGTGCAGTATGATTGCGATTGCGTTGTCTGTGGACCTATTGGGGCGGTAAGAAAAGCGGAGTGGGTCTAGGGTGTCAGGTAGGGTGGAGGTGATATGATCCTTGACTAGTCTCTCAAAGCACTTCGTGATGACAGAAGTGAGTGCTGTGGGGCGATAGTCGTTTAGCTCAGTTACCTCAGCTTTCTTGGGAACAGGAACAGTGGTGGCCCTCTTGAAGCATGTGGGAACAGCAGACTGGGATAGGGATCGATTAAATATTTCCGTGAACACACCAGCCAGTTGGTCTGCGCAAGCTCTGAGGATGCGGCTAGGGATGCCGTCTGGGCCGGCAGCCTTGCGATGGTTAACATGTTTAAATGTTTTACTCACATTGGCTGCGGTGAAGGAGAGCCCACAGGTTTTGGTAGCGGGCCGTGTCAGTGGCACTGTATTGTCTTCAAAGCGAGCAAAGAAGTTATTTAGTTTGTCTGGGAGGAAGACGTCAGTGTCCGCGACGGGACTGGTTTTCTTTTTGTAATCCGTGATTGACTGCAGACCCTGCCACTTATGTCTCGTGTCTGAGCCGTTGAATTGCGACTACTTTGTCTCTATACTGACGCTTAGCTTGTTTGATTGCCTTGCGGCGGGAATAGCTACACTGTTTGTATTTGGTCATGTTTCCGGTCGCCTTGCCATGATAAAAAGCAGTGGTTCGTGCTTTCAGCTTTGCGCGAATGCTGCCATAAATCCACGGTTTCTGGTTGGGGAAGGTTTTAATAGTCATCGTGGGTACAACATCACCGATGCACTTGCTAATAAACTCGCTCACCGAATCAGTGTATACATCAATGTTGTTGTCTGAGGCTATCCGGAACATATCCCAGTCCACGTGATCGAAGCAATCTTGAGCGTGGAATCAGATTGGTCGGACTAGCGTTGAACAGACCTGAGCACGGGCATTTCCTGTTTTAGTTCCTGTCTATAGGCTGGGAGCAACAAAATGGAGTCGGGGTCAGATTTGCCAAAGGGAGGGCGAGGATGGGCTTTGTATGCGTCGCGGATTTTAGAGTAGCAATGTTCCAGAATGCTGCCAGCCCGGGTTGCGCATTCGATATGCTGATAAAATTTAGGGAGCCTTGTTTTCAGATTAGCTTTGTTAAAATCCCCAGCTACAATAAATGCAGCCTCAGGATATGTGGTTTCCAGGGCCGTCGAGGTATCTACTTAGGGGGGATATACCAGGCTGTGATTATAATCGAAGAGATTTCTCTTGGTAGATAATGCGGTTGGCATTTGATTGTAAGGAATTCTAGGTCAGGTGAACTAAAGGACTTGAGTTCCTGTATGTTGTTATGATCACACCGCGACTCGTTAATCATAAGGCATACACCCCCACCCTTCTTCTTACCAGAGAGATGTTTGTTTCTGTCGGCGCGATGCGTGAAAAAACGGGTGGCTGTACCGACTCTGATAACGTATCCCGAGTGAGCCATGTTTCTGTGAAACAGAGAATGTTACAATCTCTGATGTCTCTCTGGAAGGCAACCCTTGCTCGAATTTCGTTTACCTTGTTTTCAAGAGACTGGACATTGGCGAGAAGTATGCTCGGGAGCGGTGAGCGATGTGCCCGTCTACGGAGCCTGACCAGAAGACTGCTCCGTCTGCCCTTTCTGCGGCGCCGTTGTTTTGGGTCGCCTACTGCGATCCGATCCATTGTCCTGGGTGGTGGTCCAAACAGAGGATCCTTTTCGGGAAAGTCGTATTCCTGGTCGTAATGTTGGTAAGATGACGTTGCTCTCATATCCAATAGTTCTTCCCGGCTGTATGTAATAAGACTTAAGATTTCCTGGGGTAACAGTGTAAGAAATAATACATAAAAAACAAAATACTGCATCGTTTCCTAAGAACGCGAAGCGAGGCGACCATCTCTGTCGGTTCCATGTTCTATTCTATATTAAGATCCTGCATCTATACACTGTCTAATAGATTATCCTACCACAAATGGGTTTATTACTGTGTGTGTGTGTGCGTGCCGGTGGGTGGGGATGGGGGGAATGTATCATGTTCAAAATGGCCTTTGGAGATAGGGTAACACTGGAGAAGAAGATAGAGAAATCTCTGTCCCATAGGGCTGCACACAATTGGCCCAGCGTCGTCCGGGTTAGGGGATGGTTTGGCCGGGGTGGTTATACTTGGATCATCGCTCTCTAGCAACTCCTTGTGGCGGGCCGGTCGCCTGCAGGCTGGGCGATGTTTCCTCTGACACATTGGTCAAGCTGGCTTCTGGATTAGGTGTTAAGAAGCGCAGTTTGGCTGGTCATCTTTTTGGAGGATGCATGACTCGACCTTCGCCTCTCCCGAGCCCGTTGGGGAGTTGCAGCAATGAGACAAGATCGCAATTTGATATCACGAAATTGGGGAGATAAAGGGGGTAAAATCCCAAAATCCAAAATAATAAATAAAAGACAGGCGCTGGAGAAGTTTTGCAGTGTAAGCTTGATTGTCTTCCTAATGATTGACCTCAATACTCAAACTTCTAGGAATCAGTAGGTGATGGAGTCATAACACTGATAAAATTCCATCTGCCATCGGCAACATAAGCTTAATCAAAGCAAACTTTATTTATAGAGCACATTTCTTCCAGGGGATGCATTTCAAAGTGCTTAACAAATAAAACAATACAAGGGGAGGAAAATAAAAAGAAGGAAGTCTTCCTGTGGTTCACTTCTGTCCATCAGTGTGATTGTAATGTAGAAGAAAAGGTATTTTCTTGTTTTCCCCTTCATATGTGAGAGCATTCTACAGTATCATCCCAACATCCACTCTAATCCTGAATATTCAGTGTTAAGAGGTGTTTTGTGGTTTTTCCTCAACAGGTGCATAACAAGATACAGATATGAATGAACGTGGAAGAAAGTCATAAATGTTTTCATTGTTTTTTTATAGAATGATGTCTTCCAAGCAAGCCACACCTCCGTTTCCCCCAGCGACGGAGGAAGAGGAAGCGATGGGTCAGGACGATGTGGGCTGGGCCAATGAGGACAGAGAAAGCCAGGACCAGCCGGCCTCGCCCACTCTGCACAGCAAACCCCTCCCAGAGGAGCACCAGCCAATCAGAGACAGCCAGCCTGAGTTGGCGTGGAAGAGTATAGGCTCTACTCAGACGGTGAGACATACACACACACACTCTTCATCAGATTGACACTGTCACTGATCCCCATTATAGAGGAATCTTCCTCTTTAAGACAAATGCCTCCTGGAACAGTTTCAAGGACGTCTTTAGATGTCTCTGTTAGCCAAAGCCCCTTGTGTTTGTAACATAAGCCATCTAATGTTCTTGGAGATCCCCCCACTCTGTAAGAGGAGGAGACAACATTCAGAAATAAACCTCTCGTCAGGCCACCTGTGCTAGAGTGTGTGCTGAGGGACAATGTCGGTTCACTATTAAAAACAGTATGGTTATGTCCCAAACGGCACCCTATCCCTATATAGTGCACTACTGTTTACCACGACCCATAGGGCTCTGGTCAAAAGTAGTGGAATATATGGAGTAGGGTGCCATTTGGGACGCATTCTATCGCTGTGCTACAGTATTACTGGCCCCATGAATGCCCTTTGACCTATGATGTCATAAGTGTACATATGTAGGATCTTAACTGGATCACACTGTTGCAGGAAAATGTTAAACTTGTAGTGTATTTCGTGGTTTAAAAAGGCTTCTGAAGTTTGTCATTTCCACACAAAAAATGTCCATGGTCAGTCCTGTGGGATTTTGCTTTGCTGTATAGTCAGCGTTGGCTGTTTTTAACCTGAAAACCACTGCTATCTCCATGCATGACAGGTGTGTACCTCTTACCCTTGCCCCACAGGCTATGACCTGTGGCATTCTTCTGCGTTGAGTTTAATTCGTCAATCACAAGATGGAGGGAGTGGATATCTGTAACCGTGTTCTTGGCACAGGCCCAAAAGACTGCCTTTGTTACGAAACCCATGAGTTATGGCCTTTGTCCCAAATTGCACCTTATTCCCTATATAGTGCACTAGTTTTGACTGAAGTCCCTATGGGTAGTACACTACATAGGGAAAAGGCAGCCATTTGGGATGTAGATATCAACTTGTCCTTTCCCCACTGCCGTGCCACGGTGTCATACTCTGGCTGCCAATACAGGACTCTAGATTCTGCTGTAAGAAGATGATTTTACCAGCAACACCCACAAACATTAGATGATTTAAACAACACCTACAGCAACAACACCCACAGCAGCAACACCCACAGCAGCAACACCCACAAACATTAGATGATTTGAACAACACCCACAGCAGCAACAACCACAAACATTAGATGATTTGAACAACACCCACAGCAGCAACACCCACAGCAACAACACCCACAAACATTAGATGATTTGAACAACACCCACAGCAGCAACACCCACAGCAACAACACCCACAAACATTAGATGATTTGAACAACACCTACAGCAACAACACCCACAGCAACAACACCCACAGCAGCAACACCCACAAACATTAGATGATTTAAACAACACCCACAGCAGAAACACCCACAAACATTAGATGATTTAAACAACACCCACAGCAGCAACACCCACAAACATTAGATTATTTAACCAACACCCACAGCAGCAACACCCACAAACATTAGATGATTTAAACAACACCCACAGCAGCAACACCCACAAACATTAGATTATTTAACCAACACCCACAGCAGCAACAACCACAAACATTAGTCAATAGAGAGGTGGTGAAAAGTCCAATTTAAAAAGCAATTATATAAATAGTGATTGTTGTTTAAGTTACACTTTACTTGGTGGTGAGTTAGTTATTAGTTGAAATAATGGCCATTAATATTTAGTTGAGGTAATGACCATAAGCTACTAAAGGAAAAATAAGAAGTCATAGTAATTCCAAACCCCCATTTAAGTAGACAAGTCAGTTAAGAACAAATTCTTGTTTTCAATGACGGCCTAGTTTAACTGCCTTGTTCAGGGGTAGAAAGACTTTTACCTTTTCAGCTCGGGGATTTGATCTTGCAACCTTTTGGTTACAAGTCCAACGCTCTAACCACTAGGCTATCTGCCACCCCATTTTGTTTTTGTTCCTATAGGACAATGGTAGCAGCAAGGGCTGTTCCTTGTACTCCTACCGGAATAACTCTACCTCTCCACCAAAGCCTGAGGAGTGTTCCCGCGAGCGGGGCGAGCAGCTAGGCGGATCCACCTTCGGAACACTCGAGCGCCGCAAAGGAAGCCTGGCCGACGTGGTGGACACACTGAAACAAAAGAAACTGGTGGAGCTGACAAAGACAGAGCAGGACGGTAGGAGAAGGCCTATACCCACTCTGTACATGTGTGTGCTCTTTTGTACATGGACATGTTTAACTATACTTGGGACCAGAAGTCCCCACAAGAATAGTAAACAAACAAAAATTTGACCAACTGGGGACATTTTGTCAGTCCCCAAAAGGAAAAAAGCTATTGTGTTAGGGTTAGAATGTTAGGTTTAGGGGTTAAAGGTTAGGGTTAGGAGTTAGGGTAAGAGTTAGGTTTAGAGTTAGGGGTTAAGGAAAATAGGATTTTGAATGGGAATCAATTGTGGGTCCCCACAAGGTTAGTTAAACAAGACTGTGTGTGTGTGTGTGAGCTCTCCTGTATGTGCACTGCGTACGTATGTTTAGCTTTTCCTTTGTGTCTATTTCCTCTTCAGAGGAACTTTGAACCATTCAATTACAAGTGCCAAATCCCCCACCCATAGATCACAGATCTGTGAGAAGTGAAATCGCTAGTTTCCCTTTTCTCCCCCTCAGATCTGTCTCCTCACATCAGGCCAGTGGTTGACTCCCACTGCATGCTCCTGCATGCTGCTATACCCCACAGCCATGGAGATCTTACATCTCTCTGTGTTGCTATGCTACACATGGTAATTGTCATGATATCAGAGGCCCCACTGATCTATCGTTCTAATGCTTCACTTTGTTATTGATATGGTGCAGTGTAGAGTAGTGATCTCTAGAGCCAAATAGCCAAAGGCAACACCGCTTGA